>NC_139816.1:24640751-25240751 GCF_963457635.1 Microchirus variegatus
TGCAGAGACTCAGTGATCAGTTGCAAGATTCTTCTTCTCTGGTGGAAAATACCATGGACACAGTGAGAGACACAAACGAGCTGGTGATGCAGACAGGCGCAGCAGGTCTGTAAACTTGATCAGACTTACTAACCACGTACTAACCACGTACTAACCACGTACTAACCACGTACTAACCAGTTACTTACCATTGTTTTTTGTGTCCAGCCAATGAGGCCCAGAGTAAACTCGAGGAGGCAGAGCAGCGTACAGAGCATCTGATAGAGCGAATCAAGCCGCTGAGCATTCTGGGAGAAAAACTGGGACGTAACCTGTCGGACATCAGAGAGCTGATCGATCAGGCCAGAAGACAGGCTGCATCGGTGTGCATTGCATGCACACACACACACACACACACACACACACACACACACACACACACACACACACACACACACACACACACACACACACACACACACACACACACACACACACACACGCACACACACAAACACAATGTTTGTTTCATGGTGATCATGTGATCATGGTGATGTCCTCATGTCCTTAGATTAAGGTGGCCGTGCAGGTGGACAGAGACGGAGACTGTGTCCGTTCATACAGACCAGAGATCCAGTCGAGTAATTTCAACAGCCTGAGTCTCGTCCTGAAGACGACAAGTCGACAGAACCTGCTTTTCTACCTGAGCAGCAACACTACGGTACGACACAAAACAATGTACACAGGGTGTACCCTAGCCCCACAGAGTCTGGGTCTGGACCCAGACCGTGGTCTGCCTGTGACAGGCCGCTGATGTACACACTGTAAACAACAATATTCACACAATGGACACACAATGTTCGCATTATTTACCCAACATGTACACAACAATGTACACACTATGTACACAACAATGTTCACACTATGTACACACTATGTACACAACAATGTACACACAATGTTCACACTATGTACACACTTTGTACACATCAATGTACACACAATGTTCACACAATGTACACAGCAGTGTAAACGCTTTGTACACAACAATGTACACACAATGTTCACACTATGTACACACTTTGTACACAACAATGTACACACAATTTTCACACTATGTACACAGCAGTGTAAACGCTTTGTACACAACAATGTACACACAATGTTCACACTATGTACACACTTTGTACACAACAATGTACACACAATTTTCACACTATGTACACAGCAGTGTACATTGTTGTGTACACAACAATGTACACCCCATTTTTCACACTATGTAGACAACAATGTTCACACTGTACACAATATGCACACAACACTGTACACACTATGCTCACACTATGTACACAACTAGGTACACACTATGCACACAACAATGTACACACTTTGTACACACTATGCACACACTATGCACACACTATGTACACAACACGACAACAAACACCCTAAATCCCTATAATCTCAGACATTGAATTTAGATTGTGTTTTGTGTTTAGATTGTGTTTAGATTGTTGTTTGTGTGGAGATTGTGTTTAGATTGTGTTTTGTGTGGAGATTGTGTTTAGATTGTGTTTTGTGTGATGATTGTGTTTAGATTGTGTTTTGTGTGGAGATTGTGTTTTGTGTGGAGATTGTGTTTAGATTGTGTTTTGTGTGGAGATTGTGTTGAGATTGTCAGATTTGTAGCAGCAGATTTGTAGGATGAGATTAATTTATCAAACATATATAATCATATTAAATATTAGTGTATTACATGTATTATTAAATATACTTTAATATACAGATTTGAGCTCAGGTCAGTGTCACTCACACACACGTTCTTCTTCTATGAACGTCATCAGGTGGACTACTTGGCGGCAGAGATGCATGATGGGAAAGTGTCTCTGATCTGGAATCTGGGTTCAGGCAGCAGCAGACTGGACTTTCCTGAACTCAACATCGCCAACAACAAATGGACCAGAATCAATGCTACACGGTAATTATGTGTGACATCACTCACTGATCACATGACTGAAGAGACAGCTGATCTGATGATGTCACTGTGATGTCATCATGTGATCTCATGATGACTTTATCATTGTCATGTGATGATGTTGGCAGGTTTGGCGCCCAAATGTCTCTGTCGGTCCATCAGCTGGAATCAGAGACACACCAACTGCCTGCAGTAACAAGCTCATCACCAGGATCTTCTCGAATTTTAGACATTGACAGGAACTCTGTGATCCACATTGGAGGACTGGGAGCTCACACTCAGGTAAGCAGGTGGACAGGTGTGTGTTTGTGTATGTGTGTGTGTGTTCAAGTGAATATCTGAATAACTGTTTTGTGTGATGTCAGAGCACCGCCGTTCTGAGGTCGACCACATTTCAGGGTTGTCTGAGTGAAGCTTCACTCAACGAGAGGAACATTGGTCTGTGGAACTATGACAGCAGAGAAGGACACTGTGGAGGCTGCTTCAGCAGGTACATAAACCTGAGACACATCTGAGATACTGACACTGAAGTTTGTAAACCACTCACTCTCCCACACCAAAGTCCATAGACAAAATCTGTGATTTTAGCTTGCAGGGACACAGGAGCTACTGCTGCCTCGTGTGGTCACTTTGTGTCACTGAGGTCAATCTGAAGAAAGGATTTCAAACACTGAAGTGACAAAATAAGACATTTGAACTTAGTGATGGAGGCAGCAGTGGATCAACAACTCCTGTGTGCTGTGATGTTAAAAATCACTGAATTTGTCTATGGACTTTGGTGTAGGAGAGTGAGTGGTTTTTGTCTCTGCTGGCACAAGTGAGGTTGTATAAGTTGCTGACTGTTCCGATGAGGTATTAACTTCTGTGCTCACTGATCTGATTACAGATTTAAGTACCAGATCACAACAGTGTGGAGAGTTTATGATCAGAACTGTGTTGTCAGTAACTCTGTCAGGATGAGCATGTATCACTCAGGATGGATGTTAATACCAAGTCTCATATAATCACATGTAAATGAACTCTAAATTAAAATTAACCTGTCCACCTCTGTCATTATTTGTGTCAGTCCACAGACTGAGGAGACGTCCTTCCACTTTGATGGATCTGGATTCTCAGTGGTCCAGAAGTCTCTGCGTGCAACTTCCACCTCCATCGTGCTGCTGTTTAAAACTCTGTCACCTGGTGGATTAGTGCTGTACCTGGCCTCCAACAACACTGTATGACACACACACACACACACACACACATATACACATACACACACATGCATACACATGCACACACTTTATCAAAGCTTTCTTTGCGTATGGAAAAACATATGTTATCTCCTTCCTGTCTCCTCAGAGAGACTTCCTGTCCATAGAACTGGTGGAGGGGCGTGTACGTCTGACCTTTGACCTTGGCTCAGGTGCTCTAATCCTGACCTCCAACAGGAAGTATAACAGCGGCATGTGGTACAAGATCACACTGCAGAGGAACAAACGCAAAGGTATTTATACATTAAAGCAGTGATGTCATTCATGTTAGGGGGCGGAGTTTCTCACTGTGTTACCTGGTGTGCAGTTTACCTGTCCATCATGGCTGCTGACCAATCATCGGAGAAGGAAGTGTTGGAAGGGGAGTCTCCTGGAACAGCCTCTGACCTGAACCGTTCCGACCTGGACCCCATCTACATCGGAGGACTTCCTGTCTCCAGACCAATCAGGTGACTTTGCTGCTCATGTGACAGGATGAGACGAGACGTCTTCAGAATAGTCACCTCATTGTTCAGATGTTCAGCTCAGAATGGGCGTGTCTTAACTCTCTGCGTGTGATTGTGTGTGGTTGTTAGGCGACAGGTTGTGTCCAGGTCCTATGTTGGTTGTATAAAGAATGTGGAAATTGCTCGTTCGAACTTTGACCTGCTTCGAGACGCATATGGTGTCAGGAA
The DNA here is from genome assembly GCF_963457635.1 of Microchirus variegatus. NCBI lineage: Eukaryota > Metazoa > Chordata > Actinopteri > Pleuronectiformes > Soleidae > Microchirus > Microchirus variegatus. The sequence goes on from NC_139816.1 coordinate 24,644,636, forward strand.
GGGCTGCGTCGTCAAGGTAACACTCACCACAGATGACTGGTCACATTGATTGATCACATTGATTGATTGATTGATGATTGATCGATTGTTTCTCAGGCTGTTCGCAGTGTGTCGCTGCTGAAAACAGGCTTTGTTGAGATCCCCCCCACATCACTAGGTCGGGAGGCGGAACTTCTCTTCTCCTTCTCCTCCAAAAACCAGTCAGGAATCTTGCTGGCTGGCTTCAGCTCAGACAGACAGGTGAGGTCACATGATACACACGTGTGTGATGACATCATCATTAATGTGTTACTGTAACCTTGTGTGTGTGTGTGTGTGTGTAGCGCTTCTTGTCTGTTCAACTGGTCTCAGGTATACTAGAGGTGGAGCTTGGTGAAGGAGGCGGAGCCACTCAGAGGGTGAAGGTGATGAAACCTGATGGAGGATCGTTCAGTGACGGAAAGACACATTCAGTGATTGTCTCCATCTACAAGAAGTAATGTTACCATGGAAACACATCTACCACACCTGTCTCAGCTTCCTGTCTCTCACCTGTCCGTCTGTCTGTCTGTCCTCTCAGGTCTCTGTCCATGCAGGTGAACGATGATCATCTGAAGTCCGCCCCTCTTTTGTCATCTGGATTCTCTCATTCGTCTCCAACCTCCCTCTTCATTGGTGGGCTGCCTTCAGGGGCGGAGTCACATCTACCAATCAGATTACATGATTTATCCAGATTGTTCAGAGGCTGCATTCATCATCTGGTATTGGCTGGAGTGTGAGTGACACACGCACACACACACACACACACACACACACACACACACACACACACACACACACACACACACACACACACACACACACACACACACACACACACACACACACACACACACACACACCTGTCCTCCTCTCTGATTGGTTAGTATTTTCTCTGCAGGATGGTTGACCTATCAGGAGCGATCAGGTATGAGGGGGCGGAGTTTGACAGCTGCCTGTTGGAGGAGAAAGTTGGTGAATTCTTTCCTGACGAACACGACATGGAACCAACGCCAGACCCCACCCACCAATCTGTTGCCCCGCCCACTCATCTTAGCGCCCTGACACCTGGAGCGCTCACGGTAATCAATAGATTTATTTACTGTAAAATGATGAATGCAATCGATAGATACTGATCATGCTTTTAATGATGATGAATGATTTGATGATTGTTCTTTAATGCAGTGTGTTTCAGAGGCGGAGCCACAGTTCCTGTCGTCAGCAGCTCAGTTTGGTTTGTCCAAACACAGTCACATGACCTTCATCATCAACCCCAACACTGTCAGGAGGAGGTGAGTCTCCATGGCAATTAAGGGGTTGGGGCTCTGCTAAGTGGACTTAAGTGTCATTTCTCACCTGTCGTCTTTTTTCCTCCTCAGCCTCTCTGTTAGGTTGTCGGTTCGAACCCGAGCTTCGGACGGTTCCATCCTTATCCTCACTGACTCCAAACACATGGACTTCATCATCCTCAGACTGACAGGAGGAAGACTGATGATGTCAGCTGACCTGGGGAAAGGCCCCGCCTCCATCACCTCATCTGTTGTTGTTAATGATGGACACTGGCATAACGTGTGTACACACACGAACACACACACACACACACACCCCAACATACACACACATACACACACACACACACACACACACACACACACACACACACACACACACACACACACACACACACACACACACACACACACACACACACTGTAGTCATGGTAATGTCACCTGTGATGTCTGATGATCACCTGTGTGTCTCTCTCTCAGGTGAGTGCTGAGGTCAGTAGGCGGTTGGTGTCTGTCTCTGTTGACGGTTCAAGTCCAAAATCAGTGACCGTGAAAGGAAATCAGCTGGACGTGGATGAGCGTCTTTACCTGGGCTCGTTCCCACCAACACACACAAGCAGCAGGAGACTCAACGTAAGAACAAACCATAAATAACTAACCATAAATCAACATAAACCAACTGATTTGTTGAAGTTTGGACTTGTGTCTGTCCCTCAGGTGAGCAGCAGTCTACCAGGTTGTCTTCGCTCTGTCAGTCTGAACGGAGCAATGTTGGATCTGACGAAGCCAACATCACAATATGATGTCACTTCCTGTTTCAGCAGAGACCAAACAGGAAGTTACTTTAATGGAAGTGGCTACGCCGTCTTCAGTGAGTTATCAGAGAAATTACTTGTTTTTCAAATTCTGATGTTTCATCAAATTCATAATCTCTCTGTGTGTCCATGTGTTTGTGTGTGTGTGTGTGTGTGCAGTGCATGATGGGTACAAAGTTGGTTCAGATGTGTCTGTAAAGCTGGAGTTTCGAACAAGCCAATCAGACGGAGTGTTTCTGGGAGTCAGCAGTGCAAAGGTTGATGCCATTGGACTAGAGATGGTTAATGGACAGGTGAGTATTGTTGAGAAATGTTCACTCTCAGGTAAAATCTGCTGCACCTGCTGCTGAAAATGTCATACTAATATTAAATATATAATTTGCCTGAAGGTGGTGTTTAACGTGAACAATGGTGCTGGACGAGTGTCTGTACATTCAGTCGCTCAGGTGTTGTGTGACGGACAGTGGCACCACCTGCTGGCCAGAAAAACCAAACACACCCTGAGTCTGACCATAGATGGGCGGAGTTACACCACCGTCAACCCTTACCCACAATCCACCTCTGCTGAGACCAACAACCCTGTTTACCTGGGTGGCTATCCAGGTGAGACACTGCGGGATTGTCTGTCTGTCTCTGTGATCTGTCTGCCTGTCTGTCTCTGACCTGTCTGTCTCTGACCTGTCTGTCTCTGACCTGTCTGTCTCTGACCTGTCTGTCTCTGACCTGTCTGTCTCTCTTTGTTGCAGTGGGGGTGAAACAGAACTGTCTGTCCATCAGCTCCAGATTCAGAGGTTGTCTGCGGAACTTTCAGCTCATCAAGTCTCACCTGACTGACACTCTCAAACCAAGCTCCGCCCACTTCCTGTTGGGTGTCACACCTTTTTCATGTCCTGTTGTCTAGACAAAGGTCAGTGAAGCTGTAATTAATCAGCAGACTGATCACCATGAACTGATCAAATTCATGTGATCACTGATTGTGAGTGAATTAGATTTTTTTTACTCTGTGACTTTGATACATTTTCTCTGTTTTACAAAGATTAATAAAAAAATACATTCTCTACTTCTCAGGTCTTCTTTTCTATTCATGTGAACTGTTTAACCCTTAAATGTGTTCATGTTTAATGACATTTAGTGACATTTGCCCTCACCATGATCATCTGTGTCTGATGACATGTTTGAAGTCACTAGGCAAGGCAAGGCAAGGCAAGGCAAGGCAAGGCAAGGCAAGGCAAGGCAAGGCAAGGCAAGGCAAGGCAAGGCAAGGCAAGGCAAGGCAAGGCAAGGCAAGGCAAGGCAAGGCAAGGCAAGGCAAGTTTATTTGTATAGCACCATTCTTACACAAGGCAATTCATAGTGCTTTACAGGCAGGAAATACATTTGAAATGAAAACACAATCAATTAAAAAATCAAGTAAAGAAATTAAAACCATTTAAAACATCAAACAATTTAAAATCAAGCAGAAATGAGTGTAATATACAATCATTTGAAATTTAAGCACAATAAATTCAAAAATCAATTATGAAATTAAAACAATTTAAAACATTAAACAATTTAAGATCAACAATTTAAAACATTTAACAACTTAAAATCATGCAAAAAAATGCAATTTAAAATAATTATTTTAAAATTATTAAAATCATTAAAAAGGAAAGTTAAAGTGGTTAAAATTGGTAATATTAGAAAGTTGCAGTAAACAATAATGTTTTTAACCCTGATTTAAACAAGCTGACAGTTTGTGCACGCCTCAGGTGTTCAGGGAGCTTGTTCCACAGGTGAGGACCATAGAAGCTAAATGCAGCTTCGCCCTGCTTGGTTCTGACCCTGGGGACGCTGAGTTAACCTGTCCCTGATGACCTGAGGGGTCTGGACGCTTCATAATCAATGAGCAGCTCTGACATGTATTTAGGCCCAAGACCATTCAGTGACTTGTAGACTAGTAGCAGGATTTTAAACTTGATCCTTTGACTCACAGGGAGCCAGTGCAATGATTTAAGGAAAGGTGTGATATGGTCCATTTTCTTACTGTTGGTCAGGACTCTGGCAGCAGCATTCTGGATGAGCTGCAGCTGCTTGATCGATTAGATATAATAATCTAACCTACTAAGAATAAATGCATGAACAAGTTTTTCAAGTCTTGTTGAGACAGAAATCCTTTGATTCGTGCAATGTTTTTGAGATGATAATAGGCTGATTTAGTGATGGTCTTTATGTGGCTGTTAAAGTTCAGGTTTGAGTCCATAACTAAACCAAGATTTCTGGCTTGGTCAGTGGTTTTTAGTGTTTAGAGTCAAGTTGGTCACTGACCTCAAGCCTCGCATTTTTGGGACCAAAAACAATAACTTCTGTCTTTTCTGCATTGAGCTGGAGAAAATTCTGGCCCATCCACTGATTGACTTGTTGGATACACTCACTCAGCAACTTTAATGGACCGTAATCATGTGGTGACACTGTAATATAGAGTTGTGTGTCGTCAGCATATGAGTGGTATGAGATGTTATGATATTCCATGATCTGGGCCAGTGGGAGCATGTAGATGTTGAACAAGAGTGGCCCAAGAATGGAGCCTTGAGGGACCCCACATGTCATCTTTGTTCGCTCAGATTCACAATTGCCCAGTGAGACAAAGAAGTCACGATCTTCTAAGTAAGATTTGAGCCAATTTAGCGGCGTACCAGAAATTCCGACCCACTTCTCCAGTCTTTGGAGCAGCATGTTGTGATCAACAGTGTCGAATGCAGCACTGAGATCCAGTAACACCAACACTGAAGTTTTTGATGCATCATTATTAAGACGTATGTCATTTAAGACCTTAATAAGTGCAGTTTCAGTGCTGTGGTGTGGTCGAAAACCTGACTGGAAAGCATTGAAGAGATTGTTTTGGGTCATGAAAGAGTGAATTTGTTGATAAACAACTCGCTCAATGATCTTGGACAAAAATGCAAGGTTTGATATGGGTCTGTAGTTACTTATTAAAGAGGCATCCAGATTAGGCTTTTTCAAAAGAGGTTTGATCACTGCAGTTTTCAGGGCCTTGGGAAATTGTCCTGATAGAAGAGAAGTGTTAACTATCTTTAATACATCTGGGGCAACACAATTAAAGACATCTTTCACTAAGCTTGTAGGCAGCACATCAAGACAGCAGGTCGTGGATTTTAGATTCTGAACTGTTTCTGTCAGAGATGTGTGGTCTACGAGTTGAAATGTTTCTAGGTTTCTAGAAGGCTGAGGAGGAACCGGTGACATAACCAAGTTGCCTGCGAAAGAGCCACATGCTGTTTGTCTTATCCCCTGAATTTTATCTGTAAAAAAAGCTGCAAAGTCATTGCATGACTTGTTGGACAGCAGTTCTGGAGGGACAGATACTGTAGGGTTTGTCAGTCTGTCGACTACAGTGATTAAAGTGCAGGCATTGTTGGTGTTATTTCTGATAATCTCAGAGAAAAAAGACTGCCTTGCCCTTTTCAATTCTTGGTTATAGATGTGAAGACTATCTTTATAAATGTCATAATGAACCTGGAGTTTGGTTTTCCGCCATCTGCGTTCAGCCTGCCTACACTCTCTTTTTTGAGCTTTCACCTGAGTGGCGTTCCTCCATGGTAACTTTTTTCTTCCAGAGATAGCTTTGGTTTTAATCGGAGCAATGGCATCCATAACAGTTACAACACTGGAGCTGAAACTATTCACAAGGTCATCAACAGAGGCTGAGGGCAGAGCTGGTGATGATATAAAAGCCTGAGTGAATAATGTACAGGTGTTATTGTTAATAGACCGCTTTCTTATCACCTCTGCTTCTCCTTTGCTAATACTAGCAGGGATGGTCATTTTACAATGAACACTGTAATGATCAGAAAGAGCAATATCAGTCACCACATCAGAAATGTTTAGACCCTTGGAAATAATTAGATCCAATGTATGGCCCTTGTTATGTGTTGGATATGTTACATGCTGTGAGAGTCCAAAGGTATCAAGAATATTTAAGAGTTCTTTTGCACATCCATCATTCACATTATCAACATGAATGTTAAAATCACCCACTAGAACCACACGGTCAAACCCAATGCAGATAATAGACAGTAGTTTGGAAAACTCATCAAAAAACATTGCATTATATTTTGGAGGCCTGTAAATGGTAAGAAATATTACACGACATGAGTTTCTCGACTGAACAGCAACATATTCAAAGGAGTTGAAATCTCCATACAGCATTTTCTTGCATTGGAAAGTTTAATTAAACAAAATGGCAACTCCACCTCCCTTCTAATCCACCCTAGCTTCACTAATGAAACTGAAGTTAGGAGGCGTTGATTCGATAAGGACTGCTGCACTATTTTCTTGGCCTAACCAAGTTTCAGTTATGAACATAAAATCTAGGTGGTTCTGTATAATGTAATCATTAATTAAAAACGATTTGCCTGCTAATGACCTGACATTTAATAGTGCTAGATTTGATGTGTTAGAGGCAGTATCCATACAAGTGTGGACTGACTGCAGCTGACATGGAATAGACGTTAAATTTGATGTTACCCTGTTTCTTGGCAATTTATACATTCTTTTTCTATTACCAATCATGACATGAACTAAAGAAGCTTCCAGTACACTCGGCCCCGACTTTCGCTGGGAATAGTCTGGAGTGACATCTTTAGAGCCTGGACCCACAACACATCAGCAGTCAGATATAGAAAAATCTAAGTGTGCTGAGCTCTTATCAGCTTGGGGAGAATGAGTCTGACGCTGTGTAGAAGGGGTGGGGGTGGTGCATGTCTTAACTTTACTGAAGGCAGGGGGCGTTGCAGGGGCATTAGGGGAGAGAAAGGTGCAGTGGGCCGGGGGGTAAATTGTGTCCCAGCGATGACCAGCTTGTTCATTTGGTCAGTGAACTCCAAGAGGGGGGACGAGGGCGACAACATGCTCACAATGGATGGTGAACTAGGTGGGGTTTGGGGGGGGGGGTGGAAAGTGGATCCTCACAGGCAGCTTTTGGTGTTGAGGATAGAGGATACTCTTCCTGCTCGCCCTTCAGACTGCTGCTTCACAACATCATTCATCACTGTATGCAAAATGATCTTTCTAACAGTCGGGTTTGCTGCAACAATACCAGGGATTCTTGCTGTAATGTCAGGAACCATATCCTTTGGAAAACAGAGAACTTTTATGTTACCACTGCACATGGATCTCACATCTTTGACAGTGGCATCCCCCACAATCAGAGTTTGGGGCCCAGTTGTTATCTTTGCCTCCGGCCTGCTAACTTCTGATTTATGTTCCAACCTTACTCTTTTCAGTGGTGATGAGGATTTTCCAAGGTCATCAGATGGAGATGCAGAATCCTGTAGTAGCGGAGCAAATCTGTTGTACATTTTTACAGTGTGTTGTACGGGATGTTTGCTGTTGGCTTTTCCTTTAGCAGGTGTCCACGGTTGTGGCCTGCTCTGCACTGGGGTAGAGGAGGAGGAGGATGGTAGTGCTGGCCAGCCGGTAGCATCAGAGATCTCTGGGTGAACAGTTCTGCCTGTTATTCGCCCACCCAGGTCCCACGGGATATATTTCTTCTTTGGCTTTGCCCCTAGAGTGTTCCAGGGAGGGCCTGAAGATTTACTGCGAAGATCACAGCCCTTCTGTTGCTTTACAGTCTTATCGGTGCTAACTAGCTGTCTGTTAGCATTCTCTTGTGCGCTCATTTGTCTGAAAGGAAGAGTGGTTTCATTTCCACACAGTCCATTAATCTCCACATTTACTTCCAACCTTTGGATTTTTGTTTCCAACAAAGCGATCTTCTGTACAAGTTTATGGAAATCATCAGTGGAGTAGGGCGGCATCCTGTTGCTACTTAGCCTCGGCTATGTACACTTACTGTAGTGTAGGCTTGAGCTGATGCTAGGCCTCACTCATGCGATCATGAAGAAGCTATAAATTCTTTTGAAAATGGCTTTGGTCAACTTAATCCACAAGCTCCAGATGATATATTGGTATCCAGGACCAGTATTCCATAAAAGGGAAAAGATAGGAGTGAAAAAAAATAGAAAGTAAAGAAGGCAAAGCGGAGAGCAGCTGCACAGCACGGAAGCACAACTAAAGAAGAGCTTGATAAACTAGATAACAATAAATACAAAGCAGTGAAATAGTTTATGACAGAGTGAAAACTTAAAGATATTACGATAAATTTAACCTGAAGATTATTCGTGGAAAAAACAAGTGCAGACGAACAAAACCCACAAATAACAAAAGACGAAGAAGAACCAGGAATGACTGTGAAGTGATTCAGTTCAGTATGGGATTCAGTTCAGTTTGTGATTCAGTTCAGTAAGTGATTCTGTTCAGTAAGTGATTCAGCTCAGTGTGCGATCGAGTTCAGTAAGCGATTGAGTTCAGTATGTGATTCAGTTCAGTATGTGATTCAGTTCAGTATGTGATTCAGTTCAGTAAGCGATTCAGTTCAGTAGGTGATTCAGTTCAGTATGTAATTCAGTTCAGTATGTGATTCTGTTCAGTATTGATTAATTAACTAAGTGATTCAGTTCAATATGCGATTCAGTTCTCAGTTCAGTAAGTAATTCAGTTCAGTATATGATTCAGTTCAGTATGTGATTCAGTTCAGTTTGTGATTCAGTTCAGTAAGTGTTTCAGTTTAGTATGTGATTCAGTTTAGTATGTGATTCAGTTCAGTAAGTGATTCAGTTCAGTAAGTGATTCAGTTCAGTAAGCAATTCAGTTCAGTAAGTGATTCAGTTCAGTATGTGATTCAGTTCAGTATGCGATTCAGTTCTCAGTTCAGTAAGTAATTCAGTTCAGCATATGATTCAGTTCAGTATGTGATTCAGTTCAGTTCGTTCACACAAAACAACCGTTGTCCTCATAATGTGTTAAAAAACCCCCCAAAAAAACATGTCAGTATATTACAACCAAAGCAGAAATGTAACCAGGTTCAGGTTGTTGACTAAGGTGTTTTATTTAGTCACATTTGGTTTGGTGGCGTACTTTGAGGTCATTTTCCAGTGTCACAGAATGATGCATCAGAAGTGCAGATTGGCTGGACTTCACTGAAAGACAGCACACTAAGTTTTCTTATTCCTGTCAGCCAGGAAGCTCCTGCTCCTAGACCTTTTGAGATCTCTCCACCGGTCCAACCCTGGAACGTCCGGCCGGAACCAGGGTAGTGAGGAAATAGAAGATAGTGTTACTGACCCTTGGCGTTCCTCCGCCATATTGGATTGAATAGGAAGAGAAACTAACTTTCACAGGTCACAAATTTTGTCCGATCTTCACGAAACTTGGATTTTTGATTTTCGGAAGCATTCGCCCGTCACAGCCAGACAAAATTGTACATATCAGGAACGATTTCACGTATCGAAGCCAAACTTTGTACATGAACTCAGGACTCCAATATGAGGAAGCACAAGATCTGAAAAAAAAAAAATCATTCAAGTTTTATGGATATTTCTATACAAATATGTTCTGTGTGTCTGTAAATCGAGAAACAGCTGTTACAAGCTGCTCGCACCCGAGCAAGCACGTAGTTCCCCCTGGAAATGCATTCTAGTTAATTTTGTGATTTAGCGCTGTACAAATAAAATAGAATAATTGTCCAACACAGTTTAATCCCACCAAAGAGTGCGCACGTGCAGACAAATAACATTAAAAACAATAGTCGCACTGCAAGTTGTTTGTGGATAGACAATCAGGATTGATCATCATAGAGTAAATGAGATCTTTTAAAACAACTTTTTTTTTCAAATAAATTTCAAATTAAAATGTATTTAGCAAAAATGTATACTACATTAAATGTTTTAACATATATGTCTTAATTTCTCTTTCCCCACCTCTCCTCTGTCCCCCATTTTTCCTTTCACCTCAACAAATAAAGTTTAATTGAATTACTGATAGAAATGTTTATCTCAGACAAATTCAACCAATAATTTTGATAATCCATGCATGCAAACATTCCCCAACACTCAGTTCAGGACATCCTTGATAGCTTTGATTTGACATGTTGATCTTTTTGAGTAAACATTAATGTTATTAAGAACACAGAGTGAGAGGAGTCAGCATTATCAACCTCTTTGCTTCAGTGTTTCACTGAGAACAAAGACTGTTTGTCTCAGGTGTGGGACAGGACAGCCCTCTGAACACCAGTCCTCCAGACACACAGAGGAGAGGAAAGGATGCTGGAGCAGCATCAGTCTCCTCCTCAGCAGGACGGAGACGATAAGGTCAAGTTGTTCAAGTTAAATTTCTGTTTTCATGTGTTCACAGAAACCAGCAGCTAAACACATGGACTGGATTCCACTGACTGACCGGACTGGATTTGGTTTGGTTTTTCTTTCTTTCTTTCTTTCTTTCTTTCTTTCTTTCTTTCTTTCTTTCTTTCTTTCTTTCTTTCTTTCTTTCTTTCTTTCTTTCTTTCTTTCTTTCTTGTTGGTTATGTCTCTTCTTATTATTTCATCCCCTCCTTCCATCCTTTATTGCTTTCCTTTTCCTTCCTTCCTTCTATCCTTTCTTTTTTTCATTTCTTTTGTGGCCCCTTCTTCCTTTCCTTGTTTCCTTCTTCTGTCATTGCTTTTTCTTTCCATTCCCCTTCCCTTTCCTTCCTCCATCCTTTCTTTAGTTTCTGTCCTTTCAGTTGCCTCTTTTGTTCATTATTTCCTTCTTTCATCCTGGTTTTCGTTCCTTCTCTTCTGTCCTTTGTTGTTTTCCTTTGTACTGTACCTTCTCTATCCACATTTCTTTTAGTCACCACTTTCTTTTCTTTCTACCCCCTTCTCTCTCCTTTCTTCCAGTTCCTTTCTTTTCTTTCCTCTCAATTAATTTTTTTTAGTGTTTTAGTGCAACCAGCAGGGGGCGTCACAGCCTCAGCAGAATAAAAGCAAAGTGTCACACACTGTGTGAGAATTGAGAACCTTTTTTCTTAAATTATTCGGAAACAGATCTTGAATGCTTTTTCCCTTACGTTTGATGAAAACGTTTGACTTTAACCTGTTTTTTTTATTTTTATTTTTATTTTTTCATTTATAATTCACATTATATTGCAAGTATTGCATTGGGTGACGTTAGGACCAGGAAACATTTAGGATTTATGGACAATATCAATAATAATCATTATGTAAAGCTAACTGCATTTTCTTTCTTCTCTGTATTTGCATGAAAACTGCTTTAACAAAAGAGTCTGATTAACTAGGGTTAGGGTTAGGGTTAGGATATACCCCTTGCTGTCGGGGGCCGACAGCAAGGGGTATATCCACGAACTTGTCCAATCCTCAACTTTCCAATATACCCAAAGTATACGCAGTCACACCTGCCACTAACTGTTTTAATAAATTATTAATAAATTCAACAAAATAACTGTTAAATATTATGATATAATGCTGACTACACTTTTTACATGTTCAAAGTATCCATATAAACTCGATATTGAACACAGAATACCTGAACTCATAAATTTCTCTCTAGTTTTTAATAAAACTAGTTAACCTATTATACCTTGTTAAATATTATGAATATTAAAATGCTAACCACACCTGCCATATCTTCAAAGTGTCCAAATGTCATGAAAAAGCATACACTATGTTTATTCAATTTCATGAAAAAGCATACAATATGTTCAAACTTTCCATTCAATGCATTAATAAAGAAATTGAGGCTTAACTATTTTTTTATGATGATTAATAAATTTATATTATAATGTAATAAATATTATGAATAAGTGCTAAATAAACCCATGATATCCTTAATGTGTCCAAATGAGCTCAATAATAAAGAAAAAATGCCTTAACTATTTTTTCTGTGTTCACTAATAAGTTAACCAGTTAACTTATTATGTAACTATTACCAATCATAGCCAAAGTAATAATGATTGTACTTGTAGATAGTTGTCACATGAATCATTGTACAAAATTTGAAGGCAATATCTCCATCAGTCTGGAAGATAAAGCCGAAAATGTGTTTTTAGCATAATAAATTAATTAATGTGGTAATTAATAATAAAGCTACAAAGATAGGGATAATTTTCAGGTGGTATGTGATGCCCATGCAAAATTTGAAGCCAATACCTGCAATACTTTGGAAGATACAGGCGAATTTATGGTTTTTATATCATTAATTAATTAATTGACTAATTAATAATAATGGTAGACAGCTCAAAATCAATAGGGATCATCTACAGGGGGTATGTGACCCATAAAAAAATAAGAAAATTTAATCTCTAACGCCTTTCCAGTTATCGCGTTAACGGCTAAAATCTGCGGACGCGGACGCGCGAGATCGATTCCATAATATCCGCATTTCTCGCGGATATAACTACATTGAAAATAACCTGGTCACTGTGTCTTTATTCTTTATTTATTTTACATCAGTCACACACACACACACGCACGCACACGCACACGCACACGCACACGCACACGCACACGCACACGCACACGCACACGCACACGCACACACACACACACAGAAATTGTAAATGTAAAAGGTTTAGTTCCTGGTGGAACACTGATGTTGACTTCATTGTCTTACCACTAATGAAATGACTACTTATTTGTTAGATGAATATGAATACAGATGAATATATATATATATATATACATATATATATATACTGTATATATATATATATATATATTACATTCATGCTCCACAAAATGTAAATATCTGACACACACACACACACACGGTGAGTAAGTGAGGAGTGTGTGAAGTGGAGTTTGCTTGTGGAAACGGTATAGTTTCCTTTTTATATTTGTCTAAATTTAGTTATAAATGCAGTGGGCTTTTATTTTGAATGCCACATCAGAATGGCCTGATTGGGTCATGACTGCTTTTTTCCATTGACATCTGATAATTGTAAATATCTAATGTTTATAATCTGACAGATGTTAGATATTTACAATTATTTTGTCAGATGTTGACGGGGAAAACTTGGGGAACGAGTTCCATGCCAGTTTCACGACCGGTCATTGAGCTGTCACACCAAAACTCAGTAGCCAATCAGCAGGCAGCTTCCTACGGAATTAAATTGTGGCCATAAAATACTATTTTGAACTCAAAATAGTATTTTGTGGCCACAAATTTTTTTGTCATGTCCGGGGCTCCGTAAACCAGGGAGCGCAAAGAACTAGTGTATTTTCAAACAATAAAATATAACAAAATATAACAGAAGAATATTTTCTTCTTTAAAGAAGTGTGTTTGATTTAAGTGTTGTTTGAAAATATTGACACAAATCCAATTCCATATGTGTGGTGGACTCAAACGCAAATGAAGTATCAAGTCCCTGTGGGCACGCACACTTTTTTTCACATGAACAAACTCACTTCCTGCTGATTTGTTCATCTGAAAAATACAATTTTATTTGCAAGAGTGTTTCTCATGAAACCCCTACTGTAATATGAAGTAATTGATTTATTTCAGTGTACTTAGAATTCAGCACTTAGCAGTATGTGTGTGTGTGTGTGTGTGAGTGAATTATTTTTCATTCACTTGCAGCCTATATCATGATAACAATACTGACCGTAGATAATTGCAGTTTCTCATATTCACAAATCTACTTAAAATAAAAATAAATAAAGTTTTATTCTTTTTATTTCAATGCTACAATGCCTGCAAGTTAAAATCTAACTTAAACAAATAAAGAAACAAAAAAGCCTTGTAATTTATGAGTAACATGCATATTTATATAACACACTGTGTCTTGATATTTAGTTTGTACCTTTTATTGCTCAAAAGGTACATTTAGTTACCTTAAGGCCAAATAATGAGCTCTAGGGGGTACATGAGTGTATATTGCATAGAAATGGACTTCTGTACCCCATTTTTGAGAGTGCAGGCTGACAGTTGTCATAGGGAACTGCCATGGCTAGTGCTTGAACCAGGCTTTTAACTTTAATTCCCAATTTGTTTTTGTTTTGTTTTTGCCTGAATGAGAGGGGTGAGATCCGGCTGATCATTTCTGATAAAACATTGGTTCTCAAGGTGTCCACATGATTTATAATATTTTCCTGCCTGCTCCTGGGGCCACATCTTCTACTGTATATCTCCATCCCTGAGATGTCCTAATGTATTGCTCTGTTGGGCTAAAGAAATCCTAGTTGCCATAAACCTGGCCCTGGCCCTCCTCACATGTGCTAGAGTTAAAGCTCCCATAGAATGGAAGTACCAATTAACGCTGTTTTTTAGTGTGTATCTGCGTCATTACCTTGTTTAAGAAGGCCTGAAGGTTCTAAACAAACAGTTCAGTCATTGCTGAGAACGATGTGTTTTATTGTAATCTCAGGCTCAGCGAGACCTTTGAAAAAACCCGGTCTGGTTACTTAAACAGCAGTTCTCCTGAACAGCAGATCCTCCTGCTCCGGGCACTACATTGCCTGGCACTACATTGCGTACATTGAACCGCAGAAGAAGAATAACGTCCGTTGTGGAGGTGTTTCACGAGCGACAGTGTCTTCTGACTCTGGGTCAAAGTCATAAAAGGGACTGCGGCGGGGAGTCGTGAAGAAGCTATTTTTAAACACTGTTAAAACAATGTTTTGATAATGAGGAACAGTGCATCCACTGTTCCAGAGGGGGGAGCTGCGATTCTGAGAGCTGGTGTGCTGATTGCGTCACTTCCAGGAATTGGCCAATCACAAGACAGTTGGGAAGGCTCTACGCTGGCTGGCCAATCACAACACAGTCTGTCTTCTGGGTGTGAGATTTATGTCTGAAACAGCACGGCTGACGATAGCTTCAGTGAGGAGAGATTTCTATCGGCTCATTTACAGAAACTAGGAGGTTTTTGACCATAAAAACAAATGAATGTATGTAAGTAGACCTCCATAACTCACATATATGTGCAACAGGTCCACTCTATGTGAGCTTTAACAATCTTCTCACCGCTGCATGATAATCAGGGGTTTCAGTTAAGTCTGGTTTCCTCTACTACAGTCTCGGTTGATCTTGCTTCGATCAAAAAAAAATTCCCCCAATCGGTGAAGCAATTCTGCCTGACTTTGTTTTAGTGCTGCTCTTTGAACCACTGAATTAGCTAAGCCTGTATTTCTCAGGATCTCTGTTATTCCGCTAAGACAATAATGATTCATTTCTTCACCTGCAAGTTTGTCTCTCCAGTGTTCATACTCATGTTCATCTGGAACCATATTTAACAACCCTCCGTTTCCTTGACCAAACTCGTTTAAAAGCTTGGAGAGATGTTTCCGAAGTATGGTTAAATATTTCACACCCCAAAGGAGAGATTAATATATAATTAGGTTGTAACCTTAACACCTCTGTGCGTGTCTCATGGATCACAGCTCCATGCACAGCCTGTAACACCTGGACGGGATCTTCTTCTTCTTCAGTCTTGTTTCTTCGTTGTAATACAACATGAAAAACCTGTTTAATATTAACATGTTTACTTTGTCGAGTCATTTTCACTTTTTTATCACATTTCGATCAACCAAATGGTTGGTGATTCTCTTCTCCCAACTGCTGGCTTTCTTTTTGCAATAGTTCACCAGTTAGTCTTCTGATCCCTGAACTGTGTGAAAGCTTCACATCTGTTTGACTTATTTAGCGTTTGTATTTTATCAGTCTAAATTAAATTTTCCATTGTAGATTGGATTATGACCAGCATTCCTTTTCCATTTGAATCAGGTTTTCTAATGTCATATTGTCTGGGAAGTTTTGATGTCTCAGAAGAGAAACTATCCCCACTCAACTAAATTCACCTAAATGCCTGATCCTATTTCAGGTTTCCTATTTAGTTGATCCATCTTTTTAACCTTGAGCCTGAGGAGTTTTTAGAGGAGATCAGTTGCCCCGACCAAGGTTTGGATTCTAAATACTCAAACCAAAGAGCAAAGTGCAGAAAATCTTCCTCTCAGAGTTGAAAACTGTTGTTTTCCTTTTGTCTGAAGGTTATGACGGGTTCTTGAATTTGAAAAAACAGAGAAAGAGTTTTGCGGGGTTTGTCGATTCAACTGTCATGATGAAGACCCAAATTTAATCGAGTTAGGAATAGAGGTTTCCCTAACTCTCAAAAAAAAAATATTATTATTATTTTTATTTTTATTTTTTTATACACATACATGTTGTACATTTATACATATATACACAAGGCAACCAAGTCTTATTGTTGGGCCCCATCTTTTGAATCGTGTTGGTTCAAAATAAAATACCAAACAAGTTCATCACTTGTAAATGTCTCTTAAATCAATAATCCAGACACTATTAGCAAAGCATTTATTTGATTTATTTGAATTAGGACAATGCATATTCATCAACATGTCAGCATAGAGCAACAATGTAAGTATGCCGGAGTTAGCACAATAGCTCATTTTCATCCGTTGTCCTAAGGCAGGTTAGCACATTAGACATTTAACAGGACATGGTACAAAAGAATACAGAAATCACAAGACATTACAAAAAAAAAAAAAAGTGAATAATCTAACTGAGTGCATGTCTGGTTAGTTTTCAACCATTGTTTGAGTGCAATTTTAAATGTTGAATAGGTGTCACAGTTTCTGACATGGTCTGGTAGCCTATTCCATGTCTGTGTGCCCCTGATGGACCCCACCATTTGGCCAAATTTCGTCCTGCGCCTTTGTACGTTGCAGTCCCTTCTGGTCACTGCTCGGGTGTTTACTCGACGGCTATTTTTTTTACTTATAAAATCCATCAAGGGAGGGGGAGCAAGTTTATTTAAAACTCTAAAGATGAGGCAAGCATCCATGAATATCTGATAATTATTCCATCCATCCATCCATCCATTATCTACTGCTTTATCCTCCACCAGAGGGTCGCGGGGGGTGCTGTGCCTATCTCAGCAGACATTGGGCGATAGGCGGGGTACACCCTGGACAGTCCATCACAAACAAACAACCATTCACTCACACACTCACACCTATGGTCAATTTAGAGTGACCAATTCACCTAATCCCCATATCGCATGTTTTTGGACTGTGGGAGGAAGCCGGAGAACCCAGAGGAAACCCACGCACACACGGGGAGAACATGCAAACTCCCCTTGTTCCGAAGATGTTCCAAACGGGGCTCGAACCCAGGAATCGGGTCTTCTTGCTGCAAAGGCAAGAGTGCTAACCACTACACCAACCGTGGGCCCCTGATAATTATTAAAATCACAAAATGTTATACCTACTTAAGATGTTACAATAATGATACTGTAGAGGCTTTTTGTCCAGAATTTTCAGTGTTCTCTTGATGAGAGACTTTAATGGCTTCAGGATATTCTCTGAGGTATGAGACCAAGTTGTATAACAGTAGTTTATGTGGCTGAATATCATAGCATGCATATAGACCTTTGCCGACTCTGTAGTGAGAAACGATCTAATATGTTTAAAGTTGGACAGATTAAACTTTATTATATTTTCTTAACATGCTTCAAGTGTATTTTTTATCTTTTAAATATTTAAATATTTTATTCATATTTATAATTTATTTGTACTTAAAATTAAATGATGATCAGAAATAACCTCAGAATTATTAATTAAAATGTTTTGACCAACAATTGAGTAAGATACCCTGAGTTCTCTTTTGACTAAAACTGGACTAAAAAGACTAAGTTGACAAAAAATTATAAATATAAATATGACAAAGACTAATAAGGACATTTGAAACAAGACTAAGTTCTATTCCCACCCATGAAACTAATGTTGCAACATAAAAAAACCTTTGATCACACAAACAAAACTTCTTGATTTGATCAAAAAGTAATCTTACTTTTAATAGAAAATTATTTTTGACTTCAAATCCATTCTGATTTCACAATAAGACACAACTTTCTTTCCATAGAAGTCTGAATCAACTGAACTGCATTTGTCTTTTCTTGCATTTCTTCATGTTTCTTACATCTTTTACAGATGAAAATGAGTGTGTTGCAATGTCTGCACTCAACAAGTATCCCCACTGCTTGTATTGTTCTTTGGGCGATATTGAAGTGTGGGGAGAACCATGGGTGTTGCTCAATTTCGCTTGGGCCACAGCTGTACATGGCTGTTAAAAGGTTCTGATGTCATGTACAGTCAGAGTCCACAGGGATGCAGGAATGGAAGGATGAGAGTATTAGTTAGCAGTATTGTAACCAGATCCCTGCTCTGCATTTCTGTGCAGTGCTGCTCAGACTGTGGGCAAAGGTTCATGTGGAGCCACCTGCTGCATGCACAAGGCACATTTGACACTATCACACAAATAAGAAAAGAGGAGGGAAAATGATGAATGCAATGTTGTTTTTTTACAACAGATTACACAGGCGACAGAACTTTAAAGCGGGCTGTGTTTGGACTCAGAAGGAGGCATGAAGAAGAAAAGAAGCAGACTGATACAGTGACTTAATACCATTTGATATGTTGTGGCTGGAGGAATGTGGTGGCACTCCCTGCTTTATGGAGCTGGCCTGGATTATTTTGTTGGATGGAGTCTTGCCCAGAGCAACAGCTGAATGATGTCATGCAACACACACACGTTTTTATGTCCAACATCCAGTCAAGTTTTGGAGTTAAAACATTGTTCTGGTCTGCTGTGCAGTTAGTGAAATGATTGTAGAGCGGGATGTTGGGTAAAAAACAAAGGTGAGATTAAAGAAGGGTGTGGATTACTAATCAGATTTAAAGTGGAGTGGGCACAGACAAATGAGAGAGACAGATGGATGTTTGGAGAGAAAGATGTGACGTGGGTGTTTTCAGAGGGCTCTCAGTTTGCCTGTAAGCTGACCTCACAATGCATATGGTTGTGCAGATATGTAGGTGTGTTCATGTTTGTTTGTGCACATGCACAGATCAATGTCCACTTCAGTCTTAATGGATAGAATCAGGCTCTTCTCTTCTCCCTGCCGCTCAGAAACAAGTGTGATAAACATTTGAGGCTCTCACTTCTCCACTCCATGTGAGAACCTAAATGTGGAAACAATGATTGCAAATTGTTTAGACAATCTGAAATGGTTTATCCCATGGCTGTGCACAGCTCGCACATCAAAGCAGAGGAAATGTGAATCATGGAGAGTTTCTGGTCAGAAACAAACCCTTTGACCTTGTGACATACACACTGGCAGAAACACAGTAACAACATGAAGGAAAACAAAGAGGCTACCTTGGTGAGTTCACTGGCATCACATTTATTGTTTGATTGTACTGTACTTGACTTGATGTTGTTCACTCCATGTCCTCCTATTAATGACATCCACTTGGAAGAACCAAACAACCAGCTATGTATTTTTAATATCCACACCTCTATGTCTTTCCTCACTCCCATCATCAGCCAACTCTCCTCTACTCAGGAGCAGCATCTGTCCAGGATTCTGTCTCTTCTGCTCTGCAATAAATGATATGCAATATCTAATGGGCATCACTCTTCTCTTCTCAAATATGTCCCTGCTAAAGTCTTTGCTATGTTGAATATGCACAATACTTTATCTAACATCAGTCAGCCTTCTCTGACTAAAAGCAGGACATTTGTTAACTGCTCACTCTCCTGCACCAAAGTACACAAAGAAAACAGTGTGTTAGTTTGCTGGAACAAGCAAGCTGCTGGTCTATTGCTGATCTGCTCTAATCATTCAATAACACGTTTGACATATCATACCCTATTTCTCCAGGTTAACCTAGTTCTCTGGTGTCCTAATGAACATGTCTGTGACATGCTTTGGTCAAAATACCATAAGGATGAAGCAACACTGCAGTTCAATCACCCTGCCTAAACAGCCCTGTACAGAATGCTCACTTTTGAGCGCCTGTCTCTTTAAATGCAAATGAGACACAGGAAACTACATCAGATTCACTGAGGCTCTGGCAGCTAACAGTAGTTAGCATTTGGAAAAGCCATCATTTGCTGATCTCTAGCAGGCACATTGCTGTCATATTTAAAATGTATCCACTGGACACGTAAATCCTCTGAGGCTGGAAGTTTGTGTAGAACTCTGTGCTGCACTGTGGAGCCAAGAATAGAACACTTCACGGACTCCCGCTCTTCCGGATACTATTGCCCTTGCCTGCACTCTCACGAGACAACAATTCCAGGAATGTCTCATTGTCACAATGAGTGCGTGAGTCAACATCGTGTGTTTTACTTAGATTCAGGCCGACCACAAAAACATGAGTCATATTTTTTCACACTTTGCCTACTCATAGGGACTAGAGTATTAAAGTAAGTATTAAAATTATTAAAAAGTTAATTTTGCATGATGTCTTCTTTAACCGATGGAGACACCAGTGGCCAATGCCTGTGAGTTATGATGTGCAAATGTTGACGTTCTCTATGGATTTCGGTGCAGGGAGTGAGAGGTTTACAGAGTGACACAAATGTGTACGTAACGTCGGCTGGTACTATCCTCTACACAGTACTGGCACTTTTCCATGTTTCTGTTTCCTGGCACAACTTACGGGATGCCAGTACTTTGTTGAGGTTATTTGTCCAATTCATTATGGCCCAGAATAACCATTACCCAGGGTGCACTAGGCAACATTCTCACAAAAGTCTTGGGGTCACGCATGTACCAAGAGGATTTTTAGGAGAAGTGAGAAGCTGTATGTAAGAAAGGACAACAGTGTCTACAATGGCTGAGAAAATTGTTCCATTTTAATATAGATAAGACCATAATTATACTATGCTATTGTGCTTGTGTTGAACCAATCATATCTTCCTCTCTAGTGTCATGGTTTGGCAATGTTTCAGTTTCCCACAAGAATCACTTAAATCAAATTGTAAAATGGTCAAGTAAGCTGAACAGTGAGTCTCAGTTGCACCACTCATCCCTATATGACAGACAACTGCAGCGAATAGCCATTGCTATCCTGGATGATAGCCTACATCCTCTGCATAGGGAATTCCAGTATCTTCCCTCTGGATGGACGCTAATGGTCCCTGATTGTAGAACCAAAAGATTTAGAAACGGATTTCTGCAATCACTCTGTTAAAAAAAGCTGTAAAATCAACTAGTTGTACATAACTGCACAAAGCGCTTTGGTCATGTACTGTAGCTAACTTTGCACAACAACCAGAGGTGGAAAGTAACAAAATACATTTACTCGTTACTGTATTGTACTTTATAAATCTTATCCGTTACTGAGTAAAAATAAAAATTCAGCACAATGAAGACCTACAGGGGGAAAATATACAGCAGAACCAGACGAATGATGATGTGATTAGCATCAGCACTGGTGTGTGAACATAGAGGGCGCGCGCCAAAAGTGATGAAATATCCTGTGTCGCGCCGGGCGCGTGAGCTCCAAAATAGTTTTGGATTTCTGACCCCTTGTCATATTTTACTACTCACACCCCACGCAAAGTACATTTCAAATGAACTACTTTTTACTTCTACTTGAGTACATTTTCAGATGACTACTTTTACTTCTACTTGAGTAATATTTCATCAAAGTATTGGTACTTTTACTTGAGTACAATATTTTAGTACTTTTTCCACCTCTGACAACAACTGCATATGGCCATGTACTATTATGTACATGTCCTACTGTATGTAATGTGTTGATCCAGAAAATGTAAGGATTTCAATGCTTTCTCAAACTGCAAACCTAGTTTACCCACGGGTACCAATAAAGTAACCTGAACCTGAACCTGAACCATAGGTAAACAAATATTTGATAAGCAAAATGAGTGAAAATAAAAAAAATAAAGAAATGTTGGGTTGGCTGAGCTAATGTTTCTGATTCAACTATGCATTGTTAGGCATGAGAACTGGCTAAAGTGTGTCAAAAGATTAAATTCTGTAATTTTCTATCAACATGAATGAATGAATGTATCAACTGAATGAAGTCTGTTTCAAACTTCATTTCTATATATGGTTCAAGTCTTTATAATTACAGATAATGTATTTTAGAATCTGTATTTTAATATCTTTTTTACAGTAATTTACTTATTATATTCATACTTGCATATTGCTGGTGTGTTGTGTTGAACCAGGCCCTCTGTGGTCACCAGTCTCACAAGTCTCTGATGTTGACGTGTCCTCACTCCAGTGTTGAGTCCTTGCTTATAGCTCAGGGATGAAGGTTTAAGGTTTTCGCTTCTTTCAGGACATACACGCTATTTCTGTCAGTTATGAAACATTAACTGTGACTGTAAAGAGATTATAGTCTGACTGATAATTTGAGCAGTTGAATAGTTTAGTACAGCTGTGTAAAACATAGCCATGATTCACCTGAAGTGCAAATTCTGTGACTGTAAAGAGATTATAGTCTGACTGATAACATACCTTACACTGTGATTGGTGGAAGATGTTCCTCATCAAAGCTGTCATCCTTCTCAACATCATCTGGGTTTGACACACACGCAAAAAGTAGTGTATTCACTGTCTACATGGAAATGCAAGGCCGACATTATAAGATTTTCCCACTCTGCGTTTTCAAAAAAATACCGCTCCAGGTCCTAAAATGACCTTTCAGTATGGACGGAACGCCTCTCCAACAAAAAAGTATGCATATTCACCTAAACCTGTTTATGTGTGGATGGCCCTAACTTTTCCTTACAGCTTACCTGGACCAATCCTGCTTCAGACTGAGCCCCAGACCCTTTTACCTCATTAGCATACAAAACATAAATAAAAGAATAAATAAGGAAATAAATTAATAAAATGGGTAAACACATTGATATTTACCTATTCATTCATTCTTTTATTTCTTCATTCATATATTTCTGTATTTATTTATTCATGTATTTCTCCAAACTGCTTGTATCATAGTATTCAAAAGTGTTTTGTGTCTTTTGTTTTGTTCATAGGTAGCATCATCGTCCTCCATACCCAAGTGAGAGGTAGTCGCATAAAAATACTTTTACAGGGGATCCACTTTGTGCTGTGAAGCCTTTTGACAACCTCCTTTACGCTCTGAGAACAATACACTTCCAACAGTGAAGCGCAGCCTGTAGGAGTCTTTTGGGGAATAACAATAGGTGGCAGTGTTAGGCACCTCTAAATGTCTCAGCTCTGCTAAACAGACAATTCAGGCGCTGTAAGAGAGTACCAGTGGGCGGCTGGTTGAACATCAAAGCACATGCACAAAGATACAGTGAGGAGGATTTAAGCCTACTGACTGTTTTCTATGGAATGTGAATTGTGACTTTAATCCATTTAGGTGCGTACCTCGTAAAGAAATGATGCCTTAAAAGTAAGCAAAGTGAGCAAAAAAGCAAAAAGAGCGTCATGCATGCTCTACTTTAATCCCACACATTCTCATTTCTGCCACCCATCTGACAGATTTACACCATTTTATTACCTGAATATGCACAGGTGTACACACACACACACACACACACACACACACACACACACACACACACACACACACACACACACACACACACACACACACACACACACACACACACACACACACACACACACACACACACACACACACACACACACACACACACACACTGAATACTTCAGGGAGGTGTTGAAGTTCACTTTTAATTCCTACTGTTTCCAAATAAGGATTTCTTGGTTCCATGAAAACTGGGACCATATCATCATAACATACCAAATGCTGAAATTGTATTTAAAGCTCACATAGAGTGGTCCTGTTGCACATATATGTTAGTTATGGAGGTCTACTTACATACATCAACTGTTTTTTCTGGTCAAAAACCTCCTAGTTGCTGTAAATGGGCCGAAATCTCTCCTCACTGAAGCTCTCGTCGTTCGCGCTGTTTCAGACTGAACCCTCACCCCCAGAAGACAGACTGTGTTGTGATTGGCCATCCAATGGCAGCTTTCCCAAATGTCTTGTGATTGGCTAATACCTGGAAGTGATGTAATCAGCACACCAGCTCGCAGAAGGACAGCTCCCCCCTCTGGAACGGTGGATGCACTGCTACTCATTATCAAAACATTGTTTTAAACAGTGTTTAAAAATAGCTTCTTCACGACTCCCCGCCGCAGTCCCTTTTATGACTTTGACCCGGAGTCAGACCCAGAGTCATAAGACACTGCCGCTCGTGAAACACCTCCACAAAGGACGTTATTCTTCTTCTGCGGTTCAATGTACGCAACCGGACTAGTGCCCGGAGCAGGAGGATCTGCTGTTCAGGAGAACCGGTGTTTACGTAACAGGACCGGGTTTTTTTCAGAGATCTCGCTGAGCCTGAGATTACAATAAAACACAGCGTTCTCAGTAATGGCTGAACTGTTTGTTTAGAACCTCCAGGGCTTCATAAACAAGGTAATGACCCAGATACACACAAAAAAACAGCGTTAATTGGAACTTCCGTTCTAGGTCCACTTTAAGACAATCAATAATGAGGTCTTTGCAACATAACCAGAAATGTGAATGACTTTATATTGATTTTATCAGTTAGTTTCAGCATGTAAATGAAGTTCCCATTTAAAGGAAAATAGAGGATAAAGCATGGCAGATTATGAGTGGACACCAGTGTTCACCTGTGAACCTGTAAACATTTTTTTCCCTCCAAAGAAATCTAGCTATGACTGAAAAAAATTAAAGCTGCTAAACTGCTCTGAAAAAGTCTGTTGCTGGTGTGAAAGCTGATATTGAAAAGGAAAGTAGCATCAAGGCAAGAACTAATTACTCAGAATAAAAAACATGTCTCCTATGCAAAGGCCTCGCTGACTTTCTACTCATTTAGCACATTTGTATCCTGGCAATGTAATAGTTAGTATAGTAAGTAGTAGCATTTTCTGCAAATTCTCAGGGGCTGGTGGTGACTAATGCTGCATTCCAGAGCCCATCCAAACCAGTTGGACGTGGGACTTATCCTACCTCCAACAAGAAAAAGTGCACTGGAATACCTGTCAAAGTGGGACCTCCTACGCGCGAAGTCGGGGATGATCGACCTACCCCGACTTCACCAAAATGACGTCGGAGAATAATGGCGGCGCCCATGGAGTCACATGAATAGGCTATAAACTTTACTTTTCTGTGTATAGACTTGTTTTAAACACAGCAATTTTTATCACAACTTGTTTTGCATGTTATGACGTGAAATTATGTCGTTGTTGTTATCTGTCAGCATGAAGATATGTAGGGCTACGATAAATATGCTCATGACGTTACATATCGATATGTAACGCTTTTAAATATACGGCTCGCTTGTGTATGTAAGTAGACTGAATTGCTGACAGTCAAAATGCCTCTTCAAACATAAATCTAAAGCGCTGTGATCGTCCATGTTTTATAACATTTGACTTCAATTGCTGGAACGCTTTGAAGTAGGAGCTAGTACAATTCAGGTAGGATAAGTCCCACATCCCATTTGTTTGGATGGGCTCTGGAACGCAGCATTAAAACATAGTATGTAGACCATAACTAAACTAAACATTGCAGTATCATAGTGATTTTTTCTGTACACTTGATGAATTTCATATTGTTTGAACCCTGTAACAGGTT
Source organism: Microchirus variegatus (assembly GCF_963457635.1). Lineage (NCBI taxonomy): Eukaryota > Metazoa > Chordata > Actinopteri > Pleuronectiformes > Soleidae > Microchirus > Microchirus variegatus. The sequence continues at coordinate 24,670,096 of NC_139816.1, forward strand.
TTGGTTTTTATGGAGTGGATGTTGATACAATGAGGAAAACCACAAACTCTCTCAGCTGCTTTTTGTGTCTAAACATAAACTTAAAACATGAAAGGTTTTCTCTCTCCGTCTGCTGCTTTCACTTCACAGTTTTTGAAATCTGTGATGTTGCCAGTGATATTTATGAGTTTTTGGCTTATGATGAATTCAAATAAACAAACCCCTCGACTGTTTCCACAGCAGAGAGAGAGAGTTGTTCTGCTGTGCACCATAATGATCAATGAGGGTTTCGGCCCTTGTGTTGGGAATGCTCTAATTTCTTACATGTGTCTGCAAGGGTGTGAATTTACAAGCTGTGATTCTCGCAGGCATTGCTCGCTGTAGTTTTGTGGATTAATTAAGTAGCTTGAAAGAAATGAATGTGCGGAGCTGAGACGCCTTCCTTGATGTTAGTGTTTGACAAAGGTTCTTTCCAGTGAGAAGGAGGAAGCTCGGCTTCAAAGTTTCAGTTTCACTCTGACTTTCTGCATCATGAGGTGCTTTTGTAATATGCACTTTCGAAAGATGATAGAAAATCACTTGTGTTGAGTGGGCGGAGGTGAGTTTTTTCGTGTCATGCTTGTGTGAGAGGTGTTTGTATTCCTCCAAATCATCAGGGGATTCCCAACCTCTCCTCTCTGGTGTAAATCAGCATCACTGCACCGCTGACAGACATTTCTCTTTGGCAGGTGCTCATATATTTGGCATCTACTGTTGCCCGCAGTGATGAGAGTGTTAAAGGAACATTATTTTTCACATTATCTCAGAACAATAGGTCATTTTCTGTTTGCTGCAGGTCACAGATGCTGATCAAGGGCTGCCAAGTATCCTGAGAGGGAGTGCAGGAGAGGTTTGTATCTAAAGAAGCGGGAGCTGCATGTAGTTGATGAATTGTTTGCAACAAATATGAATAATTAATAATATTCAGATGATTATTATGATGATTGAGCTTTGGTTAGGTTGGCTGTTGACAGTTTCATTTACTTATTTACATTGTCTTCAGATGCATTATCCCGTTTACATCATTACTGTGCCAAGAATCTGCATCAGAACTGTGTGCATTGCATTTAACGTTGTGTTCTATTAACCCATTAAGGCCTGAAGCGACTGGTAAAAAATGCCTCTAAAACATGAGCTTCAATGCCGACTAAATGACTGATTTCTCAGCCTCTGTAGCAGATATAGGAACACAATTCAAAAATAATTTGAAATCTTACACCTGTGACTTTCCTGTGAAAGTTAGTCTATTTAGATACAAAAATGTAAAAGTAAAGTGAATAACTATTTTCAATTAAAAAACAGTAAGAAAATAAAGTAATATGAACTTGATTTAGTCCTGATGGAGTGTGAAGAACAAGAACAGCATGTAATGACTGTAACAGTCTGCTTCACATGTGACGGTGATGATGCTTACAGTGCTGTGGCATCTGCAGGTAAATACACTGTCAGCCCTGGTGCGCGGTTGTAAACACTTCCGTAGATTGCGGTGGTATTTATCGTCATGATCGGCGACCTCATCGTCTTCAAACATAATTATGTCTTAACCATTAATCCCGGTCGATTTGTTCAGCACGTTCGAAGTTATCAGCGATGACGTCATCAAAGACGAGAAACTCCTCAAAATCACTGCCTTCAGAAATCTCTCCGCTGTCAAAGTCCTCCATTTTTGCGCAAAGTAATTTCAAAACAACCCGAAAATTGACGTATCCGCTCTCCCGGCGTCTATGGGTTAAAGACGAAGTCTTAAACTAGCAATTGAGACGATGAAGTGAACCAGTGAAGTCACTCCTTGGTGGAAACCTGCTACTTTTGCCTTACATTCTTGTTGCTTTTCAAACAGGAAGGCTAAGTCCATTCTTAGATCCAGTTGATGGTATGGTCCCAATCCTTCTAGTTCTTGTCTAAAAACCACCGGTTTTGTTTTACCCTGAACTGGTTGAATGTTAAACAACTGCAGGCATTTTTGACGCAACTGAGTGAGTTGTTCAATCGCACTGATTTCAGCACACTGTTGTTACATGAAAAAACAACTGGGAGATCATCCAAGGTCATTGCCTCACTCCCTATCCCACCTGGATCTGTCCAGTTATTTAGCACGAGTGCCAAATGCTTTGCAGCCTCTGGAAATACCTTTTCACTGAGTGAGTGCTATTTTCCTCTCACTGTGTAAGAGTGTAACCGCTCTTGTGTTGTATTATTGAAATGTTTGGCTACGATTAGTGCAGCAGATGAAATGGCTAAATGCTAATGTGTGATTTCCCAGGGGGCTGCCCATGTTTCATAGGCCACAGGTGTTTACAGAAAGGGAGAGAGAATGTTTTTTTTGAAGTGCATCAGTGCCAATTATGCTCTGCATTGTTTGTACTTTGTGTGACTTATGAGGTGAGGTAAACACACACAGCTTTGCTCTCAAAGTGTTTTTGAGGTGTTGACAATTGCCCAGAACAGTTGATACTAAACACCAGTTCCTCTTGCCTGTGTGAGCTGTTAAAATCAGTCAGGCGTTAAATGTGAAAAATGTTGGGGGCACAAGAACCTTTTCTTGGCTCAGCTGCAGCATGTAACAGGCCTGATGGTATTGATGATGGACATGAACCGTCCCACGCATCAGCCCTAGGTCACACATCTGTTTACTTCAACAGCTGAACATCACAGGTTGAGGGCCATTCTGCTTTGCATTTATGTTGAAGGATGTTTTCACAGCTCTGGCTCAGGAGGAACTCTGAAGGCTTCCAGCTGAGGAAACTCAGCTCCATTCAGGATCATGTAGTCAGGGTCCAAGGTGAGTAACTCTTCTCCGGTCCTGATCCACTCTGCTTCCTCCTTTTGTTGCTCTATCTCCATCTTTCTTGGACAGACTGTTCTGTTTTTCTGCTGTGCTAAGCAGGCAGGCAGCAGTGCTGAGCCTCATGGCTCCCGTTTTTCCTACAGTATATCACCACAGATTTATCACCTACTGCCATTTTCTCCCAAATGCGTTTGTAAAAGGGGATGTAAAGTGGGCGGGGGTGTTGTATAAAGGACAGAAGGGAAGGAAGGAAGGAAAGGAAATCAGGAATGTGATGCTTAAGAAGGGGACTGAAGAAGGTGACTCATGTAAATACTGCCCAGAAGGAAAGGGGGATGAGTATTGATCTGATTTGGGGGAGACAGTGAGTGGATCCCAGCCAGAGTCACCACTGTGGGGGAAGGGACAGAGGGTGAAGGCCACATTATACTTCTCCGACTGCGTATGCGTTATCCATCTGCGTCACCACGGAGACGCCTGGAGCCTTTATACTTCTGCGTCGTGGTGACGGACACGCGCTGCAATTTCCCACCCGATCAGTAGGGGTCGCTGCGCAAGGTTGTTCTGCTTCAGGCTACAGTGAGCAATGGTGTCCGAGAAAGAAAGAGAGAGAAAGACTGTTGTTGTTGAAACAGTGGCCGTTTCTCACTTTTCTGTGTGACGGAACGCAGTTTTAAGATAATTTGAGGTGAGAAATTGGCCATTTAGAGTCTAAACATGTGCTGTGTGTGTTAAGATATGACGTATTTATAGTTTGGCAGCGGTGTTATCGGCGGGGATCAGCTCCGAGTCTGTGGATGCTCGGTGCTCACTGTGAGCCGGCACAGAGCAGCTTCGCACGGCCTGTCCTGAGGACCAATCGCAGCTCTTGCTGTCTCCGCTGTCCCTTGACGGAGTGACGGACACTTAAAAAATATTTTGTGCAGTCAGAGACGACGCAGAGGCTCTTCGACAGGCTCTGCGTCGACGCAGAGTCTCTGCGTAACCTACGCAGAGCACTTTACGCAGAAGTATAAATTGGGCTTGAGACGGAGGTGAAGCTGTGGAGAATATCTTTGGATGTAACTGACTTCACCATGCATATGTCTATGATATCTTTAAAGGAACTTCACCGATTTGCATTTAGCTTTGTATCACTAGACTAAGGGTAGAATTTTTGAAAAATTGTGCTTCCCAAACTCAGTTTCCCCTGAGTTGAGCAATATCTTCATTCCTTTTTTTGTTACGTGCCCACCAGTGACACTTGGTCACTTGGTCCAAGCCTTGAAACTGCAACACTAATTCAGCACTTTTAGACCCACCCGTAGGGGGACGGGACCTCATTCCCAGAATGTAAACAGGAGCGTGCCTATGTTCCTACAACCCTACGTTCCCACATTTCTTGAAGTTTTTTATTTATTTAATTATTTAATTATGTTTTCAGTGAGAGTGTCCGTGCATCAGGGTGGTTCCCATTGCTCACTTTGTCATACAACCAAACTTCAGGAACCCTTAATTATCTATATTAACCTATTTAATTTTCACTTTTACAGCATAAGACATTACAATACGGTGGCCAATGGTATAATAAGTCGTCTTTCAACTGGAAGGTCTGTGGGTTCCATTCTTGGCTCTAGTCTAGTTATGAAAGATCCATCCATCCATTGTCTACCAATTTACCCTCCACCAGAGGGTCACGGGGTGCTGTGCCTATCTCAGTTGACATAGGGTGATAGGCGGGGTACACTGGACAGTTCACCAGTCCATCACAGGGCCACGTATAGAGTCAAACAAACATTCACTCTCACTCTCACACCTATGGTCAATTTAGAGTGACCGATTCAACTAATCCCCAAATGTGTATGTTTTTGGACTGTGGGAGGAAGCTGGAAAACCCAGAGAAAATCCCTGCACACACGGGCTGAACATGCAAAACTCATGCAAAACTGTAGTGTAAAGGAGCTTTGAGAGGTCATCAAAGACAATATAAAGTCAGACCATTTACTATCAAATCACATAATCAATTCTCAATCCTGCTCTTTTTATGTAAATTGTAGTTAGGACAAAAAAGATGAACAGAAAGATAAGCCTCAGCTCTTCCCACAGATTTCCCTTATTGTCCTCCTTCCTTGCAACATGAAGATGCACACTTGATAATGCAAAATAAATAAATACTGAAATCTCCCCTGTGGTGCATTATCGTATACCTTCTAACAAACAGGCATGCAGATCTTGCCCAACTATACTGCTTTGTTTGACATTAAAGTGTAGGATAATGCGTTATTTAGGCTGTCCAAATGAGCAGAAGTCAATGCAGTGTCCTAAGAAGAATAGTGGCACACACTCATGTGAGTGTCTGCATGTGTTCATGTGATTCATTAATGTTTTATGTACGACAGCTCAGTAAATGTAGGTTATTGCTCAGACAGGCGCAATTGCCCACAGGCAAAGAACAGCATTAGCATCCAGTTATCTTATCACATTCCCCATAGCTAACATGACTGTAGAAAGATGCTCTCTGTCTTGTATGAATTCTGCTGTACACCCACACACACTCACAGACAGATAGACAGACACACACACAGTTATTTGAAACAGAATGTGTGTTTTCATGAAGCAATACAGACAGATCCAAGTTTGCTCTCTTTTTTTTTATCAACTCCTGTAGGTTCATGTGCTTTTATTTACTGATCAAGTCAAGAAGAAACATAAGATCAGACAGAATCACACCTTGATCCAAAGCCTTTACACTCAAGACTCAGAGACTTTGACTTCTATGAAGGGAAAGGGGAGGAGGGGAACAGATGGCAGGAGTTCTCCTGGGCAAGCAGCATATACCCCACTGAACACTGGGAGCTCTTGACCATCTGGGCCAAAAGCAATGAGCAGCATCTCTGGATTAGCCAGTGAGGAGACTTTTATTATACATTTAGTTCCCTATTGAGAAAGAGGTGTTTCACATATACACAGATCTGATCAAGTGATCACATCCTACATCTGAACACACCTCCTGCTACTTCACAAGCTAACAAGCTAGTATAGCAGTCTTTCAAAATCACATGGTTTAATCAGTTTGTAGCATTTGTATAAGCAAATACTTGTACAAGGGCTTTTGGGGCCCCAGGCAAAAGCTACACTGCATCATACTGTACTTCAACCACCAGTCAGAAGCTGGTCTGCTTATTAAGTATTCGATTGACAACCACACAACTTCATCATCTGCAACAATAACCTACGGTGTGATTTCACAGATTGTCATTGCGAGCTATATCTGAGAGGCCCTCACAGCTCAGGGCCCTACAGGCAATATCCAGCTTTGTCTGTCCCTTTCTATGCCCCTGCCTTCTAGCTCAACTAACACGACAACGATCTGAACACAAACCGCAAAAGTGGCGTTGCGTTCCCACTTTTTATTTTGCGTTTAGACGAGCGTCTTTGGGTGTAAATCTGCATGCACACAGTGACGCTAAAGTGTGTGACATTTGATGTAATATGCATGCCAGGTGTCTAGGTGGCGCTGTGAAGCACTGTCACACAACAACACCAGGAGCGCGCAAACGCTGAAACGTCCTTCTACTTCTCTCTAGTAGCGCTGAGTAGCCCACAGTCGAAAACTTAAACATTAACTTGGCGTAATTGCTGAAATGACTCCTGGATAGGTATCAGAGCAGCTAAGGCGACGCGAATGTCCGACTGATGGATATAATCTGACATGTTTGTTGTTTGTCTGTACTGCACATGGATCTGACGTCAACGCGTACAGGAGGATAGCCAGCGTGAGCAGCTCAGAGCACTTTTGCGTTTTCAACCCTTTAGACGAGAACGCGACAGCGGAGCGTTTTTAAGATTACCACTCTAGAGGGTGGGTTCATTTTTTTTGCATTTTTAAGGCCCAAAAACGCTGTCGGCGTCTAAACAAAAGGCACATCTGATAAAATATTTTGTCGGTTTCACCAGGGAGCATTGTCGTGTAAAGCCAGCCTAAAACATGTTTTACATGTAAAGAAAATAAGCTATTTCTCATAAAACTGAATTTTAAAAAACAATCACAGCACTGTGCAAAAGTCTTAGGATAGTTGGCATTTGGATTGGAATAATGTGACTGAGAGTTGGTCTTACATGTTAGCAAACTGTCAATGAGTTAATGTCTTCAATGATGGAATGGTTTGCCACTTCACATTAGCGCCAGTCATTTTTTTTATTTATTTTAAAGTCTCTCTCTTGAAAACACACCTTTTCTCTTTGGCATTCAACTCAGTATGGGTTGTGTGTGTCATGCTCTGTTTGTGTTTTTAAATGTGCTTTATAAATAAATTGGATTAGATTGGATTGGATTATTGTATACACGATGCCAACACAGCAACCAGTGACAATTTGGTGTTTTTTAATCTTCATTATTGTCATGAAAATGACAAAAGATTAGGATTTTCAATCTGAAGCTCATGTCTTTCACTGATGTACCTACACGTGCATATCCTTCTGAGGAATCTCCTTTGTTCCATTTGGAGCCACAGCCTGGCTCGGATCAATGCCTTTCCCCAGCGGCCCGCCATCATTTATTGACCTGATCAGCCCTGTTGCTCATTAGATGACTAATCTGGGAGGGTGGGGAGAGACAGGACACTTTGAAACCTGAGACTGAGACGCAGCAGGAAGGGAAGGGCGGATCACGTATACAGCTTGAGCTAGAGAGTTCATAGATGTGATGGAGGGTTTATAAATCCTCGATGAAACCACAGAATCGCTTTGATGAATGGGCACATGTAAAGTATCACCGACATATAGCACATGCTAACAGAAGCTTCATGGATGTTAGAGTATTTAAAGAGACTAGCAACAGAGCACACCTCAACACTGAGAAGTGAAGAGGCAGGAGTGGGACTCACGTTAGTCAAACAGATTGCATGCTGCACTCTCATTACACCTCCAGCTAAGTTCCTCTGGAGAATATCCCTTTGAGGGTAGGTCACGTTTTGACTGTGCAATTATAGTTCTCTCTACCAGTGACACCACGTTTGTTATTGAAAGTCTCTCTGAGTGTGTTGTGTAAGAGTCATGTATCCACCTTGCATGGCGTGGGACTCATTTCCAGCCCTGTATATTCATGGCTCAGACCAGCCCAGTTCAAAGTACTTTTCTGGAAATACTTAACGTGCCTTACTAGTTTGTAAATACGAAATAGCACTTGATTCTCAATAACATTGTTATTTATGCTGTATTTTATCAAAATTCCAATATACAATTTGGCACATAAACCAACTAATATGGCTGTATAACTAATATTTAGCTATTAGTTGATGCTGCTCCCTCTTTTACTCCTATGACACTCATCTGCACCTGCATTACATCTCAATATAAAAAGCAATTTGTAAAACACTGGCAAATCAAACTATTTAAAACAATTAAGATATAAAATACAGTTGATATTATATTATAGCGTATATAGTGCATATTTATATAATCTATTCTCCTTTAATTATGGATGTGGAATATTTATTAGAATACTTCTGGGCTATTAAACACATAATAGGTCACTTGTGTCATGTGGGCACAAATACTGGGGATATTGACACTAATTAATACAATCAACACTGCTTATAACACTTACACCTGATTTTTAAAAATACAATGGTAAGCCATAATCTAAAGTGAAGAATATGAAATGAAATCAACAGAATTTGCACATTAGGCTATATGTTGTGTGTTGTGAAGCATGTCATGTCATGATCTGGCACCGTTAACTTACCTGTATCCTCTCCAGGGAATTGTGTTGTGTTTTTAAAAAATACAAAAATCACTCCATTTGGCTGCGTCAGCTTTTCTTTTCTCCATCACCACAGTTGCTCGTCAAGCACAGCAAGAGAGAGAGAGCAGCATGAGCTGTATTTGTCACTGTATGTTTGTCACAAGTTTGTGAAGTATCTAACTTACATGAACACGTTAACACAGCTAATTCTTATTTTTGTACATCCTGTTAAAAGTCTGGGAAGGCGTGCAGGAGCTGAAAATGCAATCCGGAATCCATCATTCTGACAGCAAGCAAAGGACCAAAGGAGTTGAGTTGAAGGCCATCACATAATAAGAAATGAATTAGAGTCCAAATAAAACACAAAAGGGAGTGAACGAAGCGATGCTTAGATCTGATGGCAGAGAACCCAGGTGTTTCCTGTTTCTGAAGTATATGGGAGAGCCGACAAACCTGTCGCTATTGTTAAATTTGTTGTCATACATTGGACATTTCTGTTCAAAAGCTTAAAAGAGCATGTGAGTGGGTATGAAAGATGTGTGATAGGAAATGTGCTGCACATAGATGCGCTGTATGAAAGTGTGAGTGAATGGGTGAATGGCAAAAGTGTACAGCAGCTTTGAGTGGTTATCAAGGCTAGAAAAGCACTATATAAATACAAACCATCCATCCATCCATTATCTACTGCTTTATCCTCCACTTATCTCAGCTGTCATAGGGCAGCAGGCGGGGGACAGTTCGCCAGTTCATCGCAGGGCCACACATAGAGACAAACAATCATTCACTCACATTCTCACGCCTACGGTCAATTTAGAGTGACCAATTCACCTAATCCCTAAATACAAACCATTTACCATTTAATCCTATACCCATCTGGAATTGGAGCCCAGTTCACCTCGCCACTCAGGACCTGGGCAAAAAATACATTTCTAATGACCAACATTTCTTACAGAATAGTGCCCTTTTCACATTAAAATAAGTGGGTATACACAGGTGGGTGCATCCATTATGAAAGGCACTTAACAGCATTCCCAGCAAAAAGAAAAAGTAAGTATTGTTCCAAACATTAAAGCTCCCATAGACCGGAAGTTCCAATTAATGCTGTTTTTTGGTGTGGATCTGTGCCATTACCTCGTTTATGAAGCCCTGAAGTTTCGAAACAAACGCTGGGTTTTATTGTATTTATTTATTTATTCTCGGGCTCTGAACACGGTCTGAAAATGCCTTATATCGTTACATAAGGATCCCGTCTCCTGAACAGCAGATACTCGTGCTCCGGGCATTAGTCTGGGCACATCCGGTTGTGTACATTGTACCTCAGAAGAAGAAGAACGTCTGTTGCAGAGGTTTTGCAGTGTCTTCTGACTTCTTCAGAGTCGTGACGAAGCCATTTTTAAACATTGTTAAAACTATGTTTTGATAATGAGTAGCAGTGCATCCACCGCTGCGCTTCTGATAGCTGGTGTGCTAGTTATGTCACTTCCAGATATTGGCCAATCACAAGACAGTTTGGAAAGCTCTCGTTGGCTGGCCAATCACAACACAATCTGGCTTCTGGGTGTGAGATTTCAGTCTGAAACAGTGTGGCTGACGAGAGCTTCAGTGAGGAGAGATTTCTATCGGCGCATTTACAGCAACGAGGAGGTTTTAGACCATAAAAACAAGTTAATGTATGTAAGTAGACCTCCATAACTAACATTTGTGTGATAGGACCACTCTATGGGAGGTTTAATGTTAACAACTATGCTAATGGCTGGAAAATGAATGGTCGCTGTAGTAAAGAAATTGTGCAAAGAAGATGAGCGTGTTCACTAAGGTCTTGTGTTTTCACTGAGCCAAAACTGATCACTGACCACTGGTGATTTTTTGGGGTTTTCTGTCCAGTGGGAATGGAGAAAGTATACTTGCAAGACCATGGGTTGAAGGAGGAGTACTTTAAAGACCCAAAGAAAGAAAGAGAGCAGTCCCTAGTTCTTCTTTCTCACTGATCATGTAGAAGCAGGGGGATGGCTTTGATCTCCCCCTGTCCCCCCCAAGAGCCACAGGAAGGTGGGAGTGCAGTGTGACGGCTGTGCTGCATATTAGCTTTGATTAAAGGGAAATATGCATCACCTTATAGGGCTTTCCTTTTTATCTGCGGCTGTGATGTAGTATGATGGTGACGCTAGATTGGACCTGATGTGTACTGATGTTGTAGCTTTATCTGTGTTCCATTGGAGCTGAAAGCCCCCTGAAGTTGAGTCACTCGTGTGAAACCTTTGAACACTTCTAAAGTAGTTGAGAGAGTCTGTGGAGTTGACGTAAGATGCGGTTGTTTTGTGTCAGAGAGGAGGAGGAGGAGGAGGAGGAGGCAGGTAGGGATGTAGCTTATTTGATTAACAGCCCTTTAACCTTAGATGCAGGGCCAGGTGCCTTCAAATCAATTTCAATCGAGGACTTGCATTCTGCACTGGTTTGACAATGACAATCAGAGCTGGGCCTGAATCAGACCACAGAGCTTTTGGTTGTTGCTTCATGGAGACAAATAGAAAAGTGCATTCTCAAGTGTATGACTAACCTAAATCGCCTCTTCACTTTTTGAATTCCACTGCTCTAAGACAAACATTATCTCCTTGGTGGCGGTTTATAATAACAGCAAACACAATGCACATACAACTGTACATTCACACAAACATACTCTAAAACATGGGTGGGGAATTTCCAGAACATTTATCAGTATCACGGATAGGGAAAAGTTCACAAAAATAAAGATGCCACATCACAGCAAAGTGTGTAGGTTTCTTTCTTTGATTAGGTCATCAAGTAATGTCAAAGGGCTTTTGCTGTTGTCAACTTGGCTGTCTTGGCAATACATATCATTTACTGTAATTGAGCCACTTCTTGAAACATGGATAAGATGGGTACTTACTGTTTAGGACAATTTTTTTTTTTTTTTTAGCTGCAACTATGTGCTTATTTTGAGAGCAGCTATTACGAAAGATGTACTGCTCAGCACGTATATGTGGATGTAGTGATGTGCTGCTTTAGCAGACAGATGGAAGTTATGTTGGGGGGGGGGGGGGGGGGGGGGGGGTTGAGCACAGAAGTGAGGTATATGTAGGCTCAATAAAAGCCCTTTGGCTAATCCACTTTGTTTGACCCTTACTCTGCACACACGCCAGGCTGTTGTGGCTGTGTATGGTGTGCTCTTGACATGCTCTTGAGGCCCCTGTTTGTTAAATGAATAAATTGTTAAATTGCCATCAGACTTCAATCACCTAATCCAATAAACAATACCAAACAAGAGTCAGCAGCAGCAGAATAAGCTGTTTGGCATTGGCAAAGAACATTTGGCAAGTTTTTGATGGGTGCAACCCACATACTCAACTCTGCTGCTCAACCCACAAATGTATTTTCCTTAAAAATGTGGCACCAAGAAACACTGTGGCAAAAATATTCCCATACTTTTTGTGCTTAGTTAATATGTACAATCCATACACATGTATGCATACACTCCTGAACAAAATTCAGACCAGGGAAATGTTTAGGCAATTTATTGAAAACTAAATTTTGGCATGCTTGATGCAAGTTTCCAGGAGTCTGGTGAAAACATTCCTCCATGTGGAAAAGATGGCTTCACGAAAAGGCATCCAATCCACGGACTGGAATTGACGTCCGTTTTTTGTAACTTCCCTCGTCATCCATTACCAAACGTTCTCAATAAGATTTAAATCAAGGCAACGCGCAGGATAGTCCAAAAGAGCAGCGTTATTCTCCTGGAAGAAGTCCTTCGGGCACTGTGAACTGCAGCGATGTCCTGTTGAAAGACACAGTCATCACCACACTGACGAGGGCCGACAGTCAAGAGGAATCTGCTGCAACATCTCCACATAGACAGCTGCAGTTTCACGCCCCTGCACAACCTGAAGTTCCATAGTTCCATTGAAGGAAAAATCTCCCCAGATCATGATGGCGCCTTCTTCACTGTGCCGTGTAGAAAACATCTCAGGTGGGATCTCCTTGCATGCCAGTAACGTTGGAAGCCATCAGGACCGTCAAGGTTTTAACCCTAACCCCAATGTCCCATGTTGGGTGCTCCCTTGTATACAGGTGCAACAAGAGCAAACAGACAAGTCTGCTCTTTGTTCTTTAAGCCCTTCTGTCGCTGATGCCGTCTTATGGTTATTGAGCTACAGTCAGCATCATTAAGGGCCTTAATTTGGGTCGAGGATCGGCCTGTGTCTTCACGGACAGCCTGTTGTATCCTCTGCTCAGACGTACTGAACAAATAGTTTCAATTAACCGATTCTAATGATTCAGTCACACTGAAAACAACTGCTTTAGTCACTAGTCACTCATTTGTGTGTCGCGTGTAAAACTAAGTTTCACGCAGCTGTGCAGAGATGACTCCGCCCACATTGAGTAGGTACTATTTTGTAGTGGAAACGCAGCGTAAACCGTGGCGTGGTGAGGCGGGACCATGAGTAAAAGCTCAGGGCAGAGAGCTGTGATCCTAAAATGTGATTATTATAAAATCATACAGATGAAACTCAACAATCGACTATTTCTTTTAGCGATCCTGCCAAATGTAGCTTTAATGGGATCGATAAATGTATTTGAAAATTTAGATTTTTCCTGAGGCAATGGGGCAAGAATTTGCTGTCGTTAAAACTGTAGTTTGTGACTTTTAAATATAAATAAATGTCCAGTTCTGTGTTACAGACTCAGGTCAATATAAGATATGTTGTTTTAGAAATGTTATAGTGACAATACAGTATGATGATTTTTCTATTTCTTTCTTAATATTCATTGTTGAAATGGTGAAAAAGGTCTAATATGCCTATGTTTATTGAAGACATTACAGATCGACAAACGAGACATTACATTAATTTTCATCAAACTATAACAGGAAGACATGTTGTATGAGTTAACCTCATGGACAGCTTGCTATATAAGACATCATTCCAATCCAACGCCAATTATCACAGCATTTGACAGACTTTTGCACAGTAATTCATTCATTCATTCATTAATTCATTTAAGAACTGAACTTGATATTGAGCCACAGCACAAACCACTATTGTACAATGATGTGCTTAATTTTGTAATGCTCAAACCTTTTAAAATCAAGTTAAAACAGAGGGTTATCTGCCAATCTACACATAGTATAAAATCGTCATTGTTTGAGCTGTCACTTAAGAAAGCATCATGCCGAAAACAAAAGAAATCAGTTTAGATTTGAGAAAGAGGATTGTTGATGCTCACAAAGCAGGGCAAGGATATGCAAAGTTATCACGGAGTTTCCAAATGTTAAGAACTGGAGTGAGAAGAAGCATCAAGAAATTCAACAGGAGCCACACGATACAGAACAAGCCCGGCAGAGGTAGGAAGCGGAAGATTTCAAAGACTCTGGAAAGAAAACTGGTGAGAGATGTGTCTGAAGAGCCCAGAACAACGACACCAATACACCGGTGAAAGACTTAACCAAGTCAGCCTCAAAGAAGACAATCACTAGAACTCTGCACAGAAATAGACTGCAGACCAAGAAGAACTACACTTCTGCACAAGAGACGCCTTCAAGCCAGACTAAAGTATGCTAAGGACAACCTAGAGAAAGATTATGCGTACTGGAAGCATGTGGTCAGATGAGACAAAACTAGAACTCTTTGGCCATAGAGACATTGCTAATGTTTGGAGAAAGAAGGGAGGGGCATCTCACCCAAAGAACATCCCGTCCCTACTGTGAAACACGGTGGTGGGAGTATAATGCTGTGGGGATGCTTCAGTGCGTCTGGAACTGGGAATCTCGTCAAAGTGGAAGGAATCATGAAGAAAGAAGGATAGGTGAAGATTTTGAAAGAAGACCTGAAGCAGTCGGCAGCAAAACTGGGTTGTGGCTTCGTCTTCCAGCACGACAGCGACCAAAAACATTCGTCTCTCCTGGTCAAGGGCGTCAATTTGTTTTTAAAAGTGCAGAGGACAATGACCATAAGCTTGAGTGTGGTTTGAAAAGTGCTGTGTACAAGTATTCATCCGTTTGATGTTTCATTACAATATATATAATAATATAATAAACATTAGCATGTGCGCTATTATTACAGCCTCTGAATCACTTTTGAGTATACACCTTGAGATACAGTAAACACACTCAACAGTATCCCGTCACAAACCGCCCCGGCCACATTACACCACAACCTCATAAAACAAAACTTTTATCGCGAGGAAACTTTACCCACGTCTCACCTCCTGCTGTTCTCCGGTCAGACTCTGATCAGAACGTGCAGGTGCAGACCCACACAACTTTCTGTCATAGCCTCTCCCCCTCATACACACCACACAGACACACACACACAGCTCCAAAACACAGACAGGCAGCAGAGAACAACCCAACAGCACTTTGTTTCTGTGGTTTTGTTTGATTATGGGTGGGTATTTTTTGGCCAAACTGCCACCAACTTTTTTCTTCATTAATGATAAATTGATACACATTTTTGAAAGTAGTGGGGACAAAATTGTTGATAATAAATAGCAATAATTCCCCAGCATATCTGACACCTATGCTCCTGGTGAAGAATCATCTCCAGAAGACCAAAGTGAAGGTTATTGACTGGCCTGCTCAAAGTCCTGACTTAAATCCCAGTGAAGATCTTTGAGGTGAACTGACGACAAAGGTCCATGCCAGAAGGCAGATCACATCTGGAGGAGTTTGAGAGATTTTCCAAAGAAGAATGGGCTGGGATTCCTCAGGAGACGAAAACTACACTCAACAAAAATATAAACGCACAAAGAAAAACTTGTTGTTATGTGACAAAACAGAGTAACTATCCAAAAATAACAGTACAGTTTATCAATAAAGTGGATTTAATTTGCGAGCATTAGGATCAATTTCAAAACAAAAGTCCTGGAGTAATGGCAGGAAGAACACAATGGGGGTCAATGATCCAAGTTCACAAACTTCAATAATATGTGTGTCCACCATGAGCCTCAAGCAGAGCAGTACACCGGTGACACAAGGACATCACAAGGTTGTCGATCATTACCTGGAATGATGCACATTCAGTTGAGTTGCCACAGCTGTAACACTCAACCCATCACTCAGCATGCCAATGGCACGCTCCCTCATGATTTGTGACATATGTGGCATATTGACAAGTGACAAAAGTCCACATTTTGGTGTGACCTTTTATTGACCAGACCATTAGGAGTGTCTGTGTACTGGTCACGCATATTGACCACCACTCCATGCCATGCTCCATGACTCTTGTGAGTTGAAATACTCAATCTGAGATTGTAGTCAATAGGAGTGGCTGAGTGACACTGGACTACAGGGTTTGAGCAAAACAAATCATTCCATAAACAAATGCATCAAGAATCTGAGCAAATGTCATGACATTCTATTTTTGTTCACCATTTCAAGTTTGTGCGTTTATATTTTTGTTGAGTATGTAACAAACGACTGCAGGCTGTTATCCAGCAAAAAGGATACACAACTGACTATTAGCATCAGGAGGTTTATCATTTTGACCTTGGTAGTTTTTGTGGAATAATTAAATTTCTGTGTGTAACGTCAAATAATTCAAGCCTCCGAAACAGAACTAGGATGTTAGAAAAAATGATATGCTCTGGTTACCAGCACTTAGAATATACTTTTATTTTTTGAACCTGAGAGAATAAACATAGATTGAAGTCAACAGCTGTTGAAGTAGCACAGAGATTAAAAACGTAGCTACACAAGCCTTTCAGTCGCATGGATAAACCCCAACGGTTTATCCATGCGACCTGTCCCGCTTTACTTCTCATTGGCTGATACCATGGCTCTGGCTAACTTTATTGGTTGAGAGCATCGTTTTACACATTCATTAACACATTCAGCTGTTTTTGTTAAGAGAACTTATCCCTGCAATCATATTTTAGTCACAATCACAATTTGGACTTCTCAAACATGACTGTGGTATAAAGAGAAATGTTATAGACAACTGTTGACAACACATAACCTACTGAAGTACCGTAAAAACAATATCAGAAGACACAAACACTTTTTTACTCTTCTCTCTCAGAGAAGCTCTGCACATGTGCACACATGGGTTCATGGGGGAGAGAAAGAAAAAGTCATCCAACTCAAGGTTTTAGAGACCACAGACTGTTTTGGTAGTTAGTAAACAGCAGGGGGCGTTATAGGTTTCAAACTGGAACTCTCTTTAAGTAGGAATTTCACAACAACATACCCATTTTGAAATAGTGTCAGCCAATGGTCACAGGATTCTTTTTGTGCAACATAGCTTTGAAGTTAGAAAACACCTTAACAAAGCATTTTTTTTATTATTCTGATAAAGATCTCGTTTTTCAGTTAAACAAACATTCACAAGCACAAACACAGTCTCTTCTTTTGAACACAATCAACATATTAACGTGAACCAAAAATATTATGTCTCATTCTGAGACTTGTGCTGACAGAGTCACAAGTGTTTGTCGTCTAACTGAGGAAAGACTTTGAACATTAATCCCGTCACTTACAGGTTTGTGTTGAGGTCATGAAAACAAAGGACAGTTCACTGATGAACACTCCAACCACATATTCAATGAACAGCAGTTTAGTTTACTGTAGTTTATCCACTCAGTGCGACATCACATGAACACATCAATGCTTTGCCCTTCATTCATAGTCCTGTCTTTGTGTCAGACACATAAAGACAGATATACATGGCTTTTGTTGCCACATTTACCAATTATAATGTATATATTCACCTCCTCTACTGTGACAAAACAAAGCAACTGATCTACTAATTACGTAATGCAAATATATAGGTTTCTTTGTCAATATATCGATATATTCTATCTATAGAATAGGTCTATACAGTATATACTTTTGGTATAGGTTTTTTTTTTTTTTAACATATAGGTACATTCATTCATTTGACTGTGTGATATTTTTTGTCCTCTGTATATGAAAGATAAACACAGACAAATATTGACAGAGCTACTTTAGTAATGACCTCCCAACCACAAAACAACACAGTAAGCATCTCCAAATTCAACTTAATAAACATAACAAATGTTTCAGTTATGGTTCTTTAAGGACCAACCTCAAGCATAAATATACTAAAAGATCTGTAATAATCTAGAGTATAAAATAGCATATTTTTCTGGACTTGACAACAGTTTATAATGACTCCAACAACAGTCTCAGTGCACACAATTCCACAGGTGTGTACATGAGCTGGAAACAACAGGGTAGGCAATTCAATAGTTCCTTTGTGTATTACACTAAATTAACAAACAGTAATTCGTCAGTGGTAAAAAGCTCAAATGCAAAACTAATTTCTACAATCACTAATGTGAATAAAACCTTGGCATATGCAGAATACACATAGAGGCATTCATCAACAAGTCAAGGTGATAGAACTTGGCCACCAGAGAAGTGTAATGCTGATAAGCCACAAGACGCATGGATGATTCTTTTTCTTCAGAAGGCCACAAGAATGTCACTTTGGTGCTGGTTTGAAACTTTTTCCTTTCTGGGTCCAAACTGACATGTGACCCTAATACTGCCCGTAGTCACACTGTGAAAGAGCAATTAAAAACTGAAAAGGTTGATTCTTCTGCTGTTAGAGAAAAGGATCGTACAGATGCTGATGTCTTTCAACCTGTAACGATCCAAGGCCAGTCAGTGAGAGTGAAAATATGCCCTTTTGTGTGAGGTTTATGGAGGGGTTTCTTCCAGCATTGAACTTTAACAATTAATGTAAAATTTTCCCATCGTGGCATTTGGCTTTTAGTTGATGACAAATGCATCATTATGGTGATTTCTGCCTGCACTCCCAACAGTTTTGATCAGTTAAATTTGTTTTTAATTTTGAGTCACAGGATGTCAATTGAATGGCTGTTTGTCTTCCAACAAAATAACTGTCTTAAGTTTAATGGCGCTTTCCACTATACAGTTCCTCCACAACTCAGCACGGGTCAACTCTACTTGGTTTGGTATCATTTTCCATTACTGTAGTACCTCGATGTGGGCGTCATCATAGTACAGCTGCATGAAACTGCCATGACATTGTTTTATACGCGACACACAAGCTAGTGACTTGTAAAGCAGTTACTTTGTGTGGACTGAATCATTAGAATCAGTTAAATAAAAAGATTGGTTCAGTACTTCCTGCATCACTGGGGTGCAGACTCTGTCTGACACAATACAACTGAAATACAGCAGAAGAGGTTATTATGTGGCTCACAATCACCGACTTTCAGCAGTGTGATCGCTAAATACACCAGACACTTCTGTTAAATACTTAGATTATAGAAATATATATTGTTGAGTCTTTTTAACTGATCTACAGTTCAGCATTGTTCGGTTTGATTCCTGCGTCAGACGTCACGCTCATGACTCTTCCCGTGCCAACAGCTGCCAGCAGTCTGTTGACGTTACATTTAGTATCGGCTCAGCTCGCTTGGTAATTCGCAAAAGCAGGTACTAAAAAAATGATCAAGTACCAGGTACTGTTCTTAATGGGAAAGCAAAAAAAAAGAGGGTTGAGGCGAGTCATACAGGAACTGTTTAGTGGAAAAGCGCCATTAGATGGCTGACTGCAATATCTTGTTTTTGAATCTGCTGCATCTGTCTTTTCACTTAAAACTAATCACCAACAAACAAAGATATAAAATAACACATAATTTTTTTTTTTTTTTTAATTTTGAAAAAAAAAAAAAGAAAAAAAATGTATTAGACTGAAAGCGGAATAATTCTCAAATCCTGAGCGCATTAAAACAAAATATATGAGTGGTTGGATGAAAGTTATGCTGTTTCAGCTAAGTTATAAATTACCCTGGTATCTTTTCAATAAGCAGTAGAAATAAATAACCATTCACTTTCAGACAGGATATTACATACAAAACTTGAAAAAAAAATTAAGACAAAAACAGAACAGTGCATTTAAAATAGCATGAGAAATAAAATTGTTCATGAATTTGATTCACTGACTTAGAGAAAATATAATATTATGAAATCAGACACAAATATCGATTTTCACCACTAGCTTGATTTATTTTTTATCTATGTTTAAGCTCTGACCAGCCTTAGTTAGTGAAAGACAGACCTAATGCTAGAAGACATAAGACAGACTCTGTATTCCTGTGCTATTGATAGTTGACTATGGACTGAGTGTGTGCAAGGACAAGCCTCAGCAAAGGGCCCCATGCCCATCCGAGGACAAGGCAGCTTAGCGTGGGCTTGGAGCATGTGTGACCAAATCCCTATCTGCCTTGCACTTTTCCTGACCAGAGTAGGAGCTCAGTGCATCCCAAAGCAGGTTCGGTTGCTCACAGTGGTGGCAACTCCTCCAGTGTTCCATAACTCCCTCTTTAGTGTCGAACACCTTGCTGCACAGTACACAGTTAAAGGCTGCACCTGTTGCAAGGACACCGAGTCCTCCGCGGCTATCTGATGACGAGATACCACTATCCTCCCCCTCTCTTCCACGGTGGTGGGACTTGATGTGCCTCTTCAGCTTGGAAAGGGAGAAGAACTCCTCGTCACAGTTGCCACACTTCACCAGGTTGCGTTTCTCATTAAGTTGCCGCCAATAATGGGCAGCATGTTTTACAAGTTCCTTCTCTGCCTCTCTGCAAACCTGTAGTGGTTGGCCGTCATGTGGTCGGACCTGGACCTCCTCACTGTGCACATAAAGTAAATGCATCTTCATGTCAGCAAAAGTGCTGGTGATTGCATGACAACGGCCACATTTTATCTGCAGCTCCACAGGGTCTTCACTGTCCTGCCCATCTGATGGATGTGAGGGGTTGGCGCTGATGAGAAAACAGAAAAAAGAATGCATAATCATAATCAGTTTGTTGCCTCATCAGACAATACATCACTTTATTAACCTATTTAATTTATGGAATGTTGTATATTGTTGTATATTATTCTTACCTATCAGCAGCTTCAACCTCGTGATGGCTGATGGACGGCTCCACCGTCAGCACCACTTTGTGGACCTCTCTCAGATGACTGAAGTACACCCCCACATACCCAAAAGCCTTCTGGCAGAATTCACAGCTTAAAGACCTACGGGGGCGTACCTCCGAGTGATGAAGCTTCATGTGGGTGCTCAGGCTGCCGGATTGAGCATAGGCTTTACGGCACACTAGACAGATGTAGGGCCGACTGTTAGTGTGAATATTCATGTGGCTCTGGAGATGGTGCTTAAACTGGAAAAAGCGACTGCAGGTGGGACAACGGTGGAGTGGACGGCTGCCTATGAAGACTCTGGGATGGGAGGCACCTCTAAAATGGAGGGCTACTGAGGTTAGCGGAGGACAATCATGGGCCTTGGTTGTAGGAGAGGTGGGAAACTGGTGACCGAGTACAAGCTCCTGTTCCTGGCCATCTGAGTTAACAGCAGGGAAACTAACAAGTTGGGGAACTGTTTCCATAACCAACAAGGGCTTGGGTCGAATGCTCCGGTACTTTTTTGAAATATCAACTTCCTTTTCCGTGGAGCCTGGAACAACTGCTGGAAGTTTTTCAGGGACTCTTCTTCGGAAAGACAAGGACCTCTTCTTTCGGGCCTCAAATGCTAAGATGTCTTCCATCGTCTTCCTCTTCCTTCCACGTTTCTTGCCAGGTGGCTTCTGGAGGATGCCCAACACTGGCATGATTGTGGTCTTGGCCTGGTTTTCTGAAGCAGATTTCACAACCGGGTTCTGATTCAAGGCTTCAGCTGGCTTCAAAGTGTTGGATGTAGGATCTGTGGGGCTTGTGTGCCCTGTCTGGCAAGAGAACCCCTTAGTCTGTGGGGACAAGTTGCTGAGCTTGGCAACTGGGATGAGGGTGCTCTTCATTTTAGAGTAGGGCAGGATAGGCAGTTTACCTTTAGGTGGGGATGGGATAATCTGTACTGCTTTGCTGAAGATGGCAGGAGAAAGGACAGTGATGCTGCTCTGGGGCTGGGCTACAGTGGGTTTGGATTGGCAGAGCCTCACTGTGCTCTTACTTTCCTCTGAGGATTTGCCTGGGGAGCTTTTCACAGCAGTCAGGGGATATTGGAGATTCTGAATGAGGCCAGTTGTAGCTGGTTGTTCCGAGCCATCCGACATCCGCTCCAGTTGAGAATTGGGATATAGGACAGCATTGTCTGAGAGCAGTGTTGTGACAGAGATATCAGAGGAGCCTGAATCCAACAAAATTAATTGCTCTGAAGGTTCTTCTTTGGGCACTATGGTTTGAGTATACTTGGACTCCTGTTTCTTTTCTTTAACTGTTGATGCTCCACCTACCCACAACTTACTCTGCGATGTAACAACAGCTTTTGAAGCCATTTTCATTCTGGTAGCCGGTGGTGGAGATTTTACTCTATCTGTAGCCCCCCTGCTCCTCAATGACTGGTATCTGGGAATAGGCAGTTTGAGGTTCTTTAGAATTGACTGGGTTTGTTGCTGCTGTTGTTGTTGTGGTGGTGGTGTCTGAGAGGAGACAGAAGGGGGCAGTGCCACCAGGGAGAATGTGCCATCCTGACCTGCTATTTGCATGAGTGCATAGTTTTGGGTAGGCACAATGATGGACTTGGGACTGGAAGCAGTGGTAGCTTCAGGGAGGGCAGAGGGAGACTGGCAAGACAGGACCGTAGGGGAGGGGGAGGAGGAGAGCACTGTGGCCGGAGCCTTGGGGGCGATGTTCCGGAACTGAAGGCTCTTCATCTGAAGGGCTAGACTCACTACCCAACAACTGAAACACAAAGACAAATAAATATTTATCTATTATTAATAGTTATTACACTGATAGTTAGCCTTTCAAGCCTCAGATTGCCCTTGTACTCCCTCAAACTTCAAGTTCTCATATCAACATTAACTGCCATCATTACAATAACATGCATGATTGCAGTTTTATATATGTTCGATCCAACATACCTAATATGAAACACTGAGATGGTTTAATGACTTCCTGGTCTTTACTCAAAAAAACTGCCAAGGTCATTCATAAAATGTGACCTCACTGTGAATGGCCTTTGATAGTCTCATTGGTGTGCAAATCAAGCATGAAAGAAGCAGCCACCCAGACATCTGCATCAAAATACAGGCATCTGCACAAGGGTGACAAGCTGTTCTGCTACTCGTCTACAGTCACATACAGCAGACACTCTCTCTCCCCCAGGCAAAGGACAGACTGCCCCCTTTGATTTGAGCTCAGCATGAAGCCATAGTAGATGATTCCCTCTGTGAGGAGCTTCCAGTGGAGCATGAAAGCAGCCCAATGGCAGTATCTTTATTGGCCAACATCGTAGCTTGGTTACTCCAAAGAGAACGAGGCTTGACATTCTGCCCTTGTTGAAACAAAATACCACTGAACTCTGAAGAAACCAGAAACCTCAGAGTGAGGTTTTAAACAGGGCTTTATTATCTTCATCTACAGAACAGTTTCCATCCATCGATCGAAAACCCAAGGTATGGTTTTAAAAACAAAAGCAAAACATAGTTATGTCAGTACTGTATCTTTATATCAAAAGGGGGGGGGGGGGGGGGATTACACTGGAATGTTTAAAATGGTCTAATTGTAAACAGGTTCTGTTGCTTTGAATTTCACATAATAATACAACATTGATCAACATTAAGTGAAAAAACCTGCAGGTGTCACAAAAGGCAAATATTCAAACTATAATTGCTCGTAACGAAAATTTCTTTATTACATTTCAAAGCAGTCAGGGTAAGAAAGAGAAGCAAAGAAAAACTGAAAAGGACATATCGTTTAACAGCTGGAAGTGTTTCTGTGGGGAGAGATTGTTTATACTGTACCCCATACCACATTACAACTCCATAAAACTGGAGATATTCCTCCTTTGTGTGGATAGCTGATTCTAGTTTGACTGTAACTTTGACTGGAAATGTAGTAGCATAAATCTGTGGGATGTGGGTTCCTCTGAGCCAGTGGTCCTCAAACGTTTTATACAAAGTGCCACCTGAAAAAATACTGAGATCTTGAAGTAACACCATTATAGCCAGCGTTAAAATACAGTGGTGTAAATAGGCCCAGCAAAGAGGCAGATTTATTCCCGATAAGGTCATTCGCTCTCTCATCCTCTTCTTCCTCACATATACTTCAGACACTGGTATAGCAAATTAGATAAAGATTAAGCAAAAGATAAGGTGACTCTAATTATTAATATTTAATTTATTATTATATGCTTACTTTGCTATCTGATCACATACCCTGGAACAGTATTTTTACTCCAGAGTACCACCAGAAGAAGCTTGTATAGCACTGGTGAAACACATATCACATTTTGAAAAGCATGGCTCTAAGCATTACACAATGGGGATCAAGGAAGAGAAAAAGAATGTGAGACAATGCTTCACAATCATTTCACTCATTAAAGCATATGCAACTTAAATGTGTTACACCAAGAAGCGAATAATGTGTGTACAGCTGGAGAAGCAACATAAAATGCTAAGGATGTTCCAACAAATCTATTAAAACCCTTCAAAATGCTGCAGCACAATGTCTGACAGGAACTAGAAAGAGAGACTGTATCGCTCCAGTGTTAGCTTCTCGCTCCCCCTACAGTTTAGAATTCAATTTAAAATCCTCCTTCTCACGCACAAAGCACTTAATGTTCAGGCCCCTTCATACCTGAAAGACCTAGTCTTACATTATCACCCTAACAGATCACTTCGGTCCCAAAACTCAGGCTTACTTGTGGTTCCCAGAGTGTGTAAGAGCAGAATGGGAGGCAGAGCCTTCAGTTACCAGGCTCCTCTCCTGTGGAACCAGCTCCCAAGGCTTGAGGTGATTATTATTATTTTTATCATACATATCATCACCATTATTATTATGCTATAATTAAAAGTCAATATCAGTATAATTTCTGCTGCTGCTTATATAAATTACTGTAGTTCTATAAACATGTCATCTGTCCTGTAACTTATAACTTGATACAGTTGTTGTATATCTGCTCCTGGTCTCTTTCTTCTGTCTCTACCACCTCTCCTCTGTCCCCCATTTTTCCTTTCAACCCAATCGGTCGAGGCAGATGGCTGTACATCTTTGAGTCTGGTTCTGTCAGAGATTTCTTCTTCTGTTAAAAAGGACCTTTTTCTCTCCACTGATGCTTAGTGTTTGCTCATTGTGTGAATTGTTGGGTTTCTCTGCTCTGCATGATGTTGTCCATGCACAGTGCCTAGAGATAATGTATGTTATGATTTGGCGCTATTCAAACAAAATTGAATTGAATTGCATTATACTGCACATAAACACACTCACGCACACTTCAGCTTAGGCTACACCCTGAAACAAGGACCTGTGTCACATGATAAAGTGGTCCAGCCAAGAGCAATGGGGTGACCAGCCAAAACAACCTGCCTGTTGTTAGCCAGTGATGCTGTTCTGTGAGGGGTAAACACTGTGAAATGTCACAGCACAGAACATGGGCATGTTTGGTTGCTTTCATGATGTACTCTCTGGATTATTATTAAAAACTATTTCCATTTTATCATGCCAGCCTTTAGACAGTGTTTGTAGACAATAAGAAAAGAGGGATAGTTTATTTGTCTTTTGTGGTGAATTAAGAAAAAATGTCATCTGAGGTGGTTGAAGAAAAGCAGAACAGTGTGAGGTTTGTTATCTCCCATGAAGGTGAGAGCTCATCTGGGACTTAAAGAAAAAGCCTGGAGATAAAGGGGGTTACTGTGTGTCCATATGTGGAAAGGAGGGCCAAAACCCCAGCGGAGGCCAAGCTCCCCCAGGTGTTAGCACAGATGAAAGGCCAGGATCTGTGCTAGATAAGAGGGCAATTCACAGGGGGTCGGGGCAAAAAGGCTGTGAGAAGCCATGTCCAATGGCCATCTTTCAAAAACCTCCCTCTGTCTTTCTCTCTCATACAAGCACCACTACACAGCAAGCGTGGATTAATGAACATGACAGAGAATAAGATATGCGTATATACAGTTATTCTCTCACACACACACACACACACACACACACACACACACACACACACACACACACACACACACACACACACACACAATAAGAAAAAGGATCAAGGGAAGTTAGATCATGCCATTTTCTATTCTTTGAGTGAACCTAAGGGTTATCTGTGCTCGACTGCTTCTTCCTTGTTTGCGTCTGCATGTGTGTGAGTGCTGCTATGGTCTAGAGCAGGGGTCACCAACCTTTTTGAGACAGAGAGCTACCTTAAGGGTAAAAAATAATATGGAGGGCTACCATATAATATTTTTTTGTTTGTTTACCATTTAAATGATTAATATTATGCATTCAACTGCATACACATTAATTCCAGTGCTTACTCCTAACGATTACCAGTTTTTATAAACAATATCAAAGATATTTTACTGAGCGATCATACGGATACATGCAAGTGAGGTGAAGTGAAGTGAGCCCGCGGGCACCTTATTGGCTGCCTGCGGGCTACCAGGTGCCCGCGGGCACCACGTTGGTGACCCCTGGTCTAGAGCATGTGTCAAACTCAAGGCCCGGGGGCCAGATGTGGCCCACCAGGTCATTTTATGTGGTCCACTAGTGATTAATTGGTCTTAAAAATCTGTGTTAAAATAGGTCTATGTTGCTTTAAGGCATGTGTTCACCATAAACTAAATTTCCCATTAACCATTATGCTGATGTGAAAACAAGTTTGACACCCCTGGTCTAGAGCAAAGGTGATCATGGGGAAAATAACATTTACAGCGCTCCTTGATTTGTCTCAAAGCTCTTCTGAATATGAGCATAAACACACAAACACATATCCTCAGAAATTAGTTTCTATAAATACTACCTGTCCTGACAAGGTCAATATTTATGCAAGATGATGTCCTAAAGAGGTAATAAATACCAGTACACACATAGATGCAAGCACACCTACTTCTGACTAGGGGTGGGAATCTTTGGCACCTCACGATTCGATTCGATTACAATTCAGAGGTCAATCTCTCGATGCATCTCGATGCAACAATGTTTTACTTTAATACTTTGCTACTCATTTAAAAGTAAAATAAAGCAACATAAATATAAAAGGGGTAGTGCCCCCTCATCTGCCTCATCTGGTGCAGACAAACGGCCCTTTTATTTCTGCGCACGCCCCTGCGCTGTTCTCTTCTCCCTCTCCTGCGCCGTTCGTCGCTCCTCTGCGTCTCCAAGCGCTCTTTTCATGTCTAAAGCAGACTGGATCATTTCTCTACGTGTTTTATCCCCACATAAAAATAATGATCTTTATGACGAGGATGGAGTACAGTGGCGATGAAGTGCAGGTGATCTGAGTGAAACATGGTGACAGACTCTGAAGAGCAGAGCGCACTTTTCATCGTTTTCACTCCGTGGTCTTTATCTTTGTGAAAGAAGATGCTTTAACGCTGCAATTACGGGAATAACAGATGCATCAGATGAGCTGATGTCTTTAGTTAACTGCTCAAAGAGAGAGAATGTTCTCTGGTGTGAAGTGAATGTCGCGGAGTTTATAATCTGTGCCGCACGCAGCCAAGTTTCGCTTTTGCGCAGAGACTTTCCCGCGTTTAACAGGTGCTGTTCCACCGTGTAGCTGTGTTTCGACCGCCGAATTATCGGTGCATCCCTAAATATAATATCTTTATTGACAAGAATGATGTAACCGTAATAATGACGCACTTGATAGTGTGACTTGGGTTTCAATCGGCACCTGGACAAGCGTGCGCTGCGCGGATTACATGGGGGAACAGCACTCTTGTTCCCCGGTATAAAAAAAGCCGAGGTGTATAAAAAAAATCTATTTTAAATAAATAAACAAGCAAAGCCTGGCGGGGGGCAGGTAAAGCCTGGCGACCCGCTAGGTTTATAATACACTGGGGGAAACCTGTAGCGAGCGAAGCGAACAGCATGTTGCAGCAGGCGAAGTAATTGAATTTTTTAAAATTCCGATTATTAACTTATCCGCATTGATTCGGAATCGTTCTAGAGAGAATCGCGATGCATCGAAGAATCGATTATTTTTCCCACCCCTACTTCTGACTATTGGGTCGTGCCAAGCTGGTCATTCTACCTCGTCAGCAAAAGACAGTGGCGTGCACACATACAGTACAATACCTTCTTCCACTGTCATCCTGAGCAAATCGATGCAAGGGGATTAATCCATTCCAATTAGGATCCAGCTGCTCTGCCCTGTATAATCGATACAGAAGCCCCATTGCTAAGCTGCATTCCTCTCTTACAATACACTAAAAAATATTCTAAATGTTTGTTTTCATTGACTTTTATTCATCATTTTCTGGCTACAACTATTCCACAGCAAGGCAGTTGTTTTAAGGGTCTCAAAGAGTGGTCACTGCAGATAATCCGGACACTGGGCACAACAACGAGACACCTTTAATGTCAGGATGCCGGCAACCCATGACCTCTGACCTGATGTTCAACAAGGCAATGTGTCCTTCTCTGGAAGTAATAACACCTTCAGTCATCCATGCTCATAGATTAACCAGATGACCATGGGGGCATGCACACAGAAAGAAACACATGCATACACATGATATGGCTATCGGTTCATAGCTGAGTGATGTTGACATGAAGCAGATGTGACAGCAGTGTTTCTGAGTGGGTTCACAAGCACAGAGGTGTGTGTTCAAGGTATAAAATGTTAACATGCTCCACCCTTAGGTAAAACCAGCACTGAATTAGCCATCAGGACTCAGCCTGAACCTGTTACCTGACCTTTTTCTCTGCTGTGACATTTAGGAGGAGAAAAAGAGGAAAATAGCAGCAGTTGTTTCTCTTCACTTTTTAGCCCCGAGGTATGGCTGATATTTAGTAATGTCCAACCTTCCCTCGCATTCGTGCAATGCCTCCTGCAGCGCAGAATGTTTCAAACTAAATGATAAAGGAAAGTACCCAGTGCTGACTTACAGTCAGAAAAGAGGGGAGGTGAATCAGCATATTTTTGATTATTATTATTATTATTACTTTTTATCTTATTGTCATTTATCCACACAGAACTGAAAATTATATTTTTTGAAAATGGATCCCAGAGTAGGAAAATCACAAAATGCCGCCCTTGCAATTCTGTGTAGGCAATGAATATGCTATTTTGGGAAAACATCAAAATCCCAACTCTCTCTTAGGCTGCCATTCACTGTCCTTATCTTTGTTGTTGTCATGTTCATTCATGTTTGGTGATTGTTTGGCGCTGTTGCCAACTACTTTAAATAAAAGTAACAAAATGACAAAGAAAAAGATCCGTGTGGATAGAGCTTGTGTGTGTGTTTGTGCCACCATTTATCTTTACACAAAATTAAAACAAACAAACATAAAGTGGATACACTTTTACACTGACACAATGTAGGATTTCAACCTTCAAATAATGTTTCCAAGATTATTTTGATGATACATCAACTTACAATAAGTTGAATGGCACCTGAGCAAGGTCTGCATCACCTGCACTGGAGAGTGACTGGCTGGTCAAAGGAGAATATTGGTCCAGCTTCCACTCCGCTAGTGGAGGGATACTTAACCGAGGGCGACCTGGATAAATTGATTTTTTACCTGACACAACTTTAAAGATATTGATAAAACAACTTTAATTAATATTAAAGTTCAACCTTCAAAGGAAGGAAAGGATTGCCAATTTACTGATTCAGTTGCGAGTTATCAATTTTGAATGTGATTACTAAGTAACTCTGCTCTACGAATTAATCAATGCTTAAATACTCTTTTTTTTGTCTAATGGCGCTTTCCCACTATACAGTTGTAGCATGCAAAACACAAGTAAAGGCAAGTGCTTCAACTGTATAGTTGCACCAGCCTAATGACTTTTCTCAACAATCTCAAACTCAATCAAATTGCTCCTTCCTTTGTTTACATCCGTCAGTCCCTCGTGGCTGGGTATGCCGGTGCTCTTGTGATACTTTATAACAAGAATTGTATAAATGTATCATCAATTACTCTACCTTTCAATGTCTTGTTTGAGCATATTACCCTACAAATCAATGGGCCAACCACCACTATTTTAATGCACGGAATTCATATCCTGCCTCAAAAGCTTTGGACTTAAACAATTCATCAACTTTCATACTCACACCAATGGCCACATTCTTGATCTCATCTGCTGCTCTGGTTTGACTCATCTTCACTGTTAAAAATCTGATAAGTCCATCTCTGACCATAAGCTGAGATCTTTCATTGCCTGCTTAGCATTTTACAAAACAAATCCACCTCATTCCATCTGCTTCCGCAACGTCAAGAACATTGATTATCTGCCCTTACTATTGTACTTGATAACCTCCGCAGTAAAGATAATTTATCCACTCCTGATGTACTGGCTTCCCACTATAATGATGGACTGCATAGTGATCATGATCTTGCTCCCTTGAAGACTCGGACCGTTTCCTTTTCCCATTCTATCCACTGGTTCACTGCTGAATTACAACTTCAGAAGCCCGAAGATCATCGCTCGGAAAGCTTATATTCAAAATCCGGCCTCACTGTTGCCCGCTGGCTCCTAGCTTGTGAGACTGGAGAGGAGTCTGTGTGTTTCCTCCACACAGGACAGGGGAGAGAGCGGAGTGTCCTCCACACAGGGGCCAGAGGCAGGGCTCTACAGTACGAACATTTTTCTTTGGTCACACTGGTGCACCTAACATTTCCATACATTAATCAATGTATGGTGATGAATAGAATGATAAGATCAGCAGATAAGTATTACTGATTACACAGTATAACATAAAAAAAGGTAAAAAAAAAAGTTAAAAAGGTCCAGCGCAAAGCAGAGTATTTGGTGTTCAGTGCCGTCCTCCCGTGAAAAACCAGCGAGACTCTCAAGACGGACCAAGAGGGAAAAAATCGATTCCGTCACTTGCAATTTGCCAATTCTCTGGCTCTACACTTGTGTTTGACGCCGAGATGGAAACCAGCATCACAATGATTGGTCGAAGTCGTCTTTTCCCAGCAGGCTAAAGTTGCTGAAGTTAGACCCATAGACAGATGAACTGGACGTCGTTATTCCCTTTTCTCATAGTTTGAAGTGACACATCGTAGCAGCATAGTTTCATGTCAAAACGCCTATCTGCTACGCAAAATGCGTAGAAGTTGGCAAGTCTGGAGTCAGACCTGCATTCCCCCAGGGGCACGTACTGAGATCTGCCTGTAAGGTCGTCTGTAATCCCACCAGGTGTGAGCTGGAGAAGTCCAACAATGTAATGGTGTAGCATGTACTAGATCAGTGTTTTTCAACCAGTGTGCCGTGGCACACTAGTGTGCTGTGAGAGATCGTCAGGTGTGCCGTGGGAAATTAAACATTTTTGTTTGGTGATGTACCTCGTGATTTCTTCAATGAAAAAAATGTACCTTGGCTCAAAAAAGGTTGAAAAACACTGTACTAGATGATGGCGTCCTCCACTCACACCTTCTCCTGGTATACAAACTGCAGAGGTTCAATGGCATGGCGGCCCTGTGGCCTCAGGTGATGTAGTAGCAGTCACTCCATGGTCTTCATCAAGTGTGATGTCAGGTCGACCAGCCTGAAGTCATTCAGCTCTCCAGGATGTGGTTTCTTTGGGACTGGGGTGATGCACAATGTTTTCCACAGCCGAGGAATCCTCCCCCGTTCCAAGCTCAGGTTGGGATGCATTGGTTCACCCAGCTCCAACATGCAGGTCTTCAGTAGTTATGGCAGGGATTAAAATTAACACCGTCCCGTCGTCCCCGGGACGTCATTAATTGTCATCGGGACGATCAATATTCTCTCTCGGGACGACCACGGGACGAAAGAGAATTTTGACTGACTACATTTTTCTGTTTAAGTTTTCAACACTTTCTGTGAACCAGAATGGGTTTGCGGTCGGTGAGAAATACTTATGTGAAAAGGTAAATGTCTGCGCGCTCATGTTTGTGTTGTTCAGTAAGACGCAGACTGCTCCTCTCTCACTCTGCGCCGCTCGAGCCGCTGCGCTGCTGTCTGCTTTGCGCGCCCGCACTGCATGTAAACATTTCATTAATGTTGACATCGTTTCAATCACTGAATGAAGCCCGGCCAGTTTATTTATTTAAAATAGATTTTTTTATACACCACAGCTTTTTCTATACCGGGGAACAAGAGCGCATGTTCCCCCATGTAATCAGCGCAGCGCACGCATGTCCAGGTGTCAATTGAAACTCAAGTCACATTATCAAGTGTGTCATTATTACGGTTACATCGTTCTTGTCAATAAAGATGTTATATTTAGGGATACACCGATAATTCGGCGGTCGAAACAGAGCGAGTTCACTGTGGAACATCACCTGTTAAACGCTGGAAAGTCTCCAAACCAGTATGCGCAGAGAGAGAGAGAGCGAGAGAGAGAGAGAGAGTGAGCGAGAGAGATCTGCGCTCTTGGTCATTAGTTAATTTACTTATTTTTGTGTAGGTAATATGTTGTGAAATATGTTTAAACTTAAATAAACTACATCTACAAGTAGTTATGTCTGGTTGTATTAGTTTGTCCTGTTATTGACGTCATGCTGTCATCACCTGAAAGTCTGGCTGATTTAAAGCCCCCAGATGCAGCGGATGCAGCGCACACCAGATGCGCGCGTCATTGATATCATGCGCAAATACAGATATTCGAATATTTGTGTTTTTTCGAAAGTCATTTTTGAGTAATTTTGACAGCCCTAAACAGCCTCATGTAAATCTCAATGCATGGCCCTTCTCATGACGACTATAACCCACTAAATGCAGTCACTAAATGGTGGAGTAGTGGCATTAGGTCCGGTAGACCACAGTTCTGTGACTGAGTGTGTTGGTTGTCATCTACAACACAACAAATCTAGTCTGGAAATAAATAAATAATTTATTATCAACATAATGTATTGTGTTTTTATTATATTATCAGTAAGTAACAACTCAAAATGTAAAAAAAGATTTTCGGGACGATTCAGGACGATTCGGGACGGTTCAAAATGTTTTTTGGGACGTTTCCGGGACGGTGGTGAAAAAAGTTAGTTTTAATCCCTGAGTTATGGGGATACTCCATCTGGACCAGCGTCTTTGCTGGGATAAAGCCTCCTCAGCTCGTGGCACACCTGAGCTGCCGTGATCATGGATGGGTGGGACATTCTCCTCTGAGCTGGTGTCAGATCTTGGGGGGATAAAGAGAGCAGTAAAGTGGGTGGGGATGCAACATTCTGAGGTGAGAATGATGGGGTGGTCAATCCTGTTAAAGAAGTTGTTTAGCTGGTTCAATCTCCCCACATCTTCTTCTATGGTGGAAGCCCGCTTCGAGCTGCAGCTGGTGATGGTCTTCATCCCGTCCCACACCTCCTTCATGCAGTTGTTCTGCAACTTCTGCTCCTGCTTCGTCCTGTACTGCTACTTCACCTCCCTGAGCTGGACTCTGAGTTCCCTCTGCACAGGCTTGAGCTCCTGCAGATCACTGTCTTTGAAGTCCCTCTTCTTCTGGTTCAGAAGCCCCTTTACTGTATGTCACTTGTTATCCTGGGCTTGTTGTTAGCATAGCAGTGTACAGTTCTTACTGGAAGAACAACGATACAGAAGTTAATGTAGTCAGTAGTGTAGTCAATAACCTCCTCGATGTTCTCACTGTTCGACCCCTGCAGTACATCCCATTCTGTAGTATAAAGCAGTCTCTCAAAGCCTGCTCTGCCCCTTTTCCACCTATGGTCCCAGCTCGCCTTGGCATGGCACGGTTTATGTTGTTTGCCACTACAAAATAGTACCGACTCAACTTGGGCGGAGTCATCACTGCACAGCTGCATGAAACTGCCATGACTTAAAGGTGAAGTAAGTAGTTTATAGTGACATCTAGAGGAGGCTGAAATTTACAACAAAGAACTGCTCCTCTGCTCACCCCCTCCCTTCCCTGAGCGATACGGTATCCTCAGCCGGTCAAATGTCGTCCTCGTCGTCTTTCTCCGTGTCAGCAGATGAGGTTCGTGAGGTGAGGGAGAGGGCGAGCTACCGCGGCCGTAGCAGACATAGCGGAGAGAGTGAAGGCGGGACTTCAGCTACAAGTAAAGAGACGCTTGATTTGTTCTCTCGCGTTTGTCTATACAGGCTCCGGTAGAAACATGGCGTCGTGGCAATGCAGTAACAGCCCGCAAGCATGTTTTTTTACAGGACTTTTTGAAACACTACGAAAATGAAACAAAGAATATTATACAGCGACTAGACAATGCAGGAGCACATAATATGTATACAAAAGTGGATTTTGGGTCATATAAACCCATAAATACTACACAGTGTCCCTTTAATTTTACACACGACACACAAACGAGAGACTAGTGACTTGTAGTCAGTGTTTTCCGTGACTCATTAGAATCAGTTATTTAAATGTGTTCAGTACTTCCTCCATGACTGGAGCACAGACTTTTAACGGTCACTGGAATACAGTGGATTGTTAAGTCTTTTTAACTGAGTTCGGCATTATTCGGCTTGATTCTTGTGTCAGACATCTTGCTCATGCCTCTTCCTGTGATGGCACTCTGACCAATCAGTGGCCGGCAGACGACACCACGCATAGTATCGCCTCAGCTCACTTGGAAGCTCGCCAGAGCAAGAAAGTACCAGGTACTATCACGAGTGCTCAATTCTGTAAACGAGCCATGTAGTCGTGCCATTATGTGCGGTAATGTGTGGGCGTGGCTTTCACAAGAGCACCGAGTGGAGAGGGGAGGGAGCTGACGGTAACAGCTCTTGAAAATACAGCCTGCACTTGCTAGCTTTCCCTGAATAGTAGACTGCACCTTTAAAGGTCCCCCATTGGGCAAAATCAACTTTTTAATCTTTTAGTACTTATATTTGGGACTCAGGGGGCCATACCAGTCCCCAAAATGTGAAAAAACAAGACTCAGTCATGTTTTAGTGGTTCCACTTTGTGTAAGTATAGGCGATAAAACACGCGATGTTTACACCTCCCGACCAAGTGACGACAGTGCGTACATTTCAGCGTGAATGTTGGCACCCCGCCAGGCAGAGTACTTCACAGCTCCACCGTAGGCGAGGAGGAAGAGTGGCTGCACAGCGGAGCACAGTGTTTTACACAAACTTCTAGCCTCAGAGGACTTGTGTGTCCAGTGGATATATTTTATTTATGAAAAAATGTTCACAAGCTTCACAAGCCCTTTGTCGTTGATCGTGTATGTAAATTCCTATGCTGGAGGGACACCTTGAACGCACCAGTTACGTGCCTGCGGTTAGCGAGTGGCGTGTGTGGATCAGTGATATGAGGAGCACGCGTTTGAAAGCACTGCAGAAAGATGTAGATGTTGTCCTACATATCTTCTCAACCAAAGGCTGCCTTTCTGTCGTGTTTCCACGTTCTCTCCTCGTGTTGTTGATCCACACACGTCACTTTCAGTCGCAGTTACACTGGTGCGTTTAGGGTCTTTTTCTAGCATGGGAATTTACATACACGCCGCGCCGAGCGGCGCATTAATCGTTTTTCTTCGATTTTAATGTTTTTATGATCGCGAGAAGCCAAAATCGTGGTCACTCACTATGCATTACGGTGAAACTCAGTAACAACAGGTAAGTTGTTACAGAGTTAGTGAACTGCTATTGTGCTTCATCCTTATGATATTTTGACTAAAGCATGACACAGACATGTTCATTAGGGCACCAGGACCTAGTTTAACTTGGGTTAATAGGGTATAATATGGGACCTTTAAACCTTCACGGCCTGCAGATTTAACCAAGACAACCCTCACAGATGAAGGCTGCAAAGATTTCCGTTTCATAATGGGCACTGCTGAGGATAAGTGACCACTGCAAACCTCAACTGGGACACGAAGAAAGCATTTGCCTTCATAGCACCACCTAATGATCACTTCGTACACTGGGAGAACTTTAATGGGAGAAGGAAGAAATGAAGCTGCCAGTTAGCTAAAATTAGGCATTTTGCATCTCACATGAAACCGTGGAAGAGGCAGAGAGGGGGTGAGGAGAGGTGGGAAAGTTCTCCATCTCTCACTTTCTTGACTTTCTGTATTATGTCTTTCTAACTATCATTACCCCCTGCATCTTCTATGAGAGTGTCTCATAGCGCTCTGTATCATTTTCCTCTTTCTTCCTGTTCTCGGCTTTCTCCATCTCTTCCACTCATTTTCCAGTTATCTCTTTCATTCTAACGTACCTCTCCTTATCTCAGAACCAGAGTAAATAGAGAGTACTTTGTGGAATGTTAATTAGAGGTTCAGGGACAGTAGTAAGGTGGAGGATTTTGAAAGAGCTTTGAAAATGAAAGGCTTTAGCAAAAGAAAGACCACATGGTAGAGCTTCAGCCAGACAAGAGGGAACAACATGTAAACTTCCTTAATGATGGATGCTCCAAAAGACCCAGTATGAGATCAAAAGGATATGCAGATGAACCCAACACTTCTCCTGAGGTGAGTCTGGGCTCTAAAAGCAGGTCAATCCAAGGCAGCTTGTTCTTATTTAACATAACATGGCCCTTCTAGGGGAATAAGCTGCTAGGTATGCAGGTGAGAATGTAATATTACACGGGAGAGATGAACAAAAACTTTCTTTAGCTCAAAATTAGATTTTTAGTACAAAGCAGGATGTAAGCTCTGCATTAGTGTAATTCTACTTTCTCTTTCTCTCCATCTTCCTTTTTCATCTCTCTGATGAACTGCTTTTGTATTCCTGTATGGATTTCAGCCACAAATTATAGAATCATACTTAGTGACCACAGTGATTGGCTGCAAGAAGAAATTTGTGGAACGTGAACCACAACTCACTTAGGCTTATCATCTTCATGAGGTGACATTGGGAGGAGAAAGCTAACAGCAGCACCAGACAGGATGTTCCAACCAAAAGTTAGACAAAAGAAATAACGCTAACAGAAGTTTTAAAAATACACCCTTGAAAGTTGTAATACAAAACAGAAAATATTGGTGTCATCTGCAAATAACACACATTATAATACATCTGGTACTCTGCAGATGTCATTAATATACATAATAAACATTTTGGTCCTAAATCTGACCCTTGAGGTACCCCACATGTTATATTCATAAATCCAGATTTGTATTGATTTATTTGTACTAATCGTTCCCTGTCAATTATGTAGCTCTTCAGTCCAAAACAATACCTTGGAAAACCATACTTCTTCATTTTCCTTATCAATATATCATGATTTACAGTGTCAAATGCTTTCTTAAAGTCTAAAAATACTCTTAAGTGCAAACCTATTTTCAATTGATGGATTCTGTTTTTCTTCTACCAAATCAATCGGTGCCATTGCTGTCGATCTATTGTTTCTAGATCTATACTGTCTGTCTGCCAGCAACTCATGTTTCTCACCAAAACTGTCAAATTGTATTATGAATAGTTATTCTAATATTTTAGAGAACTGGGAAAGTACTAATACTGCCCTGTAATGTGTAAAGTGGTGGATATCTCCTGCTTTGTTAAATGTAAACAACTTTTGCTACTTTCATCTGGTGGGGAAACACACCATTTTGAAAAGACACATTTCATAATATACATTAGTGGGTTAACAATAGCAATAACACTCTTCCCTGTGACCATGTCAGTATCATTCCAGTCTGAACTGGTTTTGTTCTTAAAGCCATCGACAATGTCATACATTTATTTTTCTTCCAGTGCTCTTAAAAACATTGAGCTATTGTTTCTCTCAACATAATCTGCAGCATCTCTTTCTGTCCCATCAACATTTACAGTTTTGGTCCAAAATTTACAAAAACAATCCATTGGCTACTTCATTCATGTTTTAAATACTATACACTA
This sequence comes from Microchirus variegatus, assembly GCF_963457635.1. Classification (NCBI taxonomy): domain Eukaryota; kingdom Metazoa; phylum Chordata; class Actinopteri; order Pleuronectiformes; family Soleidae; genus Microchirus; species Microchirus variegatus. The sequence goes on from NC_139816.1 coordinate 24,707,315, forward strand.
TCTAAAACATTACATATGCCTTTTGTGTTATTTATATTGCCTTCTAGTGTATTATTAAAATATTCTTCCTTACAAGTTCTCATTATATATTTATATATATTTTATATATATTTTTTTTATTACAGGTGTTTTGTAGTAGTCATTTGTCTTTTTGTGTAGTCCTAGTAATCTATGGTCTTTCTGTATATTTTATTTTATGTGATATTTTATCACTGGGCACTTTTTTTTTTTATCATATTATGTTTTAAATATCTTTAATTTCTTCATATATGATATTCATATTTGCCTTTATACTTCATTTTTGAAAATGTTCAGCCTTGTCTGTTCTAATTCTTTTATACAGAATGTTACTCTGATCTCCGTTGTCTTTATAATTAAAATTATAAACTGCAAAAACGGGTAAATGATCAGTAATATCATTGATTAATAATAGATCAGGTACAAGGGGAGAGAGAAGACCTAAGTAAAAATGGTGGAATTGTCCTGTAGCACTGACGATGATGATGTAAACACAGCATTTAGTGTTAGTCAGAGATGTTTTGTTTTTGTGTTCCCAGATAAGGGCCAGATTAGCAATGACAGGTGCATGGGAAATACTGCCATTACATGGAGTGGCATATGTAAGCTATTAATCTCATGTTAAGTCCAGCAAAAACATAGATGATGGAGAGTGGAAGGTAGAGAGTGCATACTTGTATATCTAAGAGAAATGGAGGGAAATGTGATGGCTGAATAGATAAGCTATTTTTATAATGAGGTCAGTGTGAGCTCAGGGATTTCATTCACCTGGGAGAGGCACACGCACATGCACACGCACACGCACACGCACACGCACACGCACACGCACACGCACACGCACTAAATATGGCAATGTGTTGGTCCTGCTGCGATTTGTGTCATCTGATCGCTATCATTATCTGTCTCAAACACTAGAACTGAAGGTTGACTTGTAATTATTTTATAAGTGTGACATTCATCTTGCCTTTGTCATAGAACACACAACCACGGAACGGGCTCATGACTCCCACCTATGTGTCATTAACCTATTGCACCGCTAGTTTGTGCCTTCCCTTCCTGTCTTCATATTGCAGACTGCAGGATCCAGATCTAGTTTTGATGCAATTATAAGTATCACTAGCAGTAGTATTATTGTCAATATTATGCTATAATTAAGGTTAATATAGGTTTTTTTTTTTATCAACAATCTCTGCTGCTGATTGTATAAATGACATTGTAGAACTATGGTAGTCATAACTGATTCAGAAATGTCCTCTCTAAACCTATATCTTGATATAACAGTTACTGTATCTGCTCCTCTGTCTCCTTCCTATTATAAGGGAGCGTTTTTTTCCCTTTCCACTGATGCCTAGTGCTTGTTCATTGCGTGAACTGCTGAGTGTCTCTTCCCTCTATAATGTAAAGGTTTCTGCCTTACTTTGTACAGTGCCTTGAGATAATGTATATTGTGATTTGGCACTATACAAATATGAAAATTTAATGGAATTGAGTATTTTATCCTTCAACATGATGCATGAAAATGAAATGAAAATTATTAATTTATCTTTAGTTTTGTCTCCTCTCTGACGGTGAATATATGTAACTTGTTACAGTATACTGCTCGCTATTATTACAGTTTAGTAGTGTGAATATAATATTTATTACAGATATTTTAAATGAATATTCTGTTTTATGAACATTTTTTCAAGTTATCTCTGTGTGTGGCCAAAAACGGTTACAACACTCAAATTCAAAATACCGAGGTCTTTTAGGTTTCGTTTGCTCCGCCATTGTAGCTCAGGCGTAACTGGCAACCCGTGGTTGCTCTGCAGCTGAGACTACTGACTGCAATGATTGGTAGACGGCGGTAGGTGGCGCCACATGCCAAAACATGATTTCAAAATATAAACATGATTTAAGTCTGTGTGTCCAGTGGATATATCTTATTTATGAAAAAAATGTTCACAAGCTTCACAAGCCCTTTGTTGTTGATCGTGTGTGCAAATTCCTATGCTGGAGGGACACCTTGAACGCACCAGTTACGTGCCTGCGGTTAGCGAGTGGCGTGTGTGGATCGGTGATATGAGGAGCACGTGTTTGAAAGCACTGCAGAAAGATGTAGATGTTGTCCTACATATCTTCTCAACCAAAGGCTGCCTTTCTGTCGTGTTTCCACGTTCTCTCCTCGTGTTGTTGATCCACACACGTCACTTTCAGTCGCAGTTACACTGGTGCGTTTAGAGTCTTTTTCTAGCATGGGAATTTAGATACATAAAATGTTTTTTTTATCGGAATATGTTGGCTGTACTGTTGTTGTTGGTGAGTATTTGGTGAGGATTTTATGGTATATTTAATATCTTAAAGCAGGGCCTCAAACTCAAAATGACATGGAGGCCAGTGAACTTCTATTCTGGTCAGGAGGGTCAGGTCAAGTGAAAAAAGTCCAACAATTCAGGAACAATTAACGGTTGATTAGAAATTAAAATGATATGATAATATTGATAATCCATCATGATGTTGCAATTACAAATATTTAGGCTGACATTGCACATCATTTCAAAGTAAAAGTGTTTGTTTTGATAGATTGTTCAAGACAAAAAAACCCCCAAACATTTATGACGCAAAATGAATCTGTAAATAACAAAAACAGACAGAAATAAAACAGAATTGAAACATTAACTCAAAATATACATGTAGACAATTGTAATTAAAACACTAAACAGGCTTATATATAATTAAATGTGGAATTGTGTAATTTCAAAATAAGTGTAGGGCCGCAGGACATCGACTGGTGGGCCGCATGTGGCCCCTGGGTCTTAAAGCAACTAAAAAGTATTTTACCAACTGGATGACTGCTTCCTCCTCAGTTGTGCCCTCACTCCTCCTCTTCCTGGGTGGTGCCCACGTAGTGGTCCTGCCCCCCCTCACCTAACGCCCCCTGCAAAAACACATAAAACATTGACCTTTTAGAATACATTGAAAAACAAACCAATTCATTGTTCAGCCCTACTTAAAAGGCATTAACATGACATTAGTAATAGACCCCTAGCACCTCTGTAGCATTGCTTTTTTCCAATTAGTCCATCATAAAGATGATAACTACTCTCTGGTTCTTGTAGTTAAAAAAGGGTAATTTTGGTGGAAATGGTGGATTAAAAAAAAAAAAAAATCCCAGCTAAATGAGAGCAATGATATTGCTGTGTTTCATTTTGCTCCAACTTTGATTTGAATCTGTGTTTGTGACAACACAATTCATGCACGGGTGACATGGGTGAAAAAGACAAAAAACAAAGCTACACAACCACTGGCAATAAGAAAAGGGTTTTTTTTGGTGAAGCTTCCCTTTTAAAAATATATGCTAATTTTAGAGTGAAACAGGGAATGCTAAATGCCTGTCACTTTGGCTGTCCATTTAGCCGAGCAAGCGCTCAGTGTCTCTACAGTTGGGCACACAGGCAGCACACTCAGATCCAGCCATATTAAAGTAAGTAAGGAGTGCTATTCTGTGTAAATTATTCATTTATCCTCTTCTAACAACCTTGATAGAGACAGTTCAGGAATAGAGAGGGGGCAAGTCCGGGTGTGGAAAAGAGGCAGCAGAACCTATGGTACACCCCTAAGCGCTCTGGGGGTCAGTTGTTTGGGGTTGGCGGGTGTATATGCATATGCATGTGTATATGAATGAAAAAAAAACCTGCATACACACATATGTACACTCACAAAGCTCAAGGACACACATAAACACACATGCACAAACCTACAGGGAGACAGCACAATAAAGGAATTTGCAGAATAATCATTCTAGTTGTCTGAATAAATTATTGAGAAACAGGAGAGCAGTGACCGCAATGCTGGAATGCATGAGCTGTTTGTGCTGCCTGAACTCAAAATCGGACACAATAGTGTTCTCTAAATAAGCTGATGCTAATGAGCCAGGGACAGACAGTCAGAAAATGTTTATTGAACAAAACCACTGTTCTGGATATTTACCTGGAGGACAAATGAGCAAAAAACTGTATTAATGGCACAGTTAAGAAAGAAGAAAGTGTTCAGGGCTGCACAATTAATTCAATATCACAACACGACATGAAAGCAACATTAAATCAAAAGACATTACAAATTGATAATGATAAAAATGTATGACAAAATAGCAGTTTTAAAAGCTGGGCACATATCCGCATACTTCACTGAAGTACTGAAATTTTTTAACCTGCTGAAGCTAAAAGTCAGAAATCAAAGTACACTGCTCAAAAAAAAAAGGGAAAACATAATCATCTTGGGCCAATATATACTTATCATATGTGACCAGCCACGAAAAAAGTTAGTTAGTTAGTTAGTTAGTTAGTTTTTAACAGCAACAAGTCGGCCCAGCACAAGACAATCGATTATTTTGTAAAAAAAACTTGTGATTTCCATTTTTTGCATGCTTCAAATCACAGTATTGGGTGACTTAAAACCATAAACTTTGTATTGTATTTTATCAAATATCGATATTCAGCCTAAATATATTGGGAAATTACTTTTAGTCCATATAGCCCAGCCCTAACCACAAAATTTGTTAATGATCCTGAAGCTGAACTCAAAAGTGTGACCGCACCATTACAGTTTGTAACAAATGTCTTTAGAAAAAAAAACAGTTACGTTTCCAGTTTTTCAGATTAGTGTTTCCAGTTCATCAACTATTTGTTCAAGCCTTTGAATGATGTGTACGACGACTTAATTGAATGACACATGATTTTGTGTGCTCACCGGGCCACTACGATAACGTGTTTTGTGTCTTTTTTTGAGTTGCAGTAATGTCGGTAATCTGAAAACTTAAAATAACCCACTAAGTTTCTGTCACAGCAACAGAGAATAAATACTTAAAATTGTTAAAATCCTACACGTATTCAGTTGAGAAATGCTTAAAGCTCCCATAGAGTGGTCCTATCGCACATATATGTGAGTTATGAAGGTCTACTGAAAAACCTTTCAGTTTCAGACTGAAATCTCACCCCCAGAAGATAGAACTGTGTTGTGATTGGCCAGCCAATGAGAGCTTTCCCAACTGGCTTGTGATTGGCCAATACCTGGAAGTAGCAGGAGGATCTGCTGTTCAGGAGAAATGCTGTTTACGTAACCAGACCGGGTTTTTTCAGAGATCTCGCTGAGCCCGAGATTACAATAAAACACAGCGTTCTCAGCAGTGGCTGAGCTGTTTGTTTAGAACCTTCAGGGCTTCTTAAACAAGGTAATGACACAGATACACACTAAAAAAAGATTGATTGATTGGTACTTCCGTTCACCCATGTCTGGTGATACTGTCCACTGCCTAGCAATGTCACATAGAAATGTCAGTGACTACACTGGTGATTAAAATGTGACACTTTGAACAGGCCAGTGTTTATACAGGCCCTGATATGGTGGATGGGATTAAGAGCAGAGCACAGTATTAGTGTCGGTGTGCATACGTTTGCCTCGATCATTACAACCAGGCCCTGGGAACATAATACAATCATAATAACATACTGGATGTATTTTCTCCTCCTACAGTGCGTAGGAGTAACACACTTTATTTTAATTTCTAAATACATGATGATCAAAGCCATGGGTGGTGGAGAGAATAATTCCTTCAGGATTATTGGTGGTTTTGCAACAGGCACAACACTGTATTAGCAAAACGTTTCAGAAGTCTAACTTTTACAACAGGGTTCTGGTAGGCACAAACTCTCAGAAATGGGTTTCTTGATTTTCTTGTGTTTTATTCTGTCAGATCTAATCCTGGACATGTTATGGCCAATGTTCCTTATTTTACTTCATAAACAAGTACTTTCCCCACCGTTTAAAAAAAAAATAAAAAAAAAAATAAATCTCTGAGCAGTAAGAGAAGGACAAAAGTGTGAGGTATCCCACAGCAGCAGCACTGGAACCCAAATTAGCCTAGACCACATGAAACGCTGTCGTCTCTATTCCAGGCCAGGGCGGGAAAAATTACAGCCCTGCTCGCTCTACTCTAGCATTAAACCTCAATTAGTGCACAACTATACCAATGATGTCATCACCAATGGACCCAAAAGTCCTGGAAGTAAGGGGTGATTTGCTTAACAGTGTCAGCTCCTGTAGCTGACAACTGAGCCACCTCAACTTCCCTGTCCTCACTGTGTGGTAAAGTTGCTGATTCCATCCAACTGCAGAGAAATTAGGTGCTGTTCTTCTAATAATGAACAAATGTACAAAACCCCCCCTAGACTGGTTTGGCTAAATTTGCCAGGAATTTAAATCCTGAGTTGTGACTCGAGTTTTCCTGAGTACAGAGGTCAGTGAGGTAGAAGAAGAAAACCTCAACATTGACCTCCAGGGACTGAACGGGAGGAAAGAAAACAGAAAGGAGGAGGTAAAGGAGGAGAAGGGTGGTTGCACATTCTTCAGGCAGCCAGTTATATTACACCGACACCAATATGCTGACATTTCTCTCATTGCTGCAGACACAAAGCTAATGCTAACCCTGCTTTAATACAACTTTAGTCTAACACATTTGGGGGTACAAACAGTTATCAAATAATGAACTTGCATGAAACACTTGGAGCATTGTGATTAGGGAAGGGAATTTCACAAATTTTTAGAGTTGATTGTCGAGGTCCACGTGTCCTTTTTTTTTTTTTACAGCAGCATCAACAGCAGCAATGCGGGGGTGTAAACTATTCTACACTGTACTACTTCATTTTATGCTCAAAAACATGGCTGTAATGTCCATTATTGACCATCAAAACAGCGATAATAAAAATGAGCGGCAAAGAAAAGGAAAAAAAGCAGACTCTCCGCTGGAACGCGTGTGTCGCCACTCGCCAGACGGCTCAGGTTTTTGAACCTGCGCTCGTTAGGTGTCCACCAGAGTGAAGTACAGTGATCCTGACTGAGTGAGATGCCGTCTTCATTTGTTTAGCGCTTGTGTCATGTCCCCCACCCCCGTCCTAAACTTAAGCGCAACCTCGTTTGCACTCCACGCACACACACGCTTGGACGCGCACAGCCACTCGAGAGAACTAATTGTGATTTCTCTAACTCTTATACATGTGGTCATCTGAAGGTCCCATCTTGATTTAATAGGGGTGTCACAATTCTCCATATCCTAGATTCAATTCAATTTTCAACTTGTGTAGTTTAGTCTAGGATTAGGGCTGCACGATAAATCGTTATCTCGATTCATAATTATATGTTATCTCATTTCTAAATGACAACAATTCTTGAAATTTTTTTTTTTTCATTTCATTCCCTTTATTTTCCTCTCTGAGTTTCTCAACTCAAACGCAGCCTTGTCGCTGCCTTCTCTCTCAACATGTGAAGCACCTTTACGTCGAGTGATTCAGTGGAGGCGGAAGCCCGTTTGCGGTTGAGCGTTTACAAGCAGCATTTACAAGTGCGTGAGACGGTGAGATGCTGAGTGAGATTGTTAAGTGTTTTTAACTGATCTACAGTTCGCCACTGTTCGGTTTGATTCTTCTTTCTCTTGAGCTGGAATACTTTTCTGAAAAGCCACGTCTCTCTCGCCTTAAAAAACTGTCTGGATTCTCGTGTGTCAAAGGCAGGCCTGTTTTTAGTGCATGAACCGATTTTCCCCCAAAAAAAGTATTTTGATGTTTTGCTTTGTCAACACAGAACACAGATTTTGACTTTCACAAACATGACATCCCTTCCAATGCAGATCTCATCACTGCAGTGGTTGCTAGACTTTTAGCTGTCCATCATTGGTCGTACAATTTCCGTCATAGTCTAGTTTTGTCCGTGATTTAAATGTTGATTTTCTTTTTAAATGATAATGACACATAGTCTAGTTCCTGGGTGCCCAACCAGTCGACCATGATTGACCGATTCTCAGTTGTGCATAAGGTCTGGTCTGCTCTGAAAAGTCACCGCTGTCCTGTGATGGACTGGCGATGGACCCTCATGTGGAGGATAAAGCAGTAGAAGATGGATGGATGGACCACAATGACACTGTCAGTGCTTAATGCAACGTCTCTGCAAATATGAACCAACTAAATCTGCTGCTTCGCATGGACTTAAACTCGATGCTCACTTCAGCGTAATAAAACGCATCAAGGGAGAGAGACTGCTACAGAGGCATTCTGTTCTGTGTCTTTGTCTCGGACAGACAATTTTTCATGGCCATTTTAATGTCGTTTTCCGAAGGCTGACCCACATTCTGCTGCCACACTTGAGACTGGAATCATCAGTGCCACTTTTCTCCAAGGGAGGTGATCACAAGTCGGCAAGATTCTTTGAATGTGGGATTTCCTGCAGCATCCTCTCCTTCGGTACCAGCTGCAAAGCTGCACCTCTCACAGACACATTTCAGTGCATCCAGTCCATAGCTCTTCAATGCAATGCAAGCAGCCAGATAGCGAAAGGCATTTAGTTTTTTTACTGTCTTGAGGGTGGAGATGCTAATGCTCAGAGGGGACTCTTTTTTTAATAGATGTAGTTATCTCTGTGATGTACCCAAAAAATATAGAAGGCCTCTGCATTTACCTGCGTGAGGTATTACAGGTCAGTGGTTCCACGGGAGCAGGATTATGGCTGCCAGTGCCATTGTTACAGGTGGTGAACAAGTGTTTATTATTGGTGCTCTGTGTGAATTATTTGAAGTTATGTTAGGTCACGCTCAGTGTTCAATCTGTCAAAATGTCGGACAGCCTTCAGATTGTTCCATCAAGGTAGAAAAATAAACCTGTCAATGGAGAATTCTCAGTTCAAGCAATCACAGCATCACAGGCAATTTAAAGGGCACATTATTCTCATCATAAGGCTTTTTACTTCTAACTTGGGTCACTGTTTGAAAAGGTTTACATGTTAAAATGATCAGAAAATGGTTTTAGTTCCCAAACTGGATATTGCTTTAGCTTTATTTACAGGTTGTTTGCTCCTATTGGCCAGCCAACCACTCTGCTGTAATTGGTCAACTGCTGACAGCACATGCAAAAACAATCACGCTCATTGACCAAACAAATTGAAAACAAATTGATATGTGACAGTCTCTTAGCAGGCTGCTAAAAAACTGCAATAACAACAATGATGAGGCACGAACCATATTTTTATAACCAGAAGTCTGACAGCGAGGCTGCTAAAAAACAACTGTTAGCTAAGTGCAGTGAATTATAGTAGTTGTCTTCACAAATTTTTATTACAAATTTTGTGTCAATGTTACTAGTGTTAATTCTTAATAAGCAGAAACAATCATTGACTGATCAACTAATTGAAAAAATAATAAACTTGAGTCAACTACCAAAATAATCTTTAGTTGACGTTACAGACGTGCTGTGATGTAAAATTTTCTCTACAGACTTTGGTGCAGAGAGTGAAAAAAGGCCATCTAAGTGGGAGATAAAGCAGCAGATATGTTCTTGCAATGCTATAGCCTCAAGAAGACATAGGGCCAATTCCAATTCCTAGCTTAACCCTCAAGCTCAACCTTTATCTTAACTGGCCCTCAAAACCAAGTGTTGAGGGTTATTGTGTCACTTAGAAATGGGACACCCCTTAAATGCAGATACGTCTTCAGACTGTGGGGGGCAGAATAACGCGAAATCTGCGTCCAGTCTGTCAACTCCAAAAAAGAAGAAGAAGAACACATTTACGTCACGATTATTTATTTATTATTTTATTTCAGTCAAGTTATTAGGTTGTCAGTTAGTTATAAGATGATACTCGTACAAATACCACAACCACGGACATATTCAGCTGACAGTTACCACACACCACGGCTTATTGAAAAGTAAACCATAGCAAACGATCGCTTGTCCGCACCGGCCGGCTATTGACAAAAGATCGTAAAATAAAAATAAATGTTACGCAACAATGACGTCAGTAATCCATAATATGGACCTAAACTAAGATAATACAATGGTTTTCATCATTTTTATATCTCTATTAACAAAGAAAATACTTAATTTGTATCGCACTCGCTTCGCTGTTTTCGACGCCATCTTTCTTATGTGAAAACACGCAATGCATTCTGGGTAGCCCTTGCTCCCAAAGGTGGTCCCGGTAAATCTCAATATTGAGGGCGATACAGCCCTTAAACTCGCCCCTCAACTTAATTTTTCTGAGAATCGGGACAGCACTTTTTTTGAGATTGAGGGTTAAGCAAGGAATTGGAATTCACCCATAGATTGTGTCATCACTGGCAGCTGGTCCCGTGCACATTCTAAGCACAGCTGTCACAAACAGGGCAACACCTCGTCTAGCCACAGTTCAATAGACCCAAATTATTCCTTCATGTATGACAATCACAACCACTTCCTCACACGAGTAGTGCCTGCAAAGCTGTGATAAAGACCAATAGTTCAAATAACCTGGCATTATATATTAAAAGAGCGCTTTCCGACAAAAAAAGAACTGTACTCAGTACAGTACATAGGAGAGAGCACCGTCAACACAGCTCAGCGCTGGAGGGCACCACCTTTTACATGCATCTTCTTTGTAACGGAAAGACCCTTTCTCCCACACTGTGTGAATTATGCATCGATGCTCCAAGCAACTACTCACTTGTTGTTCAAGCAAGCTGCCCGAGGACCTCATGTCCTCTTAGGTGTTCCTCCACGTGAAGAGAATGAACTCTCACACATCTTCAAAGACAAGTCAACCACACTACAGAACCCATTCTGTGGGTTTAGAAGCTATTATTAGGTTTCCTACAGATACAGAGAAAAGAGGATGGAGCCAACATTTATGAGACATTTATTCTTTTTTTTTAAGCTGAGCTCCAACAAAAACAGAGTGGTAGTGGGAGGGTGGTTGAGCTCAAAAGCCTTCAAGTTTCTTGCAAGTGGACCCAATCAGCTAAGAGGGCCAAGGAGAAGAGGAGAGACACATACTTCTCTTCTAAATTGATCCCACTGAGACCCTCAAAGTTCTCCTTACTGGACTCAAGTGATACAAATACTAACCAGTTCCAGCACGGTTCAACTCGGCATGTTTTTTTTTTGGCTTTTCCATAGTACTTGGCAGTTTTTCATTACCTTCTCCCTCATGGTTCCAAGCAAGCTGAGCCGAGACACAAGAAACAAACTGAACAATGCCGAACTGATCAGTTAAAAGGACTTAACAATCCTCAAGGCGTTTGATAGGGTGGAGCGTGGGTTTCTGATCCATGTCTTAAGGACCTTTGGGTTTGGAGGAGCAGGAGGAAGAGAGTGTACACTTAAATGCAGGTGACATCCTTTGGCTGTCTGTGGATCCTGTCTCTGCAGCTCCCAGGTTTTTGGAAATTATGGAAGCCTATTCAGAAATATCAGTCTATAAGAGTAATTGGTACAGGTCTAAATTAATGTCAGTTTTGAGATCCTGTCTCACAACAATAAATAACAGTCTACATTTTAAGTGGATAGACTCAGTGATGGAATACCTTGGGATTCATCTTACTCCAGATATTAATGATATGATTCAGGCAGAAATTTGTCCCATTGCTACAACTTATAAATGCTAATTTGGCCAAGTGGAAACATATTAACCTTAGTCTATGGCGAAAGGTTAACACCATTAAAATGATAGTTACCACAGGCGAATTATACTGTATATCTATGATGGTACCATTAACCATTCGGGACTAAAAAACAGTACAATAAAATAATCAAGGAATTTCTGTGGAAGGCAAGAAACCCTGTATGAAACTTGAAAAGTTGTATACAATGAGGTGTTTAAAAACTCTCAACATTGGCATGGTGAGAGTTAAAGACTGGGATGGTTAGATATCGAAAGGGAGTTGGTGTCCACATTTGGGCCAATTGATGCTCTGTCACAGACTGTGGAATGGAATAACCACTCAAGTAAGGTTGGGAGAGCGTCTGTTGTATGGCTGAATAAAAACATCAGGAGAATTAGTGATTTGTATGCAGATGGCAGATGTTTCATTCATTTGAAGAACTTAAACAAACATTTAACTTAGTGGCTTAAGCAGACTCCTGGAAGTATTGAAGCATTGACATTTAAGGAGCTGTATAACAAGTTTGAAGGTCTCACCTCATGATGATATGAATAAGCTGCTCTGCTGTTTAAGACACCTAGGTTTGTGCGTAGCTCCTCAGTTTAGAGAAATTTATGGTAACTAATCATTTGAGGCAAATCTGGGAGAGAAACTTGAACACAAAAACAGAGAAGGAAATATGGGAAAAAGTTGTCTTCAATGCCGATTGGCCAGTGAGAGATGTGGTTAGTAAATGTATCCACTATAATTATCCACAGATATTATTACACACCAGTTAAGCTTCTTAAAATGGGATTAATAACAGACAATCAGTGTTGGAAATGCATTAATGCCACAGGCTCATATATCCATCTTTTGTGGGCTTGCCCCCTTGTTTTCCTTTTTGGAGACAGATTATTAAAACTATTAACGACACCATTACCATAATCTCCACAATTGTGCCTACTTGGAGACAGATCCCTTCTACCACCAAATGTGTCTGAAGCAGAGTATGAACTGATACTAGCTGGGTTTACCATGGCTGTGAGAATAATTCTTAGACACTGGAAAAGTCAAGTGAGGCCTGATGTCACAGACTGGTTAAAATTAATAACAGATACAGCCTCCTTTGAGGATCTTATTCTACATTTATACAATTCCAACGAAATAATGGCCCATACTTTAGCTCAGAAAATTGGATGATGAAGTATAATACGATAATATAATAAAAAAAACTGTCTGATTCTGAAAAGTCTGATTAAGTACACCGAAAACAACTGCTTTACAAGTCACTCGTCACAGATTTGTGTGTGACGTGTATAAAATGGTTTCTTGCAGCCGTGCTATGATGATTCTGCCCACATTGAGAAGGTGACGGCTCACGTTGCTGTTAATATTTCAAAATTCCGGCCATGGGTATTTAATGCTGGACATACAGTATTCTTAATTAGACACATATAACACGCACACACAGAAAAAAACAAACAAGGTTTCATTGAATACTGGAAAACTAATATTCCACAAACTGTAAAGTGAACCAGCAAATATCTAATTATTATAGACTAAATGAGAAATAAACTATGAATGCCGGCTAAATTAAACAGAAATACATTATGCCGAGCCGAGAAAATAAGTGTGAGGCATTAAAATACGCGGTCCAAATGTCACGATTCTCCATTTATGTCCGTTTGTGTCAGTGCTTTGTTTGAGTGAAGTGTTCGGCTGCTTTTGTGAAACCAAAATTGTCCAAGTCTTTGTGACAACTTGCTATCTTGATTAACCTCGTCACCATTTCCTCGGTGAGACAGCTTGTTTCGGCTGTTTTGATTCGGTTTTGAAACGAGAATCTGCGTTCGGCTGGCGCATCGGACGCTGGAATTATGGTGGCGATCTTCCCCAGCTTCACCCCAGTCAGGGTAGATTTCCCCAAAATTCCTTATGACTGTCGATTCAAGCAGTTTTGGAAATTCAAGCCATGTCATCAGTGGCACTGCATTACAGTACGCGTCCAAGCTACAAATTTGTCGGTCACTTGACCACTTGATGACACGAAAAACTTTCGATGACACGGAATAAAAAAAATACATTTTAAAGAAATTATTTTATAGTTTATTGTATGGCTGTTATTACTTCTTGTGCTTTTATGATCTTTAATTTATTTAAATCTATTTTATTTCATTTTGAACCTTTTACTTATCATGTCTTTTGTTTATTCTGTACAGCACGTTGGTCCACTGTGGTTTGTTTTAAAGTGCTTAACAATAATAAAGTTGGATTGGATAACGTAAACCCTGAATGGAGCCATATCAAACCGTGTAGAGTCGAGCTGTACCGAGCTGTGTCGAGGCGAGACGTGCTGGAACTGGGTAATGGAAAAGCACCATTTGTGTGTCAGCAAAGAGCCAGAGCTGGGACGACTGGTGCTATCAGCTATCAAACCTGTGCTACACGTATCATGAGGTGCTCAACCATGTGTGTATCTTTATCCTGCCTCAGCCCTGGCAGCTGAAATGTTGGATACTTTCATGCTGGCCTGAGATTAGACACTGGATGTGGCCTAACACGCTGTTATCCACAGCATGTTAGGCTTTCAAATGAATCGCTATCAGGGCAACCCAGAGACCCTGTAGCCTGCCAGACACAGCAGACCTGACCAATCGCCAACAGGAACCCACACACACAGTAAATGTGTGTATCCTTGCTATTTTTCCTGCAATTAAACACAATTCAGTCACATTTCCATTCAGTCACTTTACTTAAGTGACCTTGACTTAACAGATATCACAACTTTAAAATGAGTTCTCACAGGGTTGAACTTTTGTCATGACCAAATGGTTGAATTTTCCCCTGGTTTTTTAATGTTCTTCCTCTCTACAGGCCTTATCCACACGGGAACGAAAAAAAAAATGTAAACAATCTTTGTATTCATCATTTTGTGAATGTTCTCTGTGAACTTCGTCCACAAAAAATGTGCCTCACTGCTACACCAACATCATTGAAGATGTTAAGTATGCACATACAGCATGCACGGCGTTCTGTATACAACCAAAACGCAACTTTGGAAAGACGTTGCCGTTTTACTTTACTGTAGGTCTTACTGTAAGGCCTTACTCTAAGGGGGCGAGTTGAAGATTTTTCCTTTGTTGTTCCTGTTTTTCTTTGTCATTTGTCTTCACTGTTTTTGTGGATCCACCAGAGAAAACTTGTGGCCAGAGTTACTCCATCTTTTCATGCAGAAGAGGAAGTGGTGATCGAAACCACTTCACTGATCCGTGTTTTCAACGCATACTTGATTATTGTATAAAAGTTCTGCCATCCACTCTGTTTGTGCTGTGATTTTTGTTGTTGACTAATCTATCGTTTATTTTTTCGATTAGTCAATTAATCACGATTATTTTCGTTGGTACCTATTTTGGACTTCTGTTTAACCTACATACATTAGACATAAATATTGAATTAATATGCTCCAAATCACACAGTTGATAAGTGAAAGAAGTTTTTGTAAACGCTCATATACACAGGGGCTGAAAGGAAGTATGTCAAAGCAGCTTGGCCTGTAATTCACCAATTACTGCCGTAAAGTACGCATTAACGTAAGTGAACTAGCGTTCGCTAAGCAGGCTTCTTCCATGATTTTCCGACTGATAGACATACGACACAAACGTATTATACTTGCATCATAGGTTGATGGTTAATGAATAAATAAGAATGTATATAAAAAATATCTATGCGGTATCAACGTTATTTGTGAACTCACTTCTCTTTGGTACGCGATGATACATCGGCTCCCGGGTGTCGGCGTTTAAGGTGTTTGTGCATCGCCGTAGTGCTACCATGGAATGAGAGTTGCGCTTCACAGAGATTGCATTTAACGTGTTATTTTCAGTGAAATGTTCCCAAACTTTGGGTCGGCGTTTTCGAGCCTCTTCGTAATCGATTACGACGACTAATCGTTGCAGCCCTATTTGTTTCCTCATTGCGCCACTGCCCTTAGCACAGGTTGCGATCACACAGAGGGAAGATTTCCTTTGATTTGTGAAACGACAGTTTATCTTGAGTTCCAGCCACAATAAACTGTGATCAGAAGTAAATCTCTATCTATCCACATTCTTCTCTTTGTTTAGAGTCACACTCTCTTTTTCTCCTTCTCCATTCCACTTGCTTTAAATTTCCCTCGCCACAGCTGACTCGACTTCCTCCCTCACACCTCCTCTCTCTTTCTCCGACTACCCGGTCAGTGAGAGACAAGAGCTGACGGTCAGAATCTGAGCATGGGCGTCATCTTGCGCTGACACTGTCACGATCTCACCTGCACCTTCCTCTCAATTTTATTATTATTGTTGTATTGTTGTGGCTGCTGCTCTCCTTCCCACTCTGACTCTGCAGGAGGCGTGACTGATTACTGCCAGACACCGGTGATCGTCTACACCTGCGCGGCTCCGCCTCACCTGCTCCGGATGAGCAATCAGCGGAGCTTAAAGGCGGAGTCATTCCTCCTCACCGGTGTCAGATCGTTCTCGTACTTTCATGGGTAAAGTCATGCCATTGCTCGCTCGCTATACTTACCTTGAAAAGATACTCACCACTCCGTCTCCGCTCCAGGTCGTCACGTCTCCTGCCGGTCGTCTTCTCCTGGCTTCTCTGGTTACCTTCTCCCCTGGAATCTACAAGCCACGTCGTGAGTTAAGACTTCCTCAAGCTGGACTCTCCCTGCGCCCTGAGTCAGCTCCCCTCGCAGCCGCTGCAAAGACTTTATTCTTTTCCACTCTTTTACCACCACATCACACACCCCTCTTCTACTTCTTTTCCCCCTACTGCTTCTTTACAATCCCAACATCCTGTTTGTTTCCCACACTGTCACTAGCTTACAGGTACACGCCAACTCACACATGCTAGAATTGTAGTCAAGACCGCCTAAACCAAGACCAAGACAATACCAAGACCAGAGGGTATCGAGACCAAGACAAGACCAAGTCGAGACAAGACCAAGACAGACCAAGGGCGATTTCACACCACTAGTTCGATTATTTGATCCGCACCAGGCAATACAATTGTTATTATGTAACATATGACTCCAGTGTGGTCCACTTTCACACCAGCAAACGAACCTAAATTGGCCCGATTGACATTTCATCAATGTGTATATATCTTCCGGTAGAAAAGCGCCAATTTTGACTCACTATGGAGCAACACGTTCGCACATTGCTACTTGCTCTGATCTTCGTTTATTACATTCTCTGTATTGGCCATTTTTTGCCATGTCAGACTCCGCACCAGAGTCTGACATTTGGTGCGTAGTCAGGCGGACCGAGACCACCTCTTTTTGGCGGTCTCGGTCCGCTTGATTTGGTGCAGACCCGAGTGCGATTGATGCTTTCACACCAACGAAAACAAAACAAGGTTCGAATGGATCGTTTGGTGCGCACCAACTGCTGTTGGTGTGAAAGCGCCCCAAGTCGAGACCAAGACCAAGTTGAGACCAAGACCAAGTCAAGACAAGACCAAGGGCCAATTCCAATTCCTATCTTAACCCTCAAGCTCAACCCTTATCTTAACTGGCCCTCAAAACCAAGTGTTGAGGGTTATTTTGTCACTTAGAAATGGGACACCCCTTAAATGCAGATACGTCTTCAGACTGTAGGGGGCAGAATAACGTGAAAGCTGCGTCCAGTCTGTCAACTCCAAAAAAGAAGAAGAAGAACACATTTATGTCACGATTATTTATTTATTATTTTATTTCAGTCAAGTTATTAGGTTGTCAGTAAGTTATAAGATGATACTCAAATACCACAACCACGGACATATTCAGCTGACAGTTACCACACACCACGGCTTATTGAAGGGTTAACGATAGCGAACGATCGCGTGTGCGCACCGGCCGGCTATTGACAAACGATCGTAAAATAAAAATAAATGTTATGCAACAATGACGTCAGTAATCCATAATATGGGCCTAAACTAAGATAATACAATGGTTTTCATCATTTTTATATCTCTATTAACAAAGAAAATACTTAATTTGTATCGCACCCGCTTCGCTGCTTTCGACGCCATCTTTCTCATGTGAAAACACGCAATGCATTCTGGGTCTTGGAAAATCTCAATATTGAGGGCGATACAGCCCTTAAACTCGCCCCTCAACTAAATTTTTCTGAGAATCGGGACAGCACTTGCACTAGAGGGAGCGCACATTTTTGAGATTGAGGGTTAAGATTGAGGGTTAAGCAAGGAATTGGAATTCACCCCTAGACTGAGACCAAGATCAAGTCCAAGACTGGGGAAAAAAACAGACTAGTGTTAAAGTTACACTATAACTTGCATGAATTGAAGAACAGCTGCATACTGAGGTCCAGCCACAGTTAACATTCAGTACATATTAGAAGGTATTATTATTTATAGTTTTCACAGACTGGCTGAGATAAACTATGGCGGCAGTTACTGCACTATTTGAGGATTGAGACTCTGTTGAGGACTGACATGACTGGTACTGACTGGTCCCAAAGTCATCACCTCCACCACCACCTTTCACCTCCAATAACTGTCTAAAGAATAGGAAATAAATATGTACCTGATTTAAATCATACTTCATTTGGAGATAACATTCTAACATCAAATTGAAGATAAACAATTATAAACTTGAAAATTAAATAAACTTGATTGACTTGAATTGCCATTCATGTCCCATTGTAGTAGCCAAATTGCACTGTATGATATCAACTTCTCTGAAATATTAATAGGAATAAAGACAAGTGCTTAGAAGATTCTGACATCTTGATGTCTGCAGTGGCATGTGAATACAAAGCACTGTCTACTTTCCTTTTCCACTATGGTCCCGGCACAACACGGCACGGTTTAGGTTGCATCTCCACTACAAAAAAAAGTACCTACTCAACGTGGGCCGAGTCATCACGCGGCTGCATGAAACTGCGGTGACTTCCTTTTCACATGACACAGCATGTTACACTGAAAGCAGTTGCTTTCAGTGTAACCGACTCATTAGAATCAGTTAATTTAAAATATTTGTTCAGTACATCCTCCATGACTGGAGCACAGACTCCGTCTGACACAGTCACTGGACTGAAATACAGCGGCAGGGTTTGTGATTTGTGAATACACCGGACTCCTCTGTTAAATTGAGATTTTAGACATTTCCCTGGTAATTGTTGGAGATTAACCCACATTTGTAGGATTGTTAAGTAGTTTTAACTGATCTACAGTTCGGCACCGTTCGGCTTGATTTTTGTGTCAGACGACTCTTCCTGTGACTTGTAGTCAAGACAAATACCAAGAACAGAGAGTATTGAGACCAAGACAGACCAAGTCAAGATTGAGACCACATAAAAGTATCCAATCCAGCGACTCTGTGATAATCAATATATTGCAAAACAATCATATAGCGATACAGCACAATATCTAACTGAAGAAATGGGTTAAATGGGAAAGTCTTCAGTACAGGATCCACTCAGGAAATGGGGCAACTTGACACCAAAAGGAACTTACACAGGGGTGGTGAAAACAAAGTACTACAAACTATATTTTAATGCCACAATACAGCAAAGCCAAGTATACGGAGGCAGCCACACTGGTGCATTTTTTGAGAGGGAGGCACAGAGACGAGCTACACTGGTAGTAGGAGGCAGTAGTGGACGGATTTACAATTAACAAAGGATTGCTCTCGAAAAAAAAAGCTCTGCACTGTTGGAAATATGAACTGAAAACAACCTTGTGATGTCACCCAGAGGATGTTGCCAAGACTCTTCACATTACTAATACAGTAGTAGGAAAACATTAAACTAATACACTAAAGCAGACAGCTTATAATAGCATATAAAGAGGAAGCACAATGTGCTAATTTGTCTCATCTGTAAAGCACTCTGACAGCCCCATTGATGTCTACATCTCTTTAACATGAGGTTAGTGGGTGTTTGGCCTCCCCTCTAGTCGTTTGTGAGCTGCAGCGCCTGGAAATCATTAGGCTTGGGAGAACAAGTAGCTTGAGCATCGCTTGGGCTAAATATAGTCCAGCTTGGCCCAGCTCTGCTCCTGGTTCATATCCATACCACAGCCTCCACACAGGCATGCAAGCTCAATCTGGATTCCATTTGTTTGATGACTGAAGCGATGGTAACGCTGACTCAGATGAGATAACTCAGCCGTCGATCAGGTGTCACACGAGGGAATGAAGTGTGTGGGAGGGAAAAATAAGGGGATGGTGTTTGACAGGGAAGCGCACGTTAACCTCGATAACCAGGAAATGTGTAGGAGAAGCATGTTCATATTTATTTATTCCTCCACACCTCAAATGAGTCGACACACTGTGCCCTGTTTTTTCACAGTCAGACCTTCAGCACAAAATTCACAAGAACAAAACAGCTTGAAACAAAAACCCACGGTTGGGAAAACATGCTTTCCCACAGCCTTACACCAAATAAATGGAACACAAAGAAAGAATGTGTTCCCATTACATGGCTGCCTGCCCCTCCAGTCCCCATATCTCCCACTCCATGTGAGAAAAAGATTGTTGAGATTTTATCCTCAAAGACAAGAGGTTCGCCCACTCGTTCACCTGGGTCGGCTTTTGGATGGCGGAGGCAAGCTTGGAGGTTATAGGAGCCTGGGAATGTTTAACATCAAGAAAGCAATCAGAACATGGTTGGACCTGTGGGAATTTAACAGGAAACACGGAGAGTAACCCCTTCCTGCCTAAGAAGACGTGATATGGGTTATGGGGTGAATTTTTACTGTAAAAAAAAAATGTGGGAGATTTATAGGTAAACTTGACTTTTACAGAGCTAAATTTAGCCAGTTCACATTAAGACATTTAAAAAAACACTTGAATGAAACAGTTTCACAATAAATAACACCTTCTTGGCTTTCTGAATGTAATCTCTAGCTATAGATGTCTTTAGCAAGTTGATGTGTGAGGGTAGAGCTTAAACGAGATATAAGAAACACACTGAAAAAAAGGTTAATGGCCTCTAACCCACTATAGGCTCTGCTTCAATTTTCCCATTCCCAAGAATTAACCTTGTGGCACAGTACATAGACCGAGATGAAACTTAAAGGGATAGGTCAGATTTTTGAACCTTAAGTTGTATGACCCAGTCAATTAACAAGGCTCCGGTTCCAAAAAAAATAAAAATAAAAAATGTCTGCCTTGTGCAAACCATCCTGGCAGAAACACTCACAGTTTATGAAAAGAGGGAAAGTTGCAGTTCTTCCCATGTTCCTTGGGTTTTAGCTAGGCCTGTCACGATAACAAATTTTGCTGGACTATAAATTGTCTCAGAAATTATTGCGATAATCGATAATATTGTTGTTCTGTGATAATTTTCATCTAATACAATGATAATGGTATAATAATGCAGGTACACCTTTTCAAAGAGAAATAAACTTTTATTTTTAAAGAATATTTAACACAATAAATTAAATTATTGCAAAAGCAATAAATAAAATGGGTTAGCTGCACTCTGCTGTGGTAGGCTACGCCATGCGACTGACAAAGTGACTGACATGAGGGTTCACTCATCGTTACTCTGGCTTTACACTGCAACGCTCCCGGGTGAAACCGACAAAATATTTTATCAGATGTGCCTTTCGTTTAGACGGCGACGGCGTTTTTGGGGCTTAAAAACGCAAAAAAATGAACCCACCCTCCAGAGTGGAAATCTTAAAAACACTTCGCTGTCGTGTTCCCGTCTAAAGGAGCTGCTCACGCTGGCACGACGCTGAAGTTGGCGAATGTGGTGCCAACTTCAGCGTCGTCACGCTGGCTATCCTCCTGTACGCTGCCATGTGCAGTACAGACAAACAACAACAAACATGTGGATAAGAAGCCATCAGTCGCACATTCAAGTCGCCTTTAGCTGCTCTTATACCTATCCAGGAGTCATTTCAGCAATTACGCCGAGTCAATGTTTTGGTTTTCGACTGTGGGCTACTCGGCGCTAATAGAGAGAAGTAGAAGGAAGTTTCAGCGCATGCGCGCGCTTCTGGTGTTGTTGTATGGCAGTGCTTCACAGCGCCACCTAGCCACCTGGCATGCATACTACATCAAAGTTCACACACTTTAGGACCCGAGAGAGAGAGGGAGAGAGAGATAGACGGGGAAAACAAAAAAGCATGCAAATGGCATTTATCGCGGCCAGAAAAATGATTGCGATAATTTTAATTATCGTGCGATTAATTGATTTATTGAATATCGCGACAGGCCTAGTTATAGCATTTAAAAATTACAACACAGAGGATGACAAGCAGCATCACCTAAATAATGCCAAGCAGAAAAAGCAAACTCTAGTTAATATAAGCCACAAATCACATCCACTGTGTGCTCACTCTATGAGATTCCCTCTAGGACTTTTAGCCATAGATATTCTAACAGCTTATAGTAGCAGAGAAAAACTGGAAAATACATTCATCATGATGAAAGGTTATTTTTGGCACCGTGCAGTGATAAAAGTGTGGACATGCAAGGTGCACTGTTTATTAACGGTTTGTTAATCTATCATTCACCACAAGATGAATGAGATAACAATATGTGTTACAGCCAGAGTGGTCCCTCAGGTAAGAGCAAAGCATGTCCTTGGAGCGACATTATTTATTGAGATAAACTCACTCAACCTAAAACACAGTACTGTGCCAAAGTCTAAGGCCACCATTAGAAAAAGAAAAAAAACAGCTTCTACAGGTTAAAGTGTTTCATGTGACCCTTAAACCTATAGCACGGGTCACTTATAGGGCTGTCACTTTATAGGGCACACCGTCCGTCCGGATTTCAAACTTGACGTGTGTCTTGCTACGAGTAAGTGCAGTGCTAAGTTTAACAATGTTTGGATAAGTAATGCAAGATATTGTTAAATATATCGGTAAAAGAAGCACACATTTGCTTTCGCTGCTCTACTGTAGCCACTCCCCCTCTCTCTCACACAGCACTGTGAGTGAGCCAAGGTGCAGTCAAGCTGAGGCAGATGACGAAGTGAAGCTGCACGGAAGATAAGGCGCTGTCAAGCTGAGGCAGACAATGAACGCAGTGCCCGCAACCACAGACTGTTCACCCCACTCTCCTCTGGGAGGCGCTATAGGTCTCTCCACTCCCGAACCAGCATGTTCAGAGGAAGCCGTCACCCTACTGAAGTCTAGCTCTGCATCCCAGTGACAACAAACTGTTATGCAACCATGTAGTTCAATTTTCCATATTTATTGTCTGCCATTATGTCAGTACCAGTATTTGCTTTCTAACATACACAAATAAAAATGTCACTGAACTTTTGCTGCGTAATAGTAACAATGAGCACTAGGGCTGTAACGATACACAAACTCACGATTCGATTTGTATCACGATTTTTGACCCACGATTCGATACATTCCACAATTTTTTTAAATTTAAAAAACATTTTATTTAAACATTTACTTATATAGCAACTTAATGTAACATTTAATAACAATATTTTGGAACACTGTGAACAGATTTCTCTCTTTTCTATAACAAAATAATACTGTTGAAATATACAAAGTAAATGATCAATCAGACTGGGATTTGTCCCCAAAGCATGCTGGGAAGTGTAGTTCTTCATGAGAAGCAGTTTTTTTCCGGTGGAAATAACTTGTTTTGATAAACAACAAAGGTAAGACAACATTTCCGCTTGTATTTCTTGAAAGTCAGTTGTTGTTTTGCTCTTATTTTGGGGCTGGATCCGTGAATCTCGCTCGTAGAATGATAAAAATGGTACCGTTAGAATCTGTGAATTCTCCAGTTTACATAATCACGCTGACGCTCCGGTGCCGATTTTCAATGTGTGCGCTGTAACAGTTTTTTTCCGCTCCTGCGGGTTTGTTCCATCTGTGTTTTAACTGTGTTTGGTGAACATAAGAATGGTTTATATGAGCTTTTAGCCGAGTTTCTGACCTTTCTGTGGGTATGCAGCATGTCTGTGTTTGTTAAAGTTAGACATGGTTTTATGGCGCTTTTGTCGCAGCGTCTGACGCTGCCCCCGGTAGTGGGGACATCAGTAAATAAGAGATTAATGCGATTAAAAAACATAACGCGTTAATGATGACTGGAATTAATTAATCACAATTAACGCGATAATTTGACACCACTAATAAAAATAAGTTTGGTAGCACTAACAGCTCATATCATGTGGCTGACTGGAAAAATAACTGGGAGTTAGAAAGAGCGTTTCGCGATTCTGTTTTCTCACGCCACGAGACAGGTTTGTGGCTCTGAGTATCGCGATTTCAATACGCATATCGTTACAGCCCTAATGAGCACTCAAACACGCCAAACAAACAATTACTAAAAAACACACACAAAAACAGATTTTGCACAGGCACTGCACTAGTTCTTTGATAATAAAATTCTGTTTGTCGTGTAGAGAAATAGCTGCTGTGGAAACAGTCCATTATTCCAGGTTGTTTCAAAAGATTTTGAGCATTACATCCATATATTAGTTATATAAGTTACACTCATTGACAGTTTGCTGACCAACTTTCAGTCAGATCACTCCAATCCACATGCCAGTGATCACCGAATGTAACAAGGCTGTTGGTGCCCTGATTCTTTTACATAGTATTTTATGCATAGCAAATGCATTATGAACAGTGCTTGTGATGGAGCAGAGCTGGGCTTTATCGCCATAACATTGGATTGCCCTTTTCAACAGATGTCCCTTGTGACACCGTGGAAATAATAGAGAGGAAAGTGTGTGAATGCTTTCATTTAATTCATTTGTGAATGGGAGGAATTTCCTTTCATGGCCTATTAGAATGTATAGACAATTTACTTCTCTACTTCTACTGACTTTCTCTGTGCAGAGATTCTGATCTTAATTACTCAGTTAATTAGTTGTGATTCACAGGGAGACGTCTTTCTCTATGCAATCCTAAGGAGCAGCATCATTCCTCCAAGTCCTCCTTTGCATTATTGAGGAGGCTCCTGAGAAGCTCTCACATCCTCATCCTCCCATTTTTAAAGGGACAACCTTGACAAAGAAGGACTTTCTTTCCTCAAATGTCAGCAAAATTGATAATTCAATTCTACCTTGCGAGGAAAGACATTTTTTACTCGTGCCTCCCCCATATGTTGTAGACCTATAAGACATGGAGGAATTCCACAGATTTATATACAGTATTCCAATGAAAAACAGACAGTCAGCGCAACATCCTGCACGCTCCTCTCACTATGGGATAAATATGGCTCCCACGCTCTGGGTGTCTCAACCTGGCCCATCGATGAAGCAATTAGCTAATTAGAGAAGAAAGTACAGTACAAGTATGAAGAATAAACAGCACTGATATAAGCATAAGGCATTGAGTGAATTATCAAGACAGATAGTGATGCTTTTCATTTGCTCAAGGTGCTTAGTCCAATAATGTCTCACAGGTAGTTCACTCATCAAAGTAGATCACACTGAGCTGATACTAATTAGGCCACATCTACACGGAAAAAGCAAAAAAAGACTAAATCAATCTTTTTCTTTGCCGTTTTCAAAAATATCCCTGTAAAGGTGGCATAGTTTCAGGAAATATCTCTGTCCACACAGAACCCCCTGAAATGACTCAAAACGCTGCAGTTCATATGCCAGCAAACAGAGAAGAAGACGTTGCAAACATTAGATATAATAACAGAAACAGAGACAGAATGAACCGAGCCAGAGGAAAGACGTTAATGTATAGGTATTTTGCAGTTTCCGTGTGCATATTTAGTGACTTTACAGACCTCCTGTGACTTTTTTATTTTTATTTTTTTAAAGCGACAAGCGACAAATCTAGCAACTTTCTGTCAGAAACCTAAATACTTTGGAACAGTGGTTCTTAACCTGAGTTCGATCGAACCCCAGGGGTTCGGTGAGTCAGTCTCAGGGCTTCGGATGAGGTCTAGACACACACCGACTCTTATGATTTGTGATGACACGCCCGCTTGGCTGCAGGTGATCACACTACTTGGCCTGTCTGTGCCGTCAGGAATTTGGTGCTCTCCATAGTCGAATTGTGACTGTCGTGATGGTACTTCGTGTGATTTTCTTTCTTAATATTTTATTCCCTTCATACTATGTCAAGCAAAAAAAATGCTGCATATACATATATTTATATATACATATACACATATATACATATATATATATTTTTGAATTTGAAAAAAAATCCTATTTTGTTTTTCCTATTAAGAAGGGTTCGGTGAACACACACACAAGCGCTGTGTGAGCGCAGATCAGCACACACATAAAGTCACAGACACACACATAAATGGAGTCACAGATGAGCTGTGGATGTTCAGTGTGAAATCTCTGAAGACAGGACGTGTTCTACTGATATCTAGTGTCGTCTCTGACTGACTTTAGTTACTTTTTATTGACAGTAAAACTGTCAAACAATCTCCAAACAAGAAAATGAATGACAGCGTAAGAGAGAGCTGGGAATATGACGACATCGTTTTCGTAGTATCGTATTCACTGTCTACTCGGAAACATGAGGCCGGTGTTTCGAGATTTTCCCACTTGGAGGCGTTTTGAAAAAATACAGTTTCGGGTCCCAAAACACCGTCTCCCATGTGGACTGAACGACTCTCCTGCAAAAAAGGTATGCATATTCACCCAAACCCGTTTCTGTGTGGACGGCCCTTTAGGCTTGTGTGATACTTATGTCCAGAGAGGTGCAGTAGGATCTGTATGATGCAAAGTCACCCATTTCCATGGAACCCTAAGTGTACGTTTGTGATACCCAAACAATTTGAGTCCACACGCACTTCCTATAGCACAGACCAGTCGATAATGAATAGGCTTGTTACTGTGCTTCGTCGCATGACTTATTGTGTTGTTATTCACCGTGGGAATGCTTTTTGTTGTGAGACTAATGTTATGATTTGTTTATTTATTGTATCTAGTTCTTATGGCATGATTGTCATGTTGATGGCATCACTTCGAGTTTGTGATTCAACTTGAGGGGAGTTACAAGCACTGTGCAAAAAAAACAAAAAAAAACCTAATTAGCAATTGGCAATAATTTACTGTGCCTAATATATCTAGTATTCATGATTCAAAAAATGAATTTCACAAATATGTTCTGTTCTTGTCTGGCAAACCTTTTGTGTTATAACTGAATTAATTGTGCCAAGTTTTTGTTTAAACCAAAAGTACATGTTTATTGTCTGTTAATTGAAAACGGTTTGTTTTTTTCCAAAAGATTTTTGTAATTTCAGTTTTACATATATGATCTACACACATAATAACACCCTTTTGTACTTAAATGCTAGACTGATGGGGCCATGTATGCGCACAAATGTGAGTTCTCAGCAGACACAGAATGAAATAGAAAAGCACAGACCTCCTCCGAGGCAGCTCAGTGCCTACAAAATACCCCCTGCCGGCGCGACTGGGTCAGACAGCGAGTGTAGTAATCAGCGATAACGTTATGGTCAGACAGCAAGTGTTGTAACCAGTGATAGCGTCTACAGACCACCGCCAAAATGTAACCTCTTGTTCCTGGTACCGTTGCGGACATTTCCAGAATTTCATCCAAATCCGTCTGTGACTTTTCAAGTTATGTTGGTCAATAACAGACAGACACATATTCGGACAGACAGACAGACAGAAAAACTCTGGCGAAAACATATACCTCCTTGGCCGAGGTAAATAAAGAATAGCCCAGGAGGTGTTTTGGCCTCCATGTTAACTTGAGAGAGCAGCTGGCTGACAAAACGTGAAGGTCCAGCTGAAGCAGCTGCTTGACATTACTGTGGCAGGAAATAAGCATAATTTACTACTGACAGCTATCTCTGCACTCAAACCAACCAAATACTGGATTACAGCAGTTTAGTAAAAACCTCTAGCCTCTCAAGTGTCTTAGTGTGTCAGTTTCAAACCTTTCAGAGTGTAAAGCATTAAGTGACACTGTTGTGCCCCAGACATATGAGTGTAGGAGAGGGACTGTACTTAAAGAGAGTAAGAGCTCACAAAAGCAAAGCTATCAGATGTACAGATGTTTTCTATTTGCATATATAGTTTCTACTAGGTTTGACAACACACAGCAGCAACCAAAGACAAATACCTCCTCAAATCCTTCTGAAACGTGAGGTGCTTTTCTGGTTGTGTATAATGACTTGGAGGTCTCATGGTTAGCATGTCCAAGTGGATCATCGAGGGTAGCTGTAGAAAATGGCAATACATTGTCAGCATGACTACTTGTAGCTTGAGGCACAAAAACAATGCAGCACTGCACTTTGACACCATCAAAACTAAAGCAGAGTTCTGGACAACCAGGGGTTCACCAGCCACCTTTGAGTATAGTCAATTAATTTACTTTGGAAATTACTCCATCTTTACTGCTTACATTAATTTTGGATTTATTGTTTTCATGAAACATTTATTTAATTATTCAATTTTTAAAAAAATGTCCCAATTAATTTATCTGTGCATTTCTTCACCCATATGTAAATGAGGGGGCATATCTACATGTATCAGGCATAAGCAATCGATGGCTTTTGACTGGCACATGAATGTATGTGTTTGTGTATATATACACACACACACACACACACACACACCCCCACACACCCCCACACACACACACACACACACACACACACACACACACACACACACACACACACACACACACACACACACACACACACACACACACACACACACACACACACACACACACACACACACACACACACACACACACACACACACACACGTGCATCTAAATACATACAATGTTGTGGAAAAGTTAATTTATTTCAGTAATTCAACTCAAGTCGTCCTATTATATAAATTCATTAAACACAGACTGAAGTAGTTTACGTCTTTGGTTCTTTTAACTGTGATGATTTTGGCTCACTAACCAGAACCCAAAATTCAGTATCTCAATTTTTTTTTTTAAATAAGACCAATTAAAAAACACCATAAGACCAATAAAAAAAACTACAACTAAAAAAATAATAATTTTAATTGAATTGTTGGCCTTCTGGAAAGTATGTTCATTCATATCCACTCAATACTTGGTTGGGGCTCCTTTTGCTTTAATTACCGCATCAGTTGGGCGTGGCATGGAGGTGATCAGTCTGTGGCACTGCTGAGGTGGTATGGACACCAGCGGCCTTCAGCTCATCTGCATTAGAAAATACCCCATAGATTCTCTATGGAGTTCAGTTTCTGGCGAGTTTGCTGGCTGATATTTTCATGCTACAATGTACACATTTTCTGTCCTTCAAAATCCAATAAAAAGATCTGAAACAAAAAACCTATCAGCCCTGTAAAACACCTATCCCCTGAAAACCTGCAGCAATAATTCCCAGTTGGCAGCAGGCAATGTGGGCAGATGCGAGTGAAAAGCAGAACAAAGGAAGAGAAAACCCTCAGAGCGAGAAAAGCAGTGTTGAAAAAAAAAAAAGAAAAAGCTTCAGTAACTTAAAAGAAATGTGCTGTATTACATTTAAGTTGACATGTAACATCGGCACTAATGTGCGAGACACTTCCATTATCAGCTGAAGCAGCAGTAGAACCGTTTACTAATGCAGAGTAGAAAAAGACCACAGCAGCAGACACGAGTGCTGCAACTTCAGCAATGAGGATGCGCCTGTGTATCTGTACAGTTTTACACACATACACTTAGGAAGGAGAGAGAGGAAGTAGAGGGTCAGACCAGCTTAGGTGGTTGATTAACACACGTCAAATCTCAGGTGGTGCAGATTACCTCCCATAATGTGTTTGGAGGTTTCTGGTTAATCCATTTTTAAAATCCTAATATGATACGATGATCATGAAAAGCAAGAGTATTCATGTATCTTATCTACTGTTCACGTTATTTTTTATTGTTACTGCGTGCAATGTTAACCTGCAGCTACCTTAAGGGGGAGCTGGTGCTATGACAAAGGGAGGATAATGCTGGGGCTGCTGTCTGTTGGGATTATGGCAATATTTACTAAACTTACTTGCTCATCAGAAAATGGGCCATACAGTAAATCATTGAATTATTAACACAATATATTAAGGTTCACATGAAAGCTTAACCGTTTTTTTATCTCAATTTTTATTTTCAAATTAACTTGCATATGTTTTATAAATTTACGTTTTTTTTAAATTCAAATTTGTTCCTTTATAACCACATTTCTATTTATTGTCATAATTTATTCATTTCCATTTATGTCACATTTTGGTTCTCAATATCACAAAATATTACTAATTGACTATATTAATAATGTGACACTTGTTTTTATTTCAAGAAAACATTTCATTCCTTCTTTCTCAGTAGTTTTGTCTGTCTGAATGGAAGTCTGTGGATTACCACAGTTGTTTGGAGCACCATAAACCACATACTTGTTTCGCACGTATGTGTTTATACACCAAACCATGCCAAAGTTCATCTGAAAGCTAGTACGAGTGAACCGTGCAGTATGTTCATTTGGTGCATCGAATCTACATGTCAATTTAGAAATAATTAAATTCAAATGTGTGCCATGGGTGCAGACAACGATCAGTGATAACGTTTCTGCCTTCAGGGACAAAAGGAAAAACAGATCATCAGTCAACAATAGGCTTATCAATCTAAAATCTACTTTGCTTAAGTGTACAATATCTTAAAAATATGTTTTATGTTTTATATTGCTGTTAGATAAACTTTTCTGACTGGAAACTGAAGTTGCTGTCCATTTTTAAACCATTAATTCCTCACTCTTGAATCCATATGGAGAATCTGAAACACAGGAGTTTATAGTCAAATGCTGCTTTATCAGTAAGTTTAAATGTATTATTCTGTGACTTCATTAAATTATTTCATTCAGATTTACCCAAGTCACACACTCACCAAACAAGGCAGCGGTAGACCAGCAGCTTCTGTGTCTCCACTACGGTTGAAGAATTCAGGGAATTTTCAAAGATGAAAACTTTCCATGGGAATTAACAGGAATTTAAGGGAACAAACGGGAATTTATTGAAATAAAGGAGAATAAACTGGGAATCTTCAAAATAGAAGGTTGGGTCTTCATAGGGAACTTAAATATACTTGGGGAAATATTTAATCATAATCTTGGCAAAAATCAAACAGATGCCATTCAAGCACACTTGAATATCCATGCCATTTCTCAATCACATGCACATAGCACACTGCTTACTGCATGGCTATTGGACCACACCCCCTACAGGCACTGTGCATCTGTCCATCACATGTATAGAGGATTTCTAGAAGACTGGACCACAATTTTGAGCCCAAAGCACAAGACTATTGAAGGCACATATTTGAGCCGGTGTACTACACAAAGTGAAGTAAGTTTGGATGATATTATGGGGAAATATATTTATGTAATGGCTAAATTGTAAATATCAAATACAAATGTTTTCATCTAGTACAGTGGTGCCCAACCTTTTTTGCGCCACGGACCGGTTTCATGCACAAAATATTTTCACGGACCGGTTTTCAACCTGACAAAATAAAATTATAAAACAAAAAAATTATATGATATTTCCTTTCTACTTACAAATAAATCTACGGAGCCCATAAAGGGACATGGAGAAAAAAAAAGAATCCGTTTTGCGTGCTCACCAGATACTGTTAGAGGCTAAGCTAAGCTAACCAACTATGTGTGTGCGTGCGTGTGACGTCAGTGAGTGAAACAGGAAGTGTGTGTGCGCCGTGTTGTTGTTTATGTTGGAGAGCCGCAGCGAGATACTGTCACACTTCATACTGTTGCTTTGTTATGTTCTCCCCTTTACAAGAGAGTCTCATTGTACCCAGGGAGGCTGTGCATCACCCTGCAGTACTGAAATAAAGTGCTGTGTTCAAAGCAGACTGAGTGCCGGAGTTGTTGTGTTGTTGCTGAACGAGCTAACCCAAGCTATGGAGTTAGCGGTCCTATTATACGGTCGCAAAAAAGTGACGGATTGGCGTTGTTAACAATACTTTCTCGTGCTCATCAGAAAGTAATTGCATGCGGGAATGATGTTCGTGAGATTATCCACTGCAGTCATTTCGGTTTGTGTTTCTGTGTGAAAATGACAGTAGCTACAGGAGTTAGTTCGGCTATATTTTAGCCTGGGACTCTACTTGCTCTCTACGTCACAGTCAGGTTGTGTCTGAAATGCATTTAAAACGTATTTTGAAGCCTTTGGAGTCTGTTTCGGCGCAAGGGATACATCACTTTGGATCGTGTTGTTAATTTCATTCATGAACAGTTACAAACGCCAGCCGCTCCAAAATTTCGAGTGCACCTTTTCAATACTTTGAGACAATTGGGAAAGTCAGCGCGTTGGTTTGCTGCAAAATGCTACATTTTCTACATGAACTTTAGTGTGGGAGAGTGAGAGATTTACAAAGAAAAAGTGGCCAACAAATTCTCAAGATTTCTTTCCATAACAAGACATCGTATACTTATGCAGGACTGGTTTTATGAGAGAAGCACTGAATTTCCAAGTGAAATCTGTTTTTCATTGAGAGCATGTCTCCCTCCAGGGCTTCCCTGTCTAAAACTAGTTCCCATTCATATTAGTACCTCATACATCCACATTTCAAAAACCTGAACCATCATATTACCTGAATATATATATACCTATATTAATAATATTAATAATAATATTGATGCAGACAGCCCACGGTTTCACAATACTTTGAGTGACAGCATGGCTCACAAAGACGTTCTCCTCCCTTACCCTTGCCCTAAAAATCCCATATTCATTATTCTTTCCTAGGACTAATGCAACATTATTATAATAAAGCCAAGACAGAGTTAGGGCAAAACAAAATGCACATGTTACAGAAAGAAGCAAACAAGCTGTCAGCTGAACTGTTATGTCTATGACAGCCCTACATGCCCTCAGGCTCAGGAGCCATGTCTCATCTACAAACCGCTCTGTTCTCAGGCCCCAGATGTCTCATTACTGCAAAACAAGCAGTGAGATGAGCAACATTAGAAACCACTGGCCCACAACACTACCTTCCTTTCAATTAGGAAGGATTAGCCTAGCCTTCTTGTGCTGCGATACACTGGCGTGACATCCCATGTCAGACAAACCTTAATCTTGCTGATAGCAGAAATAGAGTTATGGCTGCACCTTCCGTTAAAGCCGACACCGAATGAAACTCCATGGTCAGAAACACAGGTACACACACTCCCTTCTTTCACCAACTCTCATAAATTAGACCAATAGTAGCACACATTTCCTCAGTAGATTTAGAGGTTTCACTCAGGAAGCATTAATCAGGCGATACAGTCAAGCCAGTGAGTGAATTTTCTGCAGCGTCATTCATTGGCTAAGCCAATGAGACACCTACCCAATCCCATCCTATGACGTACTGTACCGGCATCACTCACTTTTATAGGAGTGGGGCATGTGGGCTTTAACAAGACTTTTTACTCGTCAAGCCAACCGACATTACATAACCATAAAACAACAAGGTCCACAAATCACCATCTGACTTGTGACAAACAGAAGAGTGTGTTTTGTTGTATGTCTCACAACACTATGTCTGACAGAACCCTTTTGTTCTTCAGTCAGATGAGAGCAGCCGATAAAACTGGAGGTCTCTTCACCACATGGGAAATTGAAAATGCAGCTCTAGAACTGCAACTAAGCCTTCTCCCTGCTGCTCACTCATCTGCATCATTTTCCAGAGAGTCTGTGCCATACCTGGAATAAGTCCACTGACCAGGGGCGTCTGTGGTTGAACTGCACTAGTCTGCTGTTCCAGAGAGGGAGGCAGGCAGGCGGGCAGGCTACGCTATGCCTGACATGGAACACCCTCACAGGGGGAAGAACTGAGTAATGGTTGGGTAACTTGATCCAGAGCTGGGAGGGAGCAGGATCAACCCTGACGCCTAAATCATTGCTGTGGGAGGGAGGGAGGGAGATACACAAATGTGTTTGAAGGAAAGACAGACACACAGATGAATGGGAGGCTGAAGAGACAGTGGGTGGGACGAGCAGAGGAAATAACAGCAGGTGGGGAGGAGTGAGATTGTATATTTGGGAAATAGCCAAATGATGGGATGAAAGTGAATGCCTTTCATGCACATGCCGTACCCACCGCTGGGGTAGGAGAGACCTCAGAGGAGTGATGTAGCGAGGGTTTAGGTTTTGAATTCACAAGCCTATCTCAGACAGAACAAACACACATAGGTCCAACGTGACCTATATGAGAGAAAACATGAGTAAGACTAATTGAGAAATTCAGGCTGGTAAACATAAATAAATATATCACTCTCCACTCGGCCCTAAACATTTAACCAGAAAAGAAGTAGTACCCATTAGGATCCAGCAGAGGGCGCTTGTAAGTTTTCCTACCATATCATATGACAGTGAATGTGCACACGAGGGACAAAATGCAGCTGCTGCCCAGGGTGCAATAGAGATCCTGTTTGGGGACCTGTACAAATTGATTTTGGCAAAGGCAGCAGCACCGTAATGATGCATGCCTACAAAAGGAGACCCCTCTCCCTTTTATGAATTAAATTATTTATTCAGTGTCTACCGCTTTATCCTCCACGTGATGGTAGTGGGAGCTGGTGGAGCTGAGGCAATCCCAGATGACATAGGGCAAGACGTGGGGTACGCCCTGGACAGGTCGCAGGGTCTACTCTAAACAATATATTATATGATTTCACTTACTTTATGAAAAAACATACTGCCACTTTAGATTAGATTCAATAGATTAGACGTAGATTCAAGTAATAAAATAACACACAATAAGGGCAGTATAACTGGAAACGCAATAGAAATAGACATCGGTTATATAAAATTAATCATAAGTATAGCTGTGCATGTTGCGCACAACTGTGCAAACCGAAGCAGACGTGCAAACTGAATGTGCAAAATGATAGTAAGGGTCATGAGGTAGGTGATACATGTCCATTATTATATATTATATATATCAGTTCTACATTTCACACTTTTGTACCCATGTCCTGAGGACAGAGGTGTGAACAGTCCATGTTGGGGGTGTGTGGGGTCTTGAAGATAAAGGCAGCTCTCCTTTGGCCTCTGCAGTGGTAGATGCTCTGCAGAGAGGGCAGCAGAGTTCTCCACAGTCTTCACCACTCTCTGCAGGCACAGTCCATAGCAGTAGGGCTGCCGTACCACGCGGTGATGCAGCTGGTCAAGATGCTCTGAACAACGCAGCTGTAGAATTTGCTGAGGACCTTGGTTGACATACCAAGCTTCCTCAGCCTCCTCAGGAAATAAAGCCGCTGTTGAACCTTCTTAACAAGCTGTGTGGTATTCAGTGTCCAGATTAGGTCTTCACAGATGTGGACGCCCAGGTATTTAAAGCTGCTCACCTTCTCCACTTCAAGTTTCCGGATGAACGATGGCTGATGAGGCTGCCTCTCCTTCCTTGTATCCACTATCATCTCCTTCATATTGTCCGTGTTGCAGGTGAGGTTGTTTTCCTCACACCATGACACCAGACCGGCCACCTCTGAGAGGTCTCAGAGCTCAGGGTGGACAGCTTGTATTCTACTGCTGACCCCCAGGCGGATGTGGCAAGGCCTGCAGCACAGAACAGAGTACAGGGCCACCATCAGCTCCGCAGACAGCCTGCTGGATGATCTCAACACCTTCTACAGCCGCTTTGAGACCTCCAGCCACAGTGATGGCTTTTCTCAGTCTGTGCTTCGCGTCTTTGTACTCCGTCTCATTGCTTGATAGGAATTCAAAAGAGTGAGTACGCAGCATGTGTTGTACCCGACTATTAGTCAAGAGCTTCTGGTTGGGGAACTTTCTGACTTGTTTGGTGGGCACGATGCCGTCAACACAAGTGCTAATGTACCCAGTCATACTCAGCATAGTCCTGTATGCTGACAGAAGAGTCCTCCTGAGTGGCTGCATCTTTAAACACATCCCAGTCTGTCTGCAGTCCTGCAGGATGCTCCCAGTCTCTGAGGTCCAGGGTTTATCATGTTTGGTTACAGAGTTTGATAGTTTCAGTCTGTAAGCCAGATACATGAACAGGGTTATGTGCTCCGACTGTCCAAAGTGGGGACGGGGTGCAGCCCTGTGTGCACCGTGTATGTTACTGTAAACATGGTCTAGGACAGTAGTCACAGACACGCGGGACGATATTTTGTGGCCCCCCACTTGATATCAAAGTTTAATGTAAGTGCGGCCCGCCGTGACGATAAGGAAGAGCGGCGCAAGAGGGAGAGAAATAAAGCTGCAGAATGTAGCAGCTGCTGATTCAAAACAGCAGTTATACACACACACACGCACACACACACACACACACACACACACACACACACGTCTATATCACAAAGTCTCAGCTGTTGTCCAGTTACTATATCAGCCTAGGATCAGACTGACTGTGGGATTGCTGTAATGTGATGAAGACAGGAGCCAAGCGCAGGCGTCAAGCGCAGGACGCCCTAAAGACGCCCTATTTTTTCCTCCCGTTTTCCCTGGTAACCACCGAAATGATGTTGTGATGATGCACGCAAAAACTGCGGCCAGCACGCGCCTGTGCTGGAAAGTCTCTTTGTGCAACAGCGAAACTTGGCTGCAGGGCAGATTATGAACTCCCCGCGACAGAACTCTCTTCTCTCTCTCTTTGAGCAGTTAACTAAAGAGATCAGCTCATCTTATGCATCTGTTATTCCCTTAATTACAGCGCTAAAGCGTCTTCTAGATTGAGATCGGGGTGAAAACAATGAAAAGTGCGCTCTTGAGAATCTGTCAACACGTTTTACAAGATCTACTCAGATCTGTATTTCATCGCGACTGTACTCCACCCTAAAGATCATTGTGTATGTGTCATATATGGATGTGGGGATACAACTGAACAAAGATAAATTATCCATTCCGCGTTGGATACCAGAGCAGGCTTGCAGGAGAGAGAGGAGCAGAGTCAGCAGGGGTGGTGTGGAGAAAAAAAAAAGCCCGCACCAGATGAGGGGCACGCTCTATAATTGCAATGCCTTGACTTACGTTTTGTAAGTACACACACTCCCAGCCATAACAACACAATTAGATAAAAAAAATTTTTTACAGAATGAGCAAAATAATTAGGGTTCGAGCACGACTGTGCAAGAACCCTATTGTAATTGAAAGAGTTATTATTATTATTCTTCACCAAAAAAAAGTGCCTTTTTGAAGGCCTAAACGTATCCGAAACCTCACGAATTTTCGGGACAACATCAGACCTTGTTAATTTTGTTTTTTCCTGTTTTTTTTTTCCATTTTGAGTTACTTGCCTTTCCCCATAAGTCACCTTAATGGTC
Organism: Microchirus variegatus; assembly: GCF_963457635.1. Taxonomy (NCBI): domain Eukaryota; kingdom Metazoa; phylum Chordata; class Actinopteri; order Pleuronectiformes; family Soleidae; genus Microchirus; species Microchirus variegatus. The sequence continues at coordinate 24,743,956 of NC_139816.1, forward strand.
TTTCAAAAAGCCTCAGAATGCCCCATTTTTACCTCAAATTTTCAAAAGACTTATAAATACCTATTGTATTTCCCTTGTTACTGAACAGACTGTTCGCAGCTGTTCGCTCCCCCGTCTGCTGCTCGTCTCAATGACAACGAACATGCGAAACCCTCTCTCTTTCTTGGTCTCTCATGTACAGTAAAATTAAATTATGGCTACTTTTTTAATGATCACGTTGATAACAGCAAGCCCATGGTTGGCAATCGAATGCTAAAACAGGAAAAATAACACTTCACTATCACTATCATACATGTCTGTGATCTATGCAATTAAAATATACACAAGTAAAACTTATAAATGTGTCTTTATACAGGAACCACATCGGTTGACACAGTCCTACAAGAACACAAGGGCATTTTGATCGGCGAAAGCCACCATTGTTCTCAGAGAAGGGAGGGGTGAGCAGAGGAGCATTACTGCGTTGCAATCTCAAGCTTATCCTCTCGACGCCACTAGAAAATACAAATTTACGTTTTAAGGCTACGTTTACATGATGACGGTCTGAAGAGAAGACGCAAAAGTGGCGTTGCATCTTCACTTTTTATTCCGAGTTTAGACAAGCCTTTTCGGGATGAAATCTGCATGCATATATCTATCATGACACAAAAGTATGTAGAATTCGATTGGGTATGTATGCCAGGTGGCTAGGTGGTGCTGTGATACACACAACACTGACATGTCTGCGCACATGCGTAGAATCTTCCTTCTTCTCTTATCTGCGCCACGAAAAACCAAAACATGGCTACCGCCGGTAATAATATCCTGTGCATTTCGTGGAAAGACTCCTGTAAGAGCTGCCAGAGCAGTTTGAAGGTCCGACGCATGGAAATAATCCCATGTTTGTTTATTTCCCTGTACTGGCGCATGTATGTGACATAAGCGCGTACGCGACGTGAGCAGATCTGAGCAGAGTTTTGCGTTTTGGCAGAGTAAACGGAAACGCTACGGTGGAGCGTATTCAAGTTTTCCACTCTGGAGGGTGGTTTCAGATGTTTGCGCTTTTAAGCCCCAAAAACGCTGTCTAAACGAAAGGCACTTCCGATAAACTATTTTGATGTTTTTACCTGCAAACATCCTCGTATAAACATGGTCTTAGAGATAAGATGCTGAGATTACTCATCTGAATTAAAACAATGGAGCTGCCAAGTACATTATATTTGACAAAAGCATTCGGCCACACCTGTTAATTATTGAATACATTTTGAAGTGTTTGAGGCAACACTTTGAGGAAGCACCTCATCTGTTCCAACATGATTGTGCCCCAGTGCACAAAGCAAGAACTATGAAGACTTGATTTGACAAGATTGCTATGAAAGAACATAATTGACCCACACAGAGCCCTGATCTCAACCCTATCAAGCACCTTTGGGATGACCTGGAACAGATATTCTCTTTCAACATCAGTGCCTGGATTTTTAAATGCTCTATAGAATGAATGGGCACAAATTCCCATTGAAAACACTTCAACATTTTGAAGAAAGTATGGAAAGTTTGAAAGCTGTTATAGATGCAAACGGAGGACCACCTCCACATTAAAGTACTGAATATGTCATGAAAGTCTTTTTACTTCCATATAGTGTATTTTTTTCAGCCCTGCAAGCTCCATTCATGCAGCTCCTGACCTAGTTTAACATACTACCACCAAGTACTGCTTACCACACCCTGACTATCTACTATAACTCAACTATTTATCAAGAATTCCCTGATATTTTTTTGTTTTTAAGAGATAAGTATTATGTATAAAAGCACGAGCACATAAGGTTAAATAACAAATCTCACAACTACCAGTCAATAACAGTGACCACACAAGTCTAATGCTGCACTATTCTCTTGTGATGTTACCTCATGAAGACAAATATTTTTTGATGAACAAAATGGTTAGCTGGAAATGGAACATAGCCAGGAACAATGCTCACGCTCAAAGGAACGGCCTTATATAATAATATGCCTTTGCCGCCTGTAAATCCAGTAAAGCTCTGTCATTAGGCTTCACATGTAATTTTCCTTAACTTTTCTTGGAAACAAAAGTCGAGCAAGAACCACAATTTAGCAGAGAAAGAAATATTGGCCAGACTATTACTGAACCACATCCTCCTTTTTCCATCCACAATATGGTCTCCATTCATTATTCAGACTGGAGATGCATTTTCCTTGTCCTTCAAACCTCCACTACAGGATATGTATCAGCTGCTTAAAATGTTGATACAACTAAAGAAAAAAAAATCTACATTAGAAACTTCCAATGGTTTTAATCAATTAAATGAATTGGTGAGTTACTATGTTTTCAACCAGAACATCCAAAAGAGGATTCTCCATCTCTCTTTAAATCCATCATTGAATTAGCCAGTGTGTATATGTTTTAGCAGAGAGCTGTCATTCCATTCAGTTTTGTAAAGCCAACATTTTGAAACTAATGAAGCCATAATTGAAAAAGTAGGCCAAGCATTAAACTAAAAAAAAAAAACACCATCAGTAGCAGCATCAAAGTGTCCAACACTATCAATGCACAAAGACTGGTGTTTGGTAGTGTCGTCTTATATTAGGAAAACATGCAATATGTTACGTTCTGTCCATAATGGAGTTTAAAAACTACAATGAACTGGTTTCTTGACTTCTACAATCTGCCTTATCCAATATTGATCATGATAATCTTCATCTAGTTTGACGATAATTGACATTGTTCTCTTTTCTTACACAAACGAAGAGCCACTAAAAGAAATAATTCACTCACACTCTGTGGGGTGAAGTAAAAAAAACTACTCAAACTGCTTAGTGTGTTGGACATTTATTTGAAAATTTTTTTTAAAAAATTCTTCTAATTAATCTATTAATATATATATATGTTATTCCACTAATGAGGCAAAGCTTGAGAATATGTGCAATTTAGAATCTGGAAGTTCCAATTAACGCTGTTGTTTAGTGTGTATCTGCGTCATTACCTTGTTTAAGAAGCCCTGAAGGTTCAAAACAAACAGTTCAGCCATTACTGAGAACGCTGTGTTTTATTGTAATCTCGGGCTCAGCGAGATCTCTGAAAAAACCCGGTCCGGTTACGTAAACACCAGTTCTTCTGAACAGCAGATCGTCCTGCTCCGGGCACTAGTCCGGGTTCATCCGGTTGCGTACATTGAACCGCAGAAGAAGAATAACGTCCATTGTGGAGGTGTTTCACGAGCGACAGTGTCTTCTGACTCTGGGTCGTCAAAGGGACTGCGGCGGGAAGTCGTGACAAAACTATTTTTAAACACTGTTAAAACAATGTTTTGATAATGAGTAGCAGTGCATCCACCGTTCCAGAAGGGGGAGCTGCGCTTCTGAGAGCGGGTGTGCTGAATATGTCACTTCCGGGTATTGGCCAATCACAAGACAGTTGGGAAGGCTCTACGCTGGCTGGCCAATCACAACACACTCTGTCTTCTGGGTGTGAGATTTATGTAGAGCTGCAACGATTATTTTGGTACTCGATTAATCGGTCGATTTTTTTCTCGATTAATCAATGAATCGTTTAGTTCATAAAATGTTAAAAAAAGTTGATCAATGTTTGTCAAACCTGGAAATGACGATGTTCTCGAATTTCTTGTTTTGTCCACAAACCAAAATCATTCAGTTTTAATGATTTCTTTGTTATGTTTAGCAAAGAAACAAAGAAAATATTCACATTTAACAAGCTGAAACAATCAGAAATCTTGTTTTAATCATGAAAAAAGCTTCAAACCGATTATCGATTATCAAAATAGTTGACGATTAATTTAGTAATCGATTAATAATCGATTAATAATCGATTAATCGATTAATCGTTTCAGCTCTAGATTTATGTCTGAAATATCGCGGCTGAGGAACAGCATTAGAAAAAAGGGATTTCTATCGGCTTGTTTACAGCAACTAGGAGGTTTTTGACCATAAAAACAAGTTAATGTATGTAAGTAGACCTCCATAACTAACATATATATGCAACAGGACCACTCTATGTGGGCTTTAAACATGTGGGTAACATGATCTTGGTTATGATTGAGCGGAAATGTTAAGACAAGCACCAAAGTTTCCTCTGCCTCTTTTGACCCTCCACATCTCACCACATGTGAAGCCACAATGGAACTGCAGCAGCCAGAGACAATGCTCAACTCGTGTGCGTGGCATGTGTTTACACTAGATGCCAGAGTGACATACTAGCCCCTTACTCATATTCCAGTGTTTCCCCTAGCATCATATTAGGGGGGCACCCTTTTCACTGCTGCTGTGATGGGGGTTGGGGGGGTGGGGGGCAGTGGCGCTCTGTGAAGTCAGCGCTTAAAATATTGCTTCTCATTTTTTTGAACAGATGCCAATACTGAAGCTTCGACATAATTTTTTTTTGTACTGACACAATTGAGGGTCCTTCTTGTAGAGGCAAATTAGCGGGAGCATGCGTGTATGGAGCGAAAATGAAGAGACAATTCACAAGCTATTGACTAGTGACTTGTAAAGCAGTTGTTTCAGTGTACTGAATCATTAGAATCAGTTGATTGTCTTGCTCGTACCTCTTCCTGTGATGGCACACTTAACCAATCAGTGGACGGCAGTCTGACGATTTCGCGCATAGTATCGGCTCAGCTCGCTTGAAACCTCGCCAGAGCAGGTACTAAAAAAGTACCAGGTACCAAGTACTACCGCTAATGGAAATGCAGAAAAGCCGTGCCGAGTCGAGTCTTGCCGGGACAATGTAGTGGAAATGTGGCATAAGCGAGCATGTTTATGAAGAGATTTCCACGGGAAGCTGCTTTTTCTTTCTACAAAAAGAATAGCGTTGCCTTAACATGAGTCAGACCTCTGAATGAACTGACAAGTCAGACAAACACATACACAAAAGAGAATATCTTTTTGTTAAGTATAAGGCGCCAATAACACTTTTCCGTCAACTTTCCCCACATTAAAACCTAAGATGTGCACGATTTGCTAACCTTTACAACGTCTTTCATATGACAAAAACTGGGCTGCTGCAGATCATGAAAATAATAAACCGTTGTATCTGGAAAGTAAAACCAGGAACACTCTCTGGAATACATTCTGTACCATAGTGAGAGTTCCAGTTCCAGTGAGATGGCTCTGAGTGAAGTGGAATTTTCTCTTTAACCGCTCCTCAAAGTACATCTTTGTTTAACCACAGCTGATCATATTCCGTAGTTGTTAACATCATAGGTGATCAATCCAAATTTTCACTCAAAACTTAGATGAAATGCCTCAGAGCCAATGAAATGTCTCAAATTGGCAATAACATTGGACACAGCCTGTTGACTGAGACAGGAGCAGTACCCCAAATTCTACAAGTCAGTAGATTTCTACGCCAGAGCTGACCAAGCTAAGCAAGGTTTCTTCAGGCCTAAAAAAGTTTTTTTTGCAATACTTCTTGACTGATGTCCTGAAGCTGACCCTTACTTTGTACCTCCCTATAGTTAAGATTGAGACACATTAGAGATGTAAAATGGAAAAAGAAAAAAATATAAGTTTGAAGCAATTACCAAAGTTTATGCTCTGTATCACTGCCTGATTATAGCACACATAATCCATGACATTGGGGGGGGACAAAGATTAAGACTTCCTGCGTTCTTGATGTACCTTTTTTCCCCATGAAACACAATACATCATGCTGAAGATCTCCAACATGCAATTCACTGTGGTGGCCAGTGTGATGTTAAAAAAAAAAAAAAGAAAGGTGTCAGAGCAGACATCTCTCTTAGCTGCACTCCGGTACACACACACATACAGGGTCCTGCTGTCGCAGTGGAGACCGCTCCATGTACACACACTTGCACTAACTCGCCTCTACAATGACATTCAATAGAGTCAGAAGCTACAGCATCAAATCACCCGTTGAGGTTATCTTCAGCACTGATTAAGCATAGTGCAATATTTTTGAGATGAATATTCACACAACTCCCAAGTTTATGCGTTTAGGCAATTAACACCCACTGCAAACACAAAGAAAAATAACGGCATACTACAGAATAATTTTAGTGCTTAGCTGTAAAGTGCTACTGATTTGTTGAATTTGATCTTTGGCTCCACTAACACACTTTGTACATAAGAGATACTCGTTGACACGAGTATCAGCATCTTATCTCTTGTAGAACGATGTACGCTGTAGAAGAAAAACACCAGCAGATACAGCGTGTATGTCCTGAAAGAAGAGAAGACCTTAAACCTTCATCCCTGAGCAACAAGCAAGGACCGTGCAGACTGCAGAGGACTCAACACTGGAGTGAGGACACGTCAACATCAGAGACTTTGACCAGGTGACCACGGAGGACCTGGTTTAGTTCAACCCAGCCCTGCACCGTCCACATCAGCATTGATGCAGACACAAGTCAGGAGAGGTCTATGTAAGTGACAGACATTTGACTGTCTTTACTGCAACATATCAACAAAAATCATACACCGAGTTGATTCTAAATAGTGCAGTGCCTGTAGGAATGATGTATTCCTATAGTGGGAGCTGAAGAAGATTTTTCAGTTATGGTAATGCATGATAAGGAACGTAAAGGCTAACATAATACAAACACTGTGCAACCTCATTAGGCACACATTTTGCGTTGTGGCATTAGGCACATTTTCCATTAGCATTAGCATAGCTGTAGAGCTGCAACTAACAATTATTTTGGTAATCGATTAATCGGTCGATTATTTTCTCGGTTATTCGATGAATCGTTTAGTTCATAAAATGTTAAAAAAAGTTGATTAATGTTCGTCAAACCTGGAAATGATGATGTTCTCGAATGTCTTGTTTTGTCCACAAACCAAAATCATTCAGTTTTAATGATTTCTTTGTTATGTTTAGCAAAGAAACAAAGAAAATATTCACATTTAAGAAGCTGAAACAATCAGAAATCTTGTTTTAATCATGAAAAAAGCTTCAAACCGATTATCGATTATCAAAATAGTTGACGATTAATTAGTAATCGATTAATAATCGATTAATCGATTAATCATTTCAGCTCTACATAGCTGGCTGTCAGATGTTGTGTCCATGTGCCCTGACTGTCACAACATCTAGCTAAGCTAATGCTAATCGAAAATGAAAACATTTGCGTTGTGCCTAATGAGGTTGCACAGTGTTTGTATTATGTTAGCCCTACGCTAATGCTACTCATAGCCTCGATAGCTCACCTTTGGAAACAGGTTTGCCAAGTTAGCCGCAAAGTAGTAGCATGCTAATACAAAATAAATATGTGCTCGCGTATTGGTGAATGGACACCTCGTCGTTTCAGTATTGTTCCAGTATAACACCATGTTCTGTGATGAACCGTGTGAAAATGTCTCACCCACAGTGAGGACAGCCTCTTCACCCCCACCTCCTTGCTCCAGACAGCGCAGCTGCTGCTGATGAGCCGCTGCCTGGTTGGTGTAGCCTGATAAATCAGTGAAAGTGCAGCATGATAAATCTGTGAAAATTAACATTGCTCCAAAAAATATTTAAATCAAGGATGCACACCATCGGGCAATGCTCAACACATATCCAAAGCCTTAGGGAAGGCTGACTAACGGTCAGCGAGATATGCCTGTCACAGACACACAGACGCAACTTGCTTTATAGATAGATATGTAACATTACTGTCTTTAACAGGACCCCACTTCCAGACTGATGCTGATCCAGTTTTGTGTGTGTGTGTGTGTGTGTGTGTGTGTGTGTGTGTGTGTGTGTGTGTGTGTGTGTGTGTGCAAGGGATGCAGTTTCTCCACAGTTCGGTATGTATCGTGGTTTTAGGGCCATGGTATAGGTACAGTTTCGATATCTTAAATATAAAACTGCTCAGACCAGCAAAGGCAATATTACATTGCAAAAATAATTAAAAGCACAGATATAATCACACAGCAAATAATGAAAACCACACAAATTAAAAATAAATAAAGTTTACTGCTATCCAACAAAAATAAACACAATTTTAACCCACAGAAACTACAACTACAAATAAACCATGCTGCTCCAAGTGAAAGAGACGGGTGATTGACGCTTGCTCTGGGTGGCGCTGTAGCGCGAGTGTCTGTCCAATATCCAATTTCAAACCAACTTCACTGCGCTGCATAACAGATGCTTGCACACTGTGGTTTGCTTGTTGACATTCATTTTGTCATCAGCGTCGTTTAATCTACGCTGAATCCTAAATGATCTCACACAGCGGACTTATATGAAGACGGTGCTGCTTCAAATTTCCTTTTTTCAGAGACTCAGCAGCAGAACAGCTGAGTGCGCAGCTGCGCTCATGTCTCTGCTCCTGAGTGGATCTAATCACGCAGCATTGTGTTTTTTAATACATTTTGACGGACTGAAACATACAGAAATACCGTTGTTTGATGTTGCGTAATGAACCGAACAGGGTGTACCGAACGGTTCGGTAAAATACCGTATACCGTTGCATCCCTAGTGTGTGCGCACACATGTGCATTAAGCTTATGAAGGGTGTTGCGTTTGTTGTCATTTGCGCTTAAATGCTGATGTAAACAGACTATTGTCTGATCTCTCTGAAATGACGAAATGCTGTTGTTGGCGGACGCTGTTCTTGTTCTATGCTGATAATAAAAAGTATGATTGGGAAGCGCTGGCTACCTGAACCGGCAGACTGGTGTCTCGTCCCATTTATTGATGTTTGGTTGTTGATTTTATGAACAGTTCAGACGACCCCGGACGGTCGGTTACATTGGCATGTTTAGATCACAGGAGCCACGAACAACACACATTACAGCAAGGAAAAGCTAATTTAAACTAAACTGTGCTAGCTGGAACCCTAATGAACACACGCTGCTCTGCTACCACTGTCGGTCTCAATTTTATCCTGTAGGAAGGTTTATGTGCTGATATATAAAGCCTTGTTTATACTCGCGTGACACCCTTTTTTCCCATGTCCTACAGTAAAAATCATCATCTTTTGTTACGTGGTAACTCTCTCCTTCCATCAATATAAGGCCATTTGACTGTCTTGGTGCTCTCGGACAGAAGAGCCATACAAATGCTTGTACAAGCGGACCTGCTCGGCCAGTCATCCATTGATAATGAAGAGCCCTAGCGCCGCGCCACCTTTTGGAGCTCACGCACCCAACACGACACAGGATATGACGTCATTTTTGTGCGCCGGCACAGTACGGCGACTATAACTTAGCTTAAGAGTGTTAGCACTACTTAGCTCATACTCATTGTTAACTTGTTAATTGCACTCCGTTGCAGTAGTGCCACACAACCCAGATGACTCCACAGTGTGAAGAAATGAAAAAATATTTGCTTTAGGGACATGAGCGGCTGACTATGTTGCTAAAAACAACCAACGGACTATTATTTTACTATGACAAAGCAATACGATGTTCCTAACGCACTCGGTTCCTAAGCTCGATCTAAGTACGATCACATACCGTCCAACGGGGGTGGGACTAGATAAGCTTTTGCTTCTCTCGCTTTCCCTTTCTGCCATGTGTATGAATTAAACCAAGATGATGTGTGATGATGATTGATCTAACCAACATTCCCGAAATAAACAAATAAATTACAAATAAATAAATACTAAGTGTGACATCCTACAGCTGTGCCAGAGGAGAAAAAAAACAGTGCTATGGTTGTAAATGGTCCTTGCACTTTTCCAGTCTTGATGACCAGTCAAGTCACTATCTTTCATACCCACACACTGCACAGCTGTCAGGAGCAATGTGGGGTAAAGTGTAAAATCAAACCCACAACCTTCAAATTGAAAGACGACTCGATGTACCACTGAACTACGGTAGCCATTGTAGCACAACTACACATTACCTCCTCCCGCTAACCTGGAACTGCTGCCAACTAATAGTAAACAAAGTAACTGTGGGTTTCGGGACATAATCGACTCCAATCCCCACTTCTCTGAAATCACTGGTGTGGAAATATTTTTGCATTTTCTTGTTGACAAGAAAACCATGGTGTGAAAGCTATGATATGCACATGACATCTCTGCATGCATAGATTACGAAAACAACTGTGTAAACACACAACTTAAATTGACAATGAAATTCAGTTTGAATGATTTCTTTGTCATATGGAGCAAACAAAGCAGAAAATATTCACATTTAAAAAGCTTAAAAAATCTCAAAAACTTGTTGTAATACCCTATATGGTATATCATAAACTCAATAGTCTTGTAATGAATAGAGTATCTCAGAATCACTGTATACCAGGGGTCACCAACGTGGTGCCCGCGGGCACCTGGTAGCCCGCAGGCAGCCAATACGGTGCCCGCGGGCTCACTTCACTTCACCTCACTTGCATGTATCCATATGATGGCTCAGTAAAATATCTTTGATATTGTTTATAAAAACTGATAATCGTTAGGAGTAAGCACTGGAATGAATGTGTATGCAGTTGAATGCATAATATTAATCATTTAAATGGTAAACAAAAAAAAAATGTTAATGTGGTAGCCCTCCATATTATTTTTTACCCTTAAGGTAGCTCTCATCTCAAAAAGGTTGGTGACCCCTGCTGTATACCATCGTTAACATAGACACAATTGCACTGTAGGTGCTATGAAAATGGCCCTAGCTCCAACCAAAGACAACGCCACACAATGACGAAAAAGTGAATTAAACAGACCCACACAAGACTCCAAACGTGCACAACAAGCACTGTATACATGTTCAGCAGAAGAGTTGAGGATAGATGTTGCATACAGTACAAAGTGACTTAAAGGTGCCACATGTAAGAATGTGGCCAAAAAACAGTTACTACATTCAAATTCAAAATACCAGCGTCTTTTAGGTTTTGTTTTCTGACGTAACTGGCAACCTGTGGTTGCTCGGCAGCTGAGTCTCTACTGACTGCAATGATTGGTAGACGGCGGTAGGTGGCTCCACATGCCAAAACATGATTTCAAAACATAAACAGGATTTGCAGTCTGCAAAATATTTTTTTAATGCAAATATTTTGTCTGTACTGTTGTTGTTGTTGAGTTCAGTTTGTTATATGAACATTATTCCTGAGTCTCTGTGACATATTATAGGAGGATGTTATGGCCAGTTGCTTTAGATTTATTACATAATGCACCTTTAAGTGTGCGTGCGTGCGTGTACATTTGAGGTCCTGTTTATGTCTGCACAGTGCACACACAGACAGCGGGAAAGCCTACAGTAACAACGTAGTGCGGGGTTAGCAACAGGCCTGCTCTGCATTGGCTACACTCAGGCTGTGAGACATTCAGACCCAGTTACGTGTGTGAATCCGCTGAGTGCACAACTCTTGCTCATTTGTGGACACTGTCATTTGACTTTGACGCTGATATTCATGCTGTATACAGAACTGAGTCAGACGAGCTTCCTGCAGTCAGGAAATGCTACCGTAATAACACTGCAAACGAGCACCGTTTGGGCACGTTTTTCTGGGTATAAAAGCGGTTGACTGGGCGGAAATGTTAAATGAATTGTAAACATGTCTCACCTGGGTCCCCAGGTACGTGGGGGGAGCGCCTTCACTCTATGGAAAGGGTCGCTTTTCGCTAATACCCTGCAAAACCATCGATCCTCATGACTGCTTCTCTCCAGCCATTTTGAGCCAAACCGTCATTTTGATCCAGCGGGGGAGCATAGCTTCGACCGACTGTAAATAAGTCAGCCAAAGCTACGCATTTGTCGACATTATGCGTACGACGTGTATTGGATACATCAGCGTTGCCTTATTATTTTATTTTTTCTAAACAATGTGTTTTTTTTAAAGCAGTGGTGAAGTGATGTCGCGCAGTCGCTAACTTCCTGTAAACCTCTGTTTGGCACGAAATGGTATGGCTCAACACATTCCGGGGACTCTCCTGTGTTGTGTGAGTGGCAGCCAATGAGAAGAACGGCTGTGAGTGACCTGTAACAACAACAGCAGCAGCACAGACAGCTGAGATGTGTGGAAATATTAAAGGGCAAGAGATTACTTCAAGACACTGTAGTTGTTGTCACAACAACCCAAACAAGTAAGTGTAAGAACAATCACATAGTTACAGAGACCCTCCATAACCCAAGGCAAGTATTTCACCTGAATTAAAAACTGAGAATGTTGAATTTTGAATATAGGGATTAGATATATAATATAGAGAGTCATTTAAAAAAAAAACAAAGCTGAGTTCATTTTTTATTTGAAAACTCCAGCGCTGCTGCATTTAAAGGTGCATTATGTAATAAATCTAAAGCAACTGGCCATTAAATCCTCCTAAAATGTCACAGAGACTCAGGAACAGTGTGCGAAATACCCATTAACAATCATGGGGGTCCCCATCTCCCATTTGTTGTGCAATACTGTTTCACCACCCCAGGTGCCACGCTGCAGTATTGGCTATTTTCCCTGTATATATGTAAAACTGAAATGACAAAGATTTTTAGGAAAGAAAACATGTTTTTCAATGACACTGTAACATGTTTAAACTAGGGCTGGACGATTATGGCAAAAATATTAGTCACAATTATTTTTGACTGATATTGAAATCATGATTAATAGACACGATAATCATTGATTTCAAAACGTGTGTATTTATTGAACCACCAAAACTCAACTTTAAATATAATTTTAAAGAACAGCCAGAAATTACGGAGGCCCCGAGGTGACATGAGGGGGAAAAAAAAAAAGACACTTTTTTTTTTTAAAGGGACACTATAGTATTTATGGGTTTATATAACCCAAAATCCACTTTTTATACATATTATGTGCTCCTGAATTGTCTAGTCGCTGTATAATAGTTTTTGTTTCATTTTCGTAGTGTTTCAAAAAGTCATGTAAAATAACATGGTCGCGGGGCCGCGGTTGCATAGCCACTGTTAGCAGCGAGACGCCATGTTTCTACCGGAGCCTGTAAGGACAAACGCGAGAGAACAAAACAAGCGTCTCTTTACTTGTAGCTGAAGTCCCGCCTCCACTCTCTCTGCTTCGTCTGCTACGGCCGCGGTAGCTCGCCCTCTCCCTCACCTCACGAACCTCATCTGCTGACACGGAGAAAGACAACGAGGACGACATTTGACCGGCTGAGGATACCGTAGCGCTCAGGGAAGGGAGGGGGTGAGCAGAGCAGCAGGTCTTTGTTGTAAATTTCAGCCTCTCCTCTAGATGGCACTATAAACTACTTATTTCCCCTTTAAATCTCGAGTTTCAAATTCGAGATCTCGAGTTTCCAAAAGAAAAGGAAAAAAAAACATTTTGAAAAGAAAATCGGGTTTTTGGAAACTTGAGATCTTGAGTTTCAAAGTCGAGATCTCGACTTTACCAAAAAAATATGAAAAAAAATTGGAATAAAAAATAAAAAATCATAATTTTTCAAAAAAAAAGAAAGAAAAAAATTCAGCATATATAAAAACATTTTTTTTGAAAAATATTTTTTTTCCCACACGCTTGCCGCAACTGCACGCAACACGGGTGCATTCAAGGTGTTTTTCGAGCATAGGAATTTACATACACGCCGCGACATGCGGCGCATTCATCGTTTTTCTTCGACTATAATGTTTTTATGATCGTGAGAAGCCAAAATCAAAATCATGAATAAAATTCAATTTATCGTCCAGCCCTAGTTTAGACCCCCCTCAAATTTTGCCTTTGAGGCTTTCAGGGGGTCTCAAGTGTTAATCAGACCCCCCTGTATTTCGCACAGAGACTCAGGAATAATGTTCATATAACAAACTGAACTCACCAACAACAACAGTACAGCCAAAATATTTGCATTAAAAAAATCTTTTGCAGACCGCAAATCATTTTTATGTTTTGAAGTCATGTTTTGGCATGTGGCGCCACCTACCACAGTCTACCAATCATTGCAGTCAGTAGAGTCTCCAACCCGTGGTTGCCCGGCAACAGGTTGCCAGTTACGTCAGAAAACGAAACCTAAAAGACCTTGGTATTTTGAATTTGAATGTAGTAACCGTTTTTGGCCACATTCTTACATATGGCGCCTTAAAGACTGGGTCGAGCTTTGAAAACAATTGCTGTGTTTCTAAAGTCAAGGCTACAACTTAAACGGCCTAACCCACACATATCAGGGGATCCCCTTTTTCTTCTCCCCTTGAAACTGTTGGTTTTACCCTTGATCTGCCAAAACATCCAAAAAATCATATAATAGATCTGATATGCGTATATATGAATATATTAAAAAATAGTTATATAATATAGAATCTAAAAATATTTCATTTTTAAACATAGCTGTAGAAATAATAGTAGTGTTTTTTTTCAGTTAGTTCTCGGTTTTTTTTTTTTGTGTGTACCAGTTTTATTAGTGTTGTCTTTCTGAATTAGTTTTTATGGACTCTCCATGTCTGATGAACTGTCCAGGGTGTACCCCGCATATCGCCCTATGTCAGCTGAGATTGGCACAGCATAACGCGACCCTAAAAAACGGTAGAAAATGGATGGATGGATGGATGGATGGACTGTCCATGTATGCTTCGCCTGTCTCCTCCTTTCTCTCCTGCATTCATCTCTGCATGCATCAGTTCACCTGCAGCAGGAGCACACATAATAATAATAGTAATACTAATAATAATACATTTAATTTAACTTAATTTACAGGCAATAAAAATACAAATATCACAGCTAAAATGAAGAACTTAAAACAATGAGAAAGCTGGAGAGAGAATGTGATTCTGAAGAGGTGTGTCTTGAGTCTGGATTTAAAGGTGTGAAAGTGTAAAGACCTGTCAAGAGAGCATATAATTCGACATTACATCTTGAATAATAACAAAAAAAAAAAAAATTCTTGTCAGATGGGACACGGCTTGATTTTTCTGTGCATTTCCTCACTAATAATTTGATAGGTAATCTCTGGCTTCAACACTTGAAATACTGTACATCCAATGCAAGCTGAAAACAAACACTGATGGCTTTTAATAAGAGTCATTTACTTATGCATTTTAAATGTTTTACCATGCTGACTCCAGGAGCTCTAGGGTGGATGGAGGTGACACGTCCATGCCCTTTGATGTAGCCATAATCCTTCTCCTCTTTGATAGCATACAAGCTAAATTTTCTGGATTTTTTGGGAAGAATTGAACCAAATTAAAGAGAACAAATAAAACAAATGAGTAATGTATATTGATTTTAACTTACCCTGTGGCTCCATCAGACCTTTTGGTTGTCTGTTGACATGGTCATTGTAGTCAGTACAATTGGAGCTTCATACACCGCGGGACTGAAGCTAAAATGCTTCCTAACAAAAACAGGATGTGGTTATGGAAACCCTGAAACTCTGCAGTGGACCTGCAAAGCAAGTTTAATGCAAGTGTAATGCAAACTACAAGCATTTCATTACATTTTAACAATAATCCAGAAATATAATTGAAAGGTCTAACATTTAATAAGTCTGTTATGTAATTTGAAATAAATACGAGTATGAGTCTATAAGATAAATTGAAAGAAGACAAATGTGTTGCTGGCAGTGAAATAGTTTTCAGCACTTACATACATGACATTATACTTTGAGAGCACATGCTTAAATCATCACTACAGACAGTTAACAGTCACCACAGTCTGGCAACCTCAAACCTTCAGTAAAGTCCGTTCTTATCATTACGTAGCAGACAAACTGATAACAAGCACATAGCTAATGCTGCTACTTCAACGTCAATAAATAAGCAAGCACCAAGTCGCTAAACAATAAACCACCACATCACACTTTGTGCTGGACAGATAAATATCAGGAGAAGCACCAAACCGACAAAACAGCTTGGCTATTTCACAACTGTATAACCAAACAAGGCTAACAAATGAGGTTTGACTAAAGGCCACAGTATACTTCTACAACTGCGTAATGCGTTATCCGACTGCGTAACCACAGAGACCCCTCGAGCATTCATAGTTCTCCGTCGTGGTGCCGGATACGCACTGCAATTTCTCGCCCGATCAGTAGGGGTCGCTACGCAAGGTTGTTGTGCTTCTGGCTACAGTGAACAATGGTGTCCGAGAGAGAAAGACTGTTGTTGTTGTTGTAGCTGAATAACATTAAAACAGTGGCCGTTTCTCACCTGAAATGTGTATTTGTGTATTAAGATATGACATATTTATAGTTTGGCAGCGACGTTGTCGGCGGTGATCAGCTCCGCCTCTGTGGACGCTCGGTGCACACAGAGCAGCGTTATTTCGGCCTGTCCTGAGGACCAATCGTAGACCTTGCTGTTTCCGTTGTCCTTTGACGGAATGACGGACACTTAAAAAATATTTCGTGCAGCAGGAGACGTCGCAGAGGCTCCCCGGCGACGTAGAGGGGTCTCAGTAACCGACGCAGAGCACTTTACGAGTATAAATTGGGCATTATCATGACTAAAGAGCTAAAGTTAGCCCAAATCCTTCACCACAGAAACACAACATATCCTGCCTGGTGCTCATGCTACTGTTACCAACAGGTCTGTAGGTTTGAGGTAAAAAAAAGAAGAGAAATAAAGATATACATACATAATAACAAGTATTTTCCTGTCGAGTAGAAAAGCGGAGTTAGCTTCTCCAATGCCCAATGCTCTTGTTTTGTTGCGTTCTTGGTCTAATTCCCTTTTTTCAGTGACCTTTGCTTGGTTTGTTTCTGGTGGCGTCTTTGTTCTTCCAGCCCACTGAGTTGTTTTTAAAGGTGGAAAGGGCAGTTTCTGACAAAAAAACGTCCATCTCCGGCCAACACGTTTCCTTGAACTTCCTTGAGAAATTTGGTGGTGGAATAAGTGGTGAAGGTGTGTAATTCCCTTGTTTTTCCAACGTGAAAGTTGGGTTGTGCCAATGTGGGTTGAACTTATTCAGTTCAAATAATGATTTGATTAATTTTCCACCAGGCTGTCAGAGCTCTAGAGATAGTCATGAGTTTACAGATGTTAAATGCATTGATTGACTGTGGGAGGAGGTGTTTTTCCATTGATTTTGTTCCAATTCCAGCCAGGGGTAATTGTGGTTATGCTTATGTATCCATTTGACTAAATACTGTAATTGATTTACAAGGAAGTAATGAAGGGCATTTGGTGCCTTGAATCCCCCATGTGACTTTTTATTTTGTAGAGTTGAAAGTGAAATTCCGGGTTTTTCTTCCAATGAGTGTGAGTAGGTTTACAGTCATCTTCTATTTTCATGAAGAGGGGTGTGTAATTAAGGTTAAACTGCTCTGTCAGAGCAACATTCAATGTTAACACCTAGATACTTGAGGTTTCCAGTGTGAAGAGGGAGGGAAGAGTCCCAGGCATCTTCTCAGAGAGGTGGTATGATTGATTTGTTCCAGTTTATAGTGTAATGATAGATTACTGAGAATTTATTAATGACACTGAAAATTTCCTGGAATGACAAATATGGGTTCTGTAAAAATTTGCATATAGACTGATTTTGTGTTGTATGTCTGCAACATGAATTCCCGGGATTTGACTTGTATTTGATTTGTTTTGCTGTATTGCTGCAGCGAGGGGTTCGATGAAAATGACAAACAGGAAAGGCGATAGTGGGCATCCCTGGTGCAGTGTGAAACTTGGTGAAGTGATTCCGTTAGTGTTGATGTTGGCTCTATGTGATGTATACAGTGTTTTAATCCAGTGGATGAACAAGGGTGAATTCCAATTCCTTGCTTCCCCTCAATCTTAACCCTCAATCTCAAAAATGTGCGCTCCCTCTAGTGCAAGTGCTCTCCCGATTCTCAGAAAAATTAAGTTGAGGGGCAAGTTTAAGGGCTGTATTGCCCTCAATATTGAGATTTTCCGACACCACCCTTGGGAGCAACGGCTACCCAGAATGCATTGCGTGTTTTCACATAAGAAAGATGGCGTCGAAAGCAGCGAAGCGAGTGCGATACAAATTAAGTATTTTCGTTGTTAATAGAGATATAAAAATGATGAAAACCATTGTATTATCTTAGTTTAGACCCATATTATGGATTACTGACGTCATTGTTGCCTAACATTTATTTTTATTTTACCATCTTTCTTCTGTGGTGTGTGGTAACTGTCAGCTGAATATGTCCGTGGTTGTGGTATTTGTATGAGTATCATCTTATAACTAACTGACAACCTAATAACTTGACTGAAATAAAATAATAAATAAATAAATAATTGTGACGTAAATGTGTTCTTCTTCTTCTTTTTTGGAGTTGACAGACTGGACGCAGCTTTCACGTTATTCTGCCCCCTACAGTCTGAAGACGTATCTGCATTTAAGGGGTGTCCCATTTCTAAGTGACAAAATAACCCTCAACACTTGGTTTTGAGAGCCAGTTAAGATTAAGGGTTGAGCTTTAGGGTTAAGATTGAGGGTTAAGATAGGAATTGGAATTGGCCCCAACTCTCCAAAACCAGATTTGTGGAATGTGGTTGAATAGAGGTGATAATATGTCCAAGAAAGTGAGGGGGGGCATCTAGAGAATGTGCTTGTTCTGTACTTAGTTTAGGTAAATTCAGATGATTAAAGAAAGAATCAATTTCTAGAAGTGTGGGTAGGTGAGGGGAGGAGTATAGATCACTTCAAGATATGTTGTTTCTTGTGGGTTTTGATTAATGGTTCCTGTTGATTAGTGGGATGATTGATTTCTCTTTTTTGTGTTGGAGTAAATTTGAACAGCTTTATATGAAACTGTAGGGCTTCATAGACGAGGTAATGATGCAGATACACACCCAAAAGCAGCGTTTATGGCCCGTTTAACTTGTGGCACCCAGGGGTATTTTTAGTATCAGATATATTCAGTCTGTCTGTCCTGGGAGAGGGAGAGCCCTCCTCTGTGGCTCTTCCTTAGGTTTCTCCCAAGGCTTTTTGTGTAGTTTTTCCTCACTCACACTGTGAGGGTCTAAGGGTGTCACTTGCAGTGGAGATTGTAAAGCCCTTCGAGGCAAATTGTGTTTGTGATGTTGGGCTATAATTGACTTGACTTGACCTGACCTGATTTCCCCAAATCCATTGTCCCCATAGTGTTAGTTGCACAATTTGGTTACAGGGGTCACTTAGGGGTACAGATGGTCTGTGTGAGCTTTCTCTCTAGCTTTTATTGTGACATGGAAGCTTTTTTCCGGAGTAGAATGACGATGTTGTAATGCTGCAGGAATGGAATAATGTCCGCTTTGGCTCTTTCCATACTTGTGTAAAGCACCTGGGGGTATTTTTAAGCTTTGTGAGAGCAATGAAATGGTCACATGATTTTAATTTTCAAGGTGTGTTAGTGTTGATACAGATTCCTTCTGATTATGTTTTACTTCTGACAGCGAAGAACTGCTGGTCCGGATGCAGAGCGTTTTAATCTGTAAATGCTGTTTTCAAATGGAAACAGGGGCGTATGGATGAACCCTCATACTACACCTCATACTCATGCGCGCTTCTGCTGCTCAGAGTTTGAACATTTGTTTTTCACTGACAGAAATGTCCTGGATGTTGTGATTATTTATAAAGGATAAACTGACTGAAACCAAAATGAACGGAAATCCAGATTGTTTTAAGAAAAAGGGAGGAACTCATTTATTTACAAAGAACAAAATCAAGCTAAAGGAAAAAACACAACTAAGGGAGCAGAGGTTGGCCAGTTTGCAGGCAGAGCACTGAATCCAAGGAACTGGAAAAGAGGGAAAACACCAGCAATTAGAAGTGCCAAAGGAACAAAAATACAAGATTCAGTGAATCACGGAAATAGGGTCGTGACCACACGGAGTAGTCATGACGCACTGGTGACTGTGGATCCAAAAACAGTCTAAATAGCAGAAGTGAACAAGGAGATGAGTTGCAGGTGAGTGGCTCAGAAGCTCCACACCCCCCCAACAAGTCAACCTCCTGACACGAAAAGCAGTTAAAGCAAACTTTAACAGAATAAAGGACAGAAACCTGTCTGTTGAGTCTCATGACAACTCCTCTCTACATGTCCCAGGAAGTCACCCCCAACGAGACAGGAAGTGGGCAAGATGGGTTGGTCGTTCCAACTCCTGGTGGACTGGGTCATTCATACGGGAGAGGGCATCGGGCTTGATGTCCTCGGAGCCGGGGCGGTAGGACAAGTTGAAGTGAAGCGGCCCAGGAACAGGGCGTTGATGGGGTGTTGAGTCTCTTTGCAGTGTGATAGGTTCCTGTGGTCAGTTCAAACTACAAATGGCTGTTCAGCTTCTCTCCAACCAATGCCTCCACTGCTGAAAAGCACGCACGACAGCAAACAGTTCACGGTTACCTATTTCGTCGGTTAATTCTGCAGGATGTCAACTTACGGGTTCCTCTGCGACCTCCACCAACTGGAGTGAGGGCTCAGGATGGGTCAGGACTGGAGCAAAGGTGAAGAGAAGTTTGAGGGTGTTGAAGGCAGCTCAATATGATGAAAATAAAAATGCACAAATCCAAAAAACTGCTGCAACTGCCTACGGGAGCCAATTAACCACAGCTTATTTTTTTAGGGTCAGGTTTTAATTTGCCCTTAGCTAGAGTGTATCCCTGAAAGCTAACTGAGAGTCGATTTAATTAAACTAACAAAACTAGACAAACATGATGGGTGTGTTCTTCCAGGTTCTGTGAAAAATAAGAATGTCATCCAGATAAACTAAGATAAATTGGTTAAGCATGTCCCGGAGTACGTCATTAATTATGCTGGTGCATTGGTCAGTCCGAAAGGCCATCGCCAGGTATTTGAAGTTGCCGAGTGGAGTGTTTTCCAGGCCATTTTCCATTCATCCCCATCATGAAGTGGTGACATTTCTTAGGTCCAGCTTGGAGAAAATGGCTTTGCACAGGCTCTTGTACGTTTGGGTCAATGAATGGCAGAGTGTACTTTCACACTTTTCACAGTAACTTCATTAAGTTCACGATAGTCAATGCAGGGTCGCAAAGTCCCGCCCTGAGAGGAGAGGACGAGGGTTTAATAAGGCCGGTAGCCAAAGATTCAGAAATAGATTTTTCCATTGCCTCTCTCTACTGACGGGAGATAATTATTGATAAGAAAAAAACTGTTGTTGGAAATTGTAAGCAAGGTTTTTTGTTTATGCTTCAGGCAGCTTTAGGAATCATAATGAACTACTTATTAATAATTGCATTGCTTTAAGGACACAAAATGCAACCCCATTTACGATTAACACACATGGTTGCTTAAAGAAGCACATGTAAATTGACACACACCCTTCTGGCTGGTGTTTCACACTGTGCTCTTGGTGCAATGAAGCATGGTGTTGTTAGCTTTGCGATTTGAGTCACCTGGGGCTACACATGTCCTGTTCTGTTAACCGCTGTCACAGACTATGGTGTATAGTTTGTGGCAGGTGGCCATGCTCTCAGTGAGTATTGTGTGTGTGTGAGAGAGAATGACAGACAGATGGACAGACATAAAAAGATTGGCCATCATTTTCTCTGTCCCACACACACACACACACACACACACACACACTGAGAGCCAACAGCAGTGACAGGAGCCAATTGAGAACAAAGACATTTTATCTGGATCTTCAGTTCAGATGTTTGTCACTGCTGCCTTTCTGAAAAGCTGTTTCATGCTGATAGTGCTTAGTGGGTACTATCAATATTTCTCATCTCCCAAAACAGGATATGAAAGAAAGCTGCTTTTTTTCCCCCTGAAACCCTTGATGAAACACTACTCAGTGATCTTCAGGTATGACTGTTAAACATATATTTACAGCTGTGGACCATATGAGCTGGGTGCTTTTTTTCCCTCTTACAACACATAGAGATCTTAAGGACATAAATAGTTGTGATGTCCCTACTTTGTGATCAATACAGGGATCTTTAGCTCAGGGCCAAATAGAATTAAGAATTGCTTTAGGATAATGATGTATCGACCAACACTCAGTAAAGCGTTTCAGGCTGTTCCAGGTTAATTCCCATCTATGAAGGTGTAAAGGGAGCCAGTTGGAGTCAAAGTAATTCTCTCCAGTATATGCAACTTCTTTTCTCCATACCACACAGGCAATTGCTACTGCAATATAATTTATGTCCTCTCTTTTGGAAGCTAAGACATTAGAGAGTCTCTGTGCCATCAAAGAAATTGAGAAACCTTGGCAAAAGCTGTGCATACATTGACAAGTCAAATTTAACAACTTTAGAATGAATTATTATTTTCTCCACTGACAGGAGCCTAAATGCCCAAATGTGAGTTACAGCAAGATCAGGCTACAGGGCAACATGCCTGACACTCAGTATCATAGCTGCCAACTCTCACGCATTGGCTGTGAGACTCACGCATTTAATTGTCTTCTCACGCTCTCACGCCACACCTCCGATTTCTCACGCTGAAGTACACATCACGATTAAAAACGGTTCTGAATTAGAGTTTAGATTCTCTGCCCCTGATCAAGCATTTGTGTTTTTTCTCCCTCGTCGTGTTCCCGCGATATGTTATAGCACTGTAAAAACCTGCGGCCATGAACGCATCATTTAAAAACCAGGAAGTGTATCGTCATTAGCAACATATGCGTTAATGGAAGCGGATCTCAGCTCAGCTCTGTCATTGTTGTAAATTAGACTGTGGCAGCAGGTACAACAAGCTCCCGCTGTGGGGAGGAAGTGAACGTATGTGTACATTTACGGCTCACGAATTAAAAAAATGTCGGGTTTAAATCGGGCTCGTGCTCGTAATTACAGTTAACGTGTCGGGCTCGGACACAACGATCTAAGCTCCATTCTGAATAGCATAAGCATATGGTGCGAATATCATCCATCCTCTGAAAGGTTGAAACCGCTCGCACCCGCGATACCTAGACAGTTCGGTTACGATACCGAGCGTCAATGGTTCTAGGAATTCAGCCAAGCACATGCGCAGAATGGATCGAGTTTCTGGTACAAATTGACACTACCTCCATGTGTTAACAGTGATAGTCTAGCGGTTAAGTTGTTTGACTTTCATGGGTAGGCTTGTATCCAGGTCTCGACTGATATACTGTATTATTATTATTGTATAAAGCATTATGAGTATTAAGCATTAATAATCCATAAATCATATTGTATAACACATTAATTAAGCTTGGGATGCATAAAATATTACTATAAATAAATATATTGGGTGTGTGGTGTTAACCAGCCATACATTAGCCCAGCTTGCCACATTGTGTCTCATTCCAAGGTTTTCTCAAAAGTTGGCAGCCCTGCAGTATGTGAACATGACATGAGAAAAAAATCTATTAGGCTACTATGTTAGTCCAGCTAACAGTAGACTTTCAAAATACATGCAGATATATTAGTCCTGAAATGTTACTGAATAGAATATCTCAAAGTCAGACAAAGGGCCAATTCCAATTCCTATCTTAATCCTCAATCTTAACCAAGGGTGGTCTCGGAAAATCTCAATATTGAGGGCGATACAGCCCTTAAACTCGCCCCTCAACTTAATTTCTCTGAGAATCGGGACAGATTGATGGTTAAGCAAGGAATTGGAATTCACCCTAACACACCCAGATGACTTCCACAGGGCAAAAAAACCCATGACAATATGGTAACCTGTATTGGAAACACTATTGAAGTTGACTCCTTGCATTTATTCGAAGTAACCGCCGTACTTGACAGGCACAGAAAAACTCAGTTGTGAACCGAGAAAAAGCATCAATCCATTAAAAGTGAACCAATGCTCTGTAGTACCGATGCGATACAAAAAGTACCAGCTTTCGGTACCCAACCCACCATATAACATTCATCACAATGTTCACTGTTATTTCTGTAACACCTGATATGAGCATTGGCACTATGCAACTTCTGGTTTTGGGTCCATGCCACACAAAAAATTACAAAATTGTATCTTATATATAGAAAATAAAATAATGTAATCGTATTTGCATAAAATGCTACAATCTACTGTATCCTGGTCTGAAGACATGGCTGTTTGTATAGAAGCCCTGCTTCACCGGTATCACAGGCTTGTCAACAAATACTTGTTACCTTGACATTATTGTGAGAGCTACAAACCATCTATGGGGGAAAATGATGAGCAAATTGTACATGGCATTACTTTTGCTGGAAAGGGGAAGGTTTACACTGTTCTGAAGAAATTATATAAAAAATGTTAAAACTATGTGCAGCTTGAAATATCTGGGGATACAGTCATTGCCTTCTCGTTTCATCATCTTTTCAAGTATGTTTAACAAATGTTCCAGATTTTTATACTTGAATTAGCTCTATGGTTTTCCTGCCTGAGTTTATTACATTCCCTCTGTAATATTGTGATCTTTTCCTTGCATGGATTCTTGTTCATCCTCAGCAGATGGCAAAGACTCTGACATCATGTTTCCTTTTCTCCTCCACTCTCTTTTCCTCTCCAAGTCTTTCTCTCGTTTCCTCCTCTTGGTGGCTAGTGTGTGTGAGAAGACAGGGAGAACCAATTCTGGGGACAATAGGTCATCAGATTTGGTACAGGTTAGATTAGATTATAATAGAAAAGGTTAACAGACAGCACCCAGGATCACCTCTGGTGTGAAAAGTGAAGCCTTGGAAGGAGTTTGGAAGTAGAACGAAACCACTAGGGGGTGATTTGTTGTTGTGGTTGTAAAAAAGAACTTAGTTAGAGACTATGGGGAAATTAGCCTATTTCTCACTTGATTTGTGATGTTAGTGAACACTATCCTCACTTAATGGTCTCAATCTCTATTTTCAGGTCAATTTAGTAAATTATGAAAGCATAGTACGTATGAGTGGAAACCAGTGTGATTGACAGCTAGTATTGTCCAATAGGTACGGTGGCCCTGAGGTGCAAAACACAAACGCAAATGGAAGAACACAAACGCAAAACAACAAACGCAAATCACGAACGTAAAACAAACGCAAATCAAAAGACAAACGCAAATCACAAAACACAAATTAAAAAACAAAACGCAAAACAACACAAACACATCAACAAACACAAATCAAAAAACACAAACGCAAATCACAAAACATAAACGCAAAACAAAAAGCACAAATGCAAATCAAAAACAAACGCAAATCAAAACACAAGCGCATTTCACAAAACGCAAATCAAAAAACATAAACGCAAAAAAACATATGCAAATAAAAAACAAATGCAAATCAAAAAACACAAACACAAAAACATTATCTCAAAATGGAAAAGGTAGGTATCTGCGATCGACAAGGGTCCTCGCTCATTGGACGTGCTGCCACCAAGCGGTTTAAGCTACACACTTCCTCATACATGCACATATGTGACAACAACCGCGGTGAAATCAGTCTCAGTTGGATATTCAACAGAAATTTGCTCCAGATCCAGCAGCACCCTCCTCTCTCCCCAGAGATAGGTGCACGATCACGGCTTGTTCAAAGTCCCATCGCTCTTGACGACCGCGGTCTCATTTACGGACCACCTGGGTCAATTATATTCTGCTAATAGGTTATTATGGAATTATTGATCAATAAAAGAAGAATGACTTATAAAATGAAGCCCTCAGTCTCTACTCTGAGATACTATATATCTCCACTGTCAAGTTGAAAACTGCTGCTCCTGTGAGAGATGTTTCAAGCGTACCTTTTTGCCGTTGGCATAGAATACATTACCTCCTTATTAGAGGGATTGCCTGGAATACACTCATATGCAACCTTATGGAAATATTAAATGAAGAGGCTGCACACCTCACTGGACACACTGCATAAGCATGAGCAAGCTGTTGGTGATTCAAAATGCAACGGTTGGGCTGATTGTTTTTTTTGACTCATTGTTGACGTGACCCATTGTTACAGCTTGAGCTAAACTATTTTCATGTTGACATACCTACACATTCTTTGATTTAAAATAACTATATTCCAACAAAGATTCAATGAGTCTCTGCATATGACAGCAGATGCCCAGATTGCCTGAGGTCTAATGCGCTTAATCATAAAAGTCATACGTCACTCTGTGTTCCAGGTATTACTCATGTTGTGGGCACCTAAACCTCTACAGAGTCACATTATGAGGTCCCCATTTTGTACTACACTTTAAGGTGAAGACATGTACAGTTAGTGTTAGGTTAATGATGGGGTTACTGTTAGGTTAAGGATGAGGTAGGATGGGTTAGGTTCAGGTACAGCACTGTGATGAGTGCTCTGAGGGCATGGGACTTTCAGTTAATCTATTGATTTTATTTTACTGTAATAGGCCAGTAATATGTATTAGGGTTAGAGTGAGTCTCCAGGAAATGAATGTAAGTCAATGCAATGTCCTCTTAAGTCATGGAATATTGTGAGTGTGTGGTGTGCGTCGTCTTGTGATCATGTTATTATATGGGTGGTATTTTCAAGGTGCACGTCAAAGGAATAGGTCACCATTATGGAAAACGTTCAAAATGACTGAGATTTAAATGCCCATGTCTGTGCAGAAAATATGAAGCCAAATAAAGCCAGTTTCTGTGGTAATTAAAATAAATAAATATTTGTGAGCCTTAAATTAAATGATGCTGGCTGAACTTTGATGCTATCCTGTAGAGCACTGGTTCTCAAACTTTTTTCAGTGATGTACATTCTCTTTAACTATTTGGAAATAAAAATATAAACAAATAACTAAAGACTTGTTTTTAAAAAAAACAAATAATGAACTTATAGTTTTGTGCACATAAAAATAATCTTCAACTTAAAGTGTCCTCTTTTAGGTTTATAATAATCTTTTTAAATGGAATCTATGAACTCAATTGTTATAATATTATTATTATATTATATTTATTAAATTATATTTTAATGGACTTGAATTTATGCTATTTTTAAATATATATACATTTTTAAATCTCACATACCCCCTGGAGCGCCTTTGCATACCACCATTTGAGAACAACTTCTATGAAACCACTCCAACTGTTTCCTGCAGATTCTCACTGACAGTTCAGGAGGTGGACACTCTCTCTGTATTTAAAGGTTCTTCTTATAAGCTTATAGTTAGAGCTGGCTCAGGGAAACCTGGACCATCTCTTAGTTATGCTGCTATAGACCGAGACTGCTGGGTGAATTCCTGTGGTGCACGTACACTCACTCTCTCACACTCGGGGTATGAATATGACTTCATTATATGTCATTAACCTTCTTCTTTCTCTCCTAGTTTGTGTTTTCCCTTCCTTTCCTCTGTCACTGTCTCTCTCTGTGTCCTCATCTTGCAGGTTGCAGGATCCAGATCCAGTTTCAAGGCTATTATTATTATTATCATCACCATTATTATAATAAAAGTCGATATCGGTATAATTTTTTGTCAACAATCTCTGCTGCTGCTTATATAAATGGCATTGCAGTTGTACAAACATCTGCTCATCTTTGAGTCTGGTTCTGTCAGAGATTTCTTCTTCTGCTTAAGGGGAGTTTTTTTGTGTGTGAATTGTTGGGTTTCTCTGCTCTGCATGATGTCGTCTATATACAGTCCCTTGAGATAATGTATGTTATGGTTCAGTGCTATACAAATCAAGTTTAATTGAAATTGAATTGAATGTTCCTGCAAGCTAAAAGGACGGATTTTCTTCTTTTCGACTTTGGTGCAGGCATATGAGCAGTGAACAAACTTTAGTTTCCAGCTGGAAAAGGCTGCACTCACACTTTCATTCATACTTAAAATATCTATAGAAACTGTAGTGAAAAGGAATTGTTCTTGAGTTTGTCTGACTTTTCCATAGGGGTGGCCAAATGGGGCCACTGAAGTTTGGCTTACTAAAGCCAAAAGCCATGAATGAAATTCAGGAATTTTAAAATTCACACTTAACTATCAATACACATGAATCAAAAGGATTTAAATACTGAAAAAAAAATCATAAAACATAGTTTACCTATCCATGCTCTCCCTTCCTCATCAAAGCAGCTGTGGCACCCCCAGTCTGCTTATCTAACTCTCAGCAAGTAAGCAAACAGGTATATTTCCAAACATGTTCAAAGATTCCTTTAAATAACTAATCCAATTGACATGTGGGATGAAAGTGGAAAAATAGAGCTGACTGAAATATATGCAAACTTTAATCTTGTTGGGTTTCCTGTTGGTGTTTTTATTTGTATGTGTCTCTCAGAATGTATATACACATGTATATTTTAAGTATGTATGATTTCAAACAGCTTAGCTTCCTTCTGACGTCAGATCCATGTGCAGTACAGACAAACAACAACAAACATGTCGAATTATTATCTATCAGTCGGACATTCAAGTTGCCTTAGCTGCTCTTATACCTATCCAGGAGTCATTTCAGCAATTACGCCAAGTTAATGTTGTGGTTTTTCGACTGTGGGCTACTCAGCGCTACTTGAGAGAAGTAGAAGGAAGTTTCAGCGCATGCGCGCGCTCCTGGTGTTGTTGTATGACAGTGCTTCACAGTGCCACCTAGCCACCTGGCATGCATACTACATCAAATTTAACACACTTTTGCGTCACCGTGTGCATGCAAATTTGCACCCAAAGACGCTCATCTAAACGCAAAATAAAAAGTGGGAACGCAACGCCACTTTTGTGGTTTGTGTTCAGATCGTTGTCATGTAAAGCTAGCCTCAGCGGCTGCCTGCTACTAATTCTAGGAAGATTTTCTAGTAGATTTCTTGGGGGTGACTGTAACTCAGCAAGTCGTCTTCCAACTCCAACTGTGGGTTTGATTCCCAGCTTCGCTAGTCTACATGCTGATGTGTCCTTGGGCAAGCCATGTTTCTCTTGTGCCGGCAGTGTGTGAATGGGTATGGAAGACATACACTCTTAGAAACAAGGGTTCCAAAAGTTCTACAAAGGCTGAGGTTCTACCTCGAAACATTTGCTTTTGAGAAACCCTTTCCCAAAGAAAGGGTTTTTCAAGGGTTCTTGGTAACACTAATGGTTCCAGTAAGACCCATTTTGATCCAGAGAACTCTTTAAAACCTTTCCTAAATAAAGGGGTTTAAAAGGGTTCTTGGTAACAGGTTTCTCTTGGTGTTTTTGAAGTAAGGTTCTACCTGGAACCAAAAAGGGTTCTCCTATGAGGACAAGCCAAAGACATTAGATGTGTACGTGTAGACGTGTAGATAGATGTGCTGTATGAAAGTGTGAGTGAATTGGTGACTGGCAAAACTGTATTGTAAAGCAGCTTTGAGTGGTCATATAAATACAAACCACTTACCATAGTAGAAGATGGGTTAAATGCAGATAATGCAGGAATGACAAAGGACTAATTTACAGTATGTGCCCCTTTCACATTTTGTTCAGATGTCCTTTAATCAACCTCTCCACATTTAGAGGTTGCCCATATTAGCTAGAATACTCAAGAGGTGATTTAGGTTGAAAACTGGTAGGTCATAGTGCACATGTGCAAAATGTATCTGAGCAGCAGCATTTCAACCATCGTTTCATCCAGGTTTCTTCAGCTCAGGCCCCAAGACAATTGCCCACACTGCACCCACCTGCAGATAAGAAATGAAAATGCCCACATACTATGCCCACAACATATGTTATCTGCCAGATTAGATCCTACAGACTGTTCTGGCATGGTAACTAGGTTCTGAATGAATTTCAAGGCCCACGTTATGAGATCTATTCCATGTGATAAACATGATACCATCTTTTTAAATACTGCCAGAAAAGGCTTTAGAAGAATTATATTTAACCAAATCTTGTAATGCATTGATGCTCATTTCCATCATCTAAATACAGCAATCCCACTTGTTTTTAATTTTTTTTTTTTTTTTTTTTTAAAACCTTTCTACATTAGACCACTAAATGTGCCAACTAGTGAGTGGGTTCTGCACTTCCTGAACATTTCTGTACAAAAACTAAATGAGGACTCTTTCTGTGCATGTTTATTTCCAGAGCCTTGTGGTTGTTGTTTTTTTTATTATTACAGCCATTTCCTATGATGGAATGTCATGTTGGGGCTCCCTTCTCCTAAACTCCTCATCATCCTTTCAACGACTGTGTGGCCACGGTTGGACACTGAAGTGACCAAATGGACACTGAGCTGTGAAATTATAATAAACCTCCAGCCTAAGGCCCATGTAAGTCCTTCCTTAATGAAAACCGTTTCACTGCGCTTCCTGCTCGGAGCACTGGAGACAATCTGTTTGACAACAAGGCCTCAATATGGAGAGGTTGA
Organism: Microchirus variegatus; assembly: GCF_963457635.1. NCBI lineage: Eukaryota > Metazoa > Chordata > Actinopteri > Pleuronectiformes > Soleidae > Microchirus > Microchirus variegatus. Next base: position 24,773,893 of record NC_139816.1, read on the forward strand.
GTAAAGGGGCATTGTAGTAATTGGCTGGCGTTCTGGAAGTTCATTTCCAGAGCTCCCCTGCTATTCGTGTGCAGAGAGTAACGTTAAGAAATTCCGGTCGTGTGTGGGAAAAGAGTAGGTGTGTGTTATACATATTCATCCAGTGAAAACAGCAGCAGCCTATCACATAATTAAAGATAAGGACATACATGAGCATATAGCACTCACATACCATTCATTTATATATAAATAATATTTATAGATTCCAATTCTCCAACAGGGGATTGGTGCATATTAATTGATTTAATTAATGCTGCCCGTGAGTGAGAGCTAGGTACCCAACTCCCATTGCTTCCAGATATTTAGTGCCCACTGCTCCCGCACCTCCCCGTTTGTGTGTTCATGGATGGATTAAATGCAGAGGTCAAATTCACTATCACTTCTTTGGTTGGGTGTGCAAATAAAAGTAATTCAAATTCTAATGAGCAGCTAATCTGATTTCACCATAATGAAATTATCAAATTAATGATTTGAATAATGACAGGAACTAGAGAGAGAGAGACCATATAGTAACTCCAGAGTTAGCACTGTTAGTGTTACAATATTGTCTGAAAGGTAAAGCTGTAGTGTGTAACTTTACATAAACAAATGTTAACCTCTGTCAATAGAGTTCACTCTATGCTGATTAGCCCTATCAGCTCTGCCTAACTCTATCATTATAGCAGTGTTTTGTTTCTGTGTCGACAGACAGTGATGCATTTTTTTTAACATGTATTTTTAGTATTTTATCAAAGGTACTTGTGCATGTACAGTATATATCATGCATATTACACTTCACTTACAGTCACCTTTGTAACTCCCATCCCACCCAAAACAAACCTTTATGCCAAGAAGTTCAAATGAAGCTCAAAATGAAATCAATTAATTAATTAATAATATAAAAATAAATTAAAATAAATATATGAAATAATAATTAATTTTACATCACAACTGAACTTAACATTAAGGAATTATCTCTGGTTCTCTGATACATGAGTGAAGTACTGATATACCAAAAGAAATGTTTACACTATCAAGTACACTATTTGTGAACGTGTTTAAATGTCTTGGTGTTAAGGATCAAACTGTCACTCTTGATGATAATGTTTCACCATCGCTGCAATTTCCACCAGAACTCCAGAGCTTTACCACTTCTTTTAGCTCGATTTACAAGCTGCAGCTGAGTTCAGCATCTACCCTATCTCTGATATCTCTCTTATCCAAACAACATAAAAATCCAGTCACAAGTCACATGCCAAGTTTAAAGAATGTCGAGCAACATGTCAACATGTTATGAGATTAAAGTCAGACAGACAGATGTTCATGTGTTTATAGATAGACAGCTAGTGAAAGCATTTAGCAGTGGTGATTGCTAAAGGTGGAGACTAAAACAGAGCGATAAAGACGGGATATACAGTGGTATGCATATTTTGTTTAAATAATTCTTGCACACTTTCTGTAAATCATATAAACTTTATTTCACTTCTCAAATATCACTGTGTTTGTCTCCTACATGATATATTTAACTGAAATTTCTTATTCAAACAACCAATGATTTATAAAGGAAAACCATGAATATGTACATGAGTGCCCAAACTCGTACCTGATCGACACTCCGAGTCTTTATTCCAAGGAGAACTTAAGGCCACATTATACTTCTCCGACTGCGTAACCACGGAGACCCCTCGAGCCGTCATAGTTCTCCGTTGTGGTGACGGATACGCACTGCAATTTCCCGCCCGATCAGTAGGGGTCGCTACACAAGGTTGTTGTGCTTCTGGCAACATTGAGCAATGGCGTCCGAGAGAGAAAGACTATTGTTGTTGTTGCAGCGGAATAACATTGGCCGTTTCTCACTTTTCTGTGTCCTGGGAACGCAGTTTTAAGATAATTTGAGGCAAGAAATTGGCCATTTAGAGTCTAAACATGTGGTTTGTGTATTAAGATATGACGTATTTATAGTTTGGCGGCGACGCTGTCGGCGGTGATCAGCTCCGCCTCTGTGGACGCTCGGTGTGCACAGTGGCCGGTACAGAGCAGCTTAACTCGGCCTGTCCTGAGGACCAATCGCAGCTCTTGCCGTCTCCATTGTCCTTTGACGGAGTGACGGACACTTAAAAAATATTTTGTGCGGCTGGAGACGACGCAGAGGCTCTCTGACAGGCTCTCTGTCAATGCAGAGGGCTCTGCATAACCTACGTAGAGCACTTTACGCAGGAGTATAAATTGGGCTTCATAGTCCTACACGACTCATGCTTACGAAAGAGAGCGGTTACAGTATTAGCAACACAACCTGTCCAGATTTTTACCGGCTGCTTCCTACAGCTCAATAAACTACCCTCTGGGAAGGGCGAGCAGAACAAGTATGGTGGACAACTCGAGTGTCTTTAAGAGGTTTTATTCTACACACTACTTAATACACTACTTAACAGGTTGTAAACCGACAAAGCATACAGGTTCTGATGATCAGTTACAGATGAAAAACAGGAAAATAAAAGATTAGCAATATAGTGTACATGCTCCATACCTGCTGGAAAGTTCTATACAACTAGAAAAAAAACTTTAGTTAGCTTCTAAGCTACGGTAGTTTGACTTAAACCTGAGTTTAATTACGCTGTTGCTCTCTAACGTTGTTTTTTTTTTAATATTGTTATGCGTAGTAATAATTACTTCATTCATGTTAGCTTGTTACCTGAGGCCAAAAATTAAAGTAACGTTACCTGATATGAAGTTATCCTTTGCTCGTTCCAGTTGCTCCTCCTGATGTCTTGCAACCAAAGACGTCTCCGGTTAGCCTTGAAAGGGGTGCAAGGCTTCTGCAACCGACATGCGCGGTAGAGAGAAGGTGGCGCACGCTTGACGTAGACTGCCAAGGGGTCTATAAGCCTTGCTTTAACTCTGTTATTCTCTTGGTCAACGAGATGCAATATCCATTGGAAAATGCTGATGCTGACTTTTTCTTGGAAAATCTAGAGTTTTACGCAAGGATGCTTACAGCACAGCACTGGCTCTGAAGAAAAAGTATTACTTCATTATGACAGTGATCAAATATGAATTACTCTCTTAAACAATGAAGAGATAAAAAGGTAACAGGTAAGAAGTGGAAAAAATGCTTTTTCAAATAACTTCAGTTAGTATTATTATTATTATGTTATTTTATTTTACCACAGACTGTTTTCAGCTGTGAAAAAAGATGGCTCCAAAAATAATGCCTTGATAGCCCCGAATTTAAATGTCGGAAAAACGCACAGTAAAATGCAACAGGCGCTCCAATAAATACAGTATAAATTTAAACTGGGCTATGCAGAGGATGCCTGTCTCCTTTTGACAGTCACAAGTACAGGGAGAAGAGTGGAGCAAGCTGAGGTCTTGTGGGTGTATTCATTTCTGTGTGCATGCATGTGTGAGGGTAGGTCCACATACACAAATCTTCTCCGCCAAAACAAGTATATATCTTGGCCAGCAGTGTAGACAGGCAAAGTTACGTTCACTCACAGGTCAGGAGAGCTCAGCCCCATGGCCACCCGGCCCTGTGGAATCATGGGGGATCGTGGGGGGAGTTTGTGTTTGTTTGTGTAACTCTGCCTCACTCCCTCTGTATCATCTCCCCCAAAATCCTCCCTGAGCCCTTCTGCCTCCTGCTGACTTTTGTTTTGAAAGTGATGATACGTACAGTAATTACTTCACCCAACGGAGTGGGAGTGAAGTATTGTTTTTTAGGGCGTCTGTCTGTCTGTGCTTCCACACTTGCACTTGCCAATATGACCAACAGAGGCCGCCAGAGGCTTGTTGCATGAATGGGGTAAAGTTACGTGATTTTCAGCTGCAACATGCAATAAATCTTGCTAAATTTTACAAACTGCACCTTAAAAGATAAAATGAAAGAATAAACTATATTACATATCTCACGCCCACCATAATGATAGTCAAGATAAAACCATTATATAAGCTATGTTTGAAAGATCCTGAACAGGGTTTACGTTAGCCGTTGTCACGTGAATCTGGCCGGCAAATATTAAATTGTCACCAGCCAAAATGTCCGGTGGAAAAAATTATAATTAAAATAATTTAATCAATTATTTAATTATTTAATTTTGTGACAGAAAGTCGCTAGATTTGTCGCTAGTCACTGTTTTTAAAAATTAATTAAAAAAAGTTGCCAGGGGTCTGTAAAGTCGCTTTTGTGCATGTTGTATGTGTGAATGTTTCTTATTACGTTATTTTAGAATACTGTATGTCTGGCATTAAATGCGTATGGCCGGAATTTGGAAATATTAACTGCCACATGGTCCGTCAAAAATATTTTCTTGCGCAAACTCTGATCCTGAGTCTGTGAGTGCGAGTATGTATTTGTTGAACATCCAAACATTGAAACATTGCAGTCTGCCTGGTGATTACAGTGTTGGATGAAGCCATAAGTGTTGTATAACATTACAGTAATTTGACATGTGTTCAATTAAGAAAGCGTTAAACTGCCCCCTGCTGACTGCTTTTATGTTATGTTTTGTGTTTGTTCTGAATAAACAAGTAACAGTAAGATTTTATTATTATGCTGGTCTGCATTGACAAAGCTACTGTAATACAGTACTATTGGTTTCTAAAAATAAAATAAAATAATACAATAAAATACATTTAAAATAAACAATTTAAAAATAAAAAATAATTATAAAAACATTTGAAAAAAATAATAAATAAAAAATATAAGAAAACATAAAACAAACAAAAAATAAAAAACAAAACAAACAAAAGTTAAAGTAGTGATAGTAGTAGTATTAGTTCAAGAAACAAAAATAATGCATGTCATTAATCAGTATGTTTCCAAGCCACGGTTGAAGTATCACTTAACTGTACATGGAAATAAAATCACATTATTGAATTAATTGTGTCCACCGCTAACCCCCTCTCAGCTTGCTAGTTGTCAGCATGTCAATGCCATTCTGAATCTTTTTAAAGTCAGATGTTAGACAAAATAACACAATAATTCATTATTTTCTATCGTCATGTAAACTTACTGATTGTTAGATCATCATCATATCTTATCACATTATTTATTAATTTGTAATCTAGCAACTGTTAAATAAAGTGAGTAAAGAAAAGCATATATTTCTCTCTGAAATGTAGATAAGTGGAAACACAAATTGGAATATTTGTGGAATTAAATGCACATAATACACACTGACAAATTATATTTTGACTATACAGATGTGTACAGATCTGTGTGTGTGTTTATGATGTGATGTACTGCATGTGATTGACTCACTCAGAAGGGATGTTAATACCATATCTGAGGTGTTGACGTCCTGTCCATTACTGTCCATCACATTCCTTCCCATCGTCACATGAACTGTCTCTCAGTATGTTTATATGGCATTAGAAAAAAAATTCTGTAATCCTGATTTTTCGGACTAAAATAAACTGAATTGTATTTATTTATTTATTATTTTTGGGGTGTGGCTCAGTGTTGTCTAGCATGTCAGCTACTTCCTGTCGCAAGAAAAAAATCCATAGAGGAAGAAGGAAGTGAGTGGAGAACACCGTCCCCAAAGTTCCTGACATGCATTCGACTAATATGGAATATGTGAGCTTGTATTTGTTTTTTTGCACATATTTTCCACATGGAGCCAACATGACCCTGAAAGACAGGCATGGGAACATTCTCAGACTTCCATTAAGAAATATCTATTTGCTACAAGCCAACTAGTGTTGTAGGAAGCAGAATTTATAAATGAAAACCTTTTTCTCCTTCAACATCTCACAGGTTGTGTGTGTGTGTGTGTGTGTGCGTGTGTGTATGTGTTTGTGTGTGTGCGTGCGTGTGTGTGTGTGTGTGATGCTTCCCCTCCTGGCTGAAATTGATCTTTTCTCTTCTTGTATCAGTTGCACTGTGGGCTCCACCTGAGCACTTATAGTGTGTGTGTATTCATAACAGCCCTGACTGCAGCTGAACAGTGTGCAGTGCTGGTGATAGTGCTGTGTGGGGGTTGGTGGTCTGTGGAGGGGGGGGGGGGGTGGTGTGGGGGGTGTGGGAGGAGGTGGACCTCACATTTAGCTGCTGTCTCTTGGGAGAGATTAAGCAGTTTAGTCTTTGCTGTGTCTCTCTCTCTATCACTGCCGCGGCCTCTTTTCTGCCTCTCTGTTTGGAGCAGGGCAGGCTGTATGATACCTTTTTTCGTCGCCCTCCTTTCGCTAGACTTTCTGTTCCTCTCCTCTGCTCTCTCATTTCCCTTCTGTTTGAAAAATTGCCCGATTGCCTGTTTTCTTGCCATCCATCCACCCTGCTGACATACTTTTTTTTTTTTTTTTTAACATTCCCCCATTCAGTTTCAGTTTTATGACCTTTGGTCCTTTTCTTTCTCTCTTGTCTGACCCACAGACATTCAGCTGATTCTCTTAGCTGTCAGCCCAGATGCCCCCCCCCCCCCCCCTCACCACCACCACCACCGTAGCCCACCCCTTCCCTAACAACAGCCCTGCTCTCCCCAGTCACCCACCGATAGGCTGCTTTGGTTCGGCCATCCCACTGAGCTGATTCCCTGGTCCTGCATGGAGCACCATGAAGCTCAACCTTTAATCTCCTAAACGATCCTGGACCTAAGAGGATCAATACTCATTTTCAGGGAGCAGCATGATCCCTTAATGTAGTGCAGGATGGCTGCTGATCCTCACTCCTCACCCACCCTCCATCCATCCAATCCTCAGTTTTAACTCCCCATAGGAGGAGCAGGAGTCAGGCTTTCGTTTTATGGCCCACTTTAGTTAAGGCAATATCTGAGTTTTATTGCTGATGTCATTATTCATGTAACTTGCACCTGTACGTTGTCTCCAGGGAGCCTTTATGATTTAGAAAAAGTGGATCTGTCTTTATTAGTTACAGTATTCTGTTTAGTATGAGGTAAATATATATTTTTTTAAATCAAATTAGATTAATGGCTTGCAGTTGAGCTCTGACTCTGCCTCCACCTCATAGACTATTATGTCAAGATGGACGCAGGCTTCCGGTTTGAAAAGTAAAGGCAAGGAGGTAGGGTGGAAGTAGCAGTTAGCCACTAGGGGGCGACTATGGGGATATTATAGTTTGCAGAGAAATCTGTGTCTTTTTAAACAGCACACATAATTTTTTTAAAATGATTTTAAAGAACATTTAAAGAATAATAGATGATAAATTGTGGCACATATGAGTGGACACAAGCAATTGACGAATGGAAACTTTTGGTTGCAAAAACCGTGAAAATTTGCAAGTTTCTTTCGCAACCATTTGTCCACTTGTAGTCAGATGAAGCCTATCAAACAACTCAAGCCACTCTGTTTATTTCACGTTTACTGGCATGTGAATTTGAATTTGCTCCACTACACATCAGTGATGTCTTTTTGGGCTATGTTGTATTAACAGTAGTTATACAATGGTTATTCTTCTTTTTCTTTTCTTTCCACAGACGCTGAAAATGACTTCATGCTAATAGCGGCGTGATCATCCAAGGAAAATGGGAAAGATTGGGCTTTCCATTGGATGACACGCATCCTATTTTTCCAGGGCTCGGTGTGGTGTGTGCAGGGATCGTCGTTACAACCGCACAGTTAGACGAGCGTCTTTTCATTGATCTTTGCCAATGCTGACTGTTTCTTGCGGCCACCTGGAGCAAGTTTGGAGATGTTGTTTATGCTAAAGCTATTACTCTCTGTCTGGGCAGTCTGCCCCGAGCTGGCCTGCTCTGCTGCTACTGAATTATTCACCCCAGAGATCTGCCATTCTGTATATACAAGCTGTCACATGTGGCGGAATGATAAGCTGATTGTCAAGCGATGAGGAGTTTGTAAATACGTCACAGGCAAATGTATATCCAGTGTACAAAGTGTGTGACATACAACCGTGTCTTTGGTTAGATTGTGAAATCTTGGCGTGTAAAACAAATATGTGAAATCTATATAAAGAGTTCACTTCTGCTTGCTTTTTAAATCACTTTGATTGCAACATGTCATGGTCCCATTAAATTGCCATGCTTGACACTACAGGACACCCGACGTGCAGCAAAACTAGGTTACGCACAGTGCATCTACCAAAATGGACAGAATGATGACAACATCTCACATACCAGAGGTCCAGGCACCAGAAACCTTATATTCATCTGCTTTGAGAATAGCCACAGTCTCGTAGCAACTGCTGCTCCTCTGACCTATAATTGCATGTCATGGGACCTGAAGCGTTATTCCTTTCTGCACTGAGTTTATAAACTTAATCTTTACTGTCAGAAGAGTTCACCTCAAACATGTGATCTCTGATTTCTATTTTCTCCTCCTCACACAGATCCCACTGTGATAAGGTGTGTATGTGTGTGTGTGTGTGTGTTATATGTGTTTGTAAGTGTGTGTGTATACTGAAGTTGAGGCTTGATTGGATGCAGTCTGAACCTGCTGATTGTGCTGGCATGTCCGTGTCCTCTCTTCATCACCGCAGCAGTGAGCTCTACTTAGGAGAACAGCGGGGTCTTTCTTTAGGTGAGGGATTGAATCAGTGATGACAGTCTCATGACCTCTTCCTCTTTCGCTTTCTAACACACACACAGACACGCACACGCACGCTCTTCATCAGCTGCCCTACTGTGTTTCGTGCACATGCACACCAGAGCACAACACAAGTAAACGTGTAAACAACAGGTTTGCAGGTCATACAGAGGTAACAAAATGTCACACTGGAAGGCGCTTATTATATCACCGTGGGACTCGTGGTGTCACAAAATAATAACCAACCAATTATACGCACACATGTGCCGGAGGGTTAACGTTATAATTTCACTTAACTTTGTACAATTTAAAATCCTAAAAAAAATCAATGTCTTCATCTTTTTAATGTTTAATGTTGATTTAAATAAGTAGCTGATTCACTAATCACTATTTCATTACTGATAAAATGACAAATGATGATGATGATATTTAGTGCTGCAAGATGTAAGTGTTCTGTCTTGTACACCTCTGCATAATACGCAATACAAGAAATCTGTTTTGAGTGGCATGCGTAATTATGTTTTGATGGTGTGAATTGTTTGTCTCTGCATGAGTCAGTACTCTTCAACCTGTCTTAAAAAATACTGGGTTTAAATGTACTCGATGCATCTATAAATTAAATAATGTTGGTCCAACATTCACCACAGTCACTCCCATGCTACTGAGAGATAAAACCCATCCATCTTCTACCACTTTATCCTCCACATGAGGGTCGCGGGGGATGCTGTGTCAATCTCAGCTGACATAGGGCAGTATAGGTGGGGTTAGGGTTAGGGTTAGGGTTAACATGTAGCACGTTGATGAAGTAAAATAAGTGATGAAATAAAGTATTTCACCAAAGCGTATTTACTTGCTGCTTCCATCTATTCTTGTAGAAACATTTGCTTCTTGTACCAAGTCAAGAAATATTGTGGTTTCCTCCTGTCACTCTCATGTGATTTCTAAATCAGATTCTACATCAGAGATTTGCATATTCATACACCAGTTATGCAGTATAACAATTTTTTTCCCCTGTTTCCATTCATTTTTTTGAATGCACAAAATTAAAAATGTGGCACAGTTTGGTACAGACAAATCCATTTTAGGGCAGTTATGTCTGTTTTGATGACATACACGTATATTAGATGCATTGTAATGATCGTCTAAGACTGCTGAAATGGCACAGTCCATAGGAGGCATTAGAGGGGAAAAGGTTATTTTTGGATATTTTTTAGATTCTTAAGATAAGATAAGATAAGATAGTCCTTTATTTGTCCCGCAGTGGGGAAATTTACAGTGTTACAGCAGCAAGACAGTAAATATAATAAATAATAAACATGCATTAACAATTTCCGGAATATATACAGTATATGCAGTCTAGATATTTACATTATAGACCAGGGGTCTCAAACTGGCGGCCTGGGGGCCACATGCGGCCCCCAAATCAATTGCATGTGGCCCACCAATTATCAACTTATGATGAGTTTAGAGCTGAAACGATTAATAGATTATTAATTTAATCGTCAACTATTTTGATAATCGATTCATCTGCTCTTTTTATGATTAAAACAAGATTTCTGATAGTTTTAACTCATCAAATGTGAATATTTTCTTTGTTTCTTTGCTCCATAAAAACAAAGAAATCACTAAAACTGAATCCTTTTGGTTTGTGGACAAAACAAAACATTAGAGAACATCATAATTTCCATGTTTGACAAACATCATTCGTTGCAGCTGTTGAGTTGAGTTGTTTCTGCATGTTTTTATCATATATATGTATTCAAGATTCAAGATTACTAAGATAACTATGTTGTTTATATTGTCAACTTCTTTCCGTTCCATATCAAAACAATCACTTTTAATGTGAAATATCATCATCTTTTTCTCAGAAAGTTGGCCTTTTTTTGTGATTCACTGGCCCCTTACTGACCAAACTAAACACTCAGTGGCCCCCAGATCATTTCAATTTGAGACCCCTGTTATAGACAGTATATTGCACTTGTGTAAAATAGCAGTATATTGCACATGGGATGAGGATCCTGATGACGAGTGGTCTACCTGAGAGCAGTGCTTGTTCTTGCGAACAGTATTTCGTTTTTTTTTTGTTATAATGTGTGTGTTGGGACCACTTCTTCTTTCTTCCAGGTTAAACTTCTATGTAAATAAATGAACACACACGCCAGTGTCACCTGTGTACATCACATGTACAGTTCAGGCAGTCCTCCCTCTCTACGTCTACTGTGTAACCGGACTGTCTGAATGCTGCTGCTGCTGCTGCTGCTGCTGCGTGGGTCTGGGAGGTGATGTCGTAAAGCTGAGTGTCGTAAACCAGGTGCGGAGAAGGGGAGGTGAATGAGAGGGGAGGTGTGTATGTGTGTGTGTGTGTGTGTGTGTGTGTGTGTGTGCGGGGGGGCGGGAGGGGGGCAACGAGAGAGGAGGTGACTCTCCGGCAAGCATTTAGATACAACGAAACGATCATGGCGGATGGCCCCAGGTGTAAGCGCAGAAAGCAGGCTAACCCAAGGAGGAACAGCGGTGAGTAAAAAAAAAACTACTTCCGACGCCGTTCCAGGGGCTCCTTCTTTCTCCGAGTTTATTCCGACTGAAAGTTGTTTGCAGTTTTTTTTTTCCTCAGTTGCACAAAGTGTGTGTGGAAGTGGAGAGTGAGCGCTGAGCGGCAGCGCGTATGTGGTGCACCGTTATACCTGGGTCGCGTCTCTCTCTCTCTCTGTCCGCCTAGCGGTCCGCTGCTCCGGGGACCGTTACACGCACCTCAGCCTCGTTATACGCGGAGCGGCTTTTTGTCCCCGCGTCATTTGTTTCTTCGTTAATTTGAACACACTTTGAGCTTCTTCACAGACTCTGTTGTTCAGTGATGTAGTCACAGTGAGGCGAGTTTGAAACCCTCCCGTAAACTCGGACCTGTTTTGTGCGGTTATTGCGGTGCTCGCTCAGACCGCTTGTTTTTTTTAACGGACAGAGTCAGAGAAAAAAAATTAGCCATCACTGTTTTTAGTGGCGTAAATGTCACGGATATATGTTGTTATAATGTAAACAGCAGTTTGGTTTGTTGTTTCGCTCACTCGGAACGAGGACTCGGTTGCTGCGCTGAAAGAGCTGATTAAACGCCTTTTCCCCTCCTCATATCGACTCTTTAATATCTGATGTATCTGAAGTGCGACGGCGGTGTGTGTTGTGTTGTGTTGTGTTGTGTTGTGTTCAGGGGAAAACACAAATGGTTGTTGTGTTGAAACGCGTCTTCGGCACTTCTCGTTTCTTCGCCCTTTATACAACTTGCTCCACTCGTTGTGTCAGCTGCGTGCAACTCTCACTTGTTTTAGTTTATTGTTGTAGTTAAGAACAACTTAAAGTTATACACAGAGATAGAGAGAGATAAAGAGGAGAGGGGGTTAACCGGGACCATGGATGGGTCATAACTGGGGTTCCGGGGAACGAGATACATCTCACGCGCTGTTTGTGTGAGCAGGCAGCAGCGCGAGCGCAGCCCATATAAGGACAGCGGATGCTCTCCATGCAGCCGCGCGCTGGGATTCCTGATTTGTGTTGGAGCGTGGACACGAGCGAACCTCGAACCTTGTTTTATTTCCACTTTTCTTGTTCTTTATCATAATAATCACTATTATCATTCACACAGTCGGCATTTGTTTCTGTGTTTGGCTGTTTTTGCCGCGTCGGGTTGTCATTGTTCGTATGGTTACACATAAGTAGCACTTATCATGGCCGGATACTCTGTTGCATTCTCCTTTTTATTCACTGTCTATTTGGTTTAATCTTGGAGTGAATTTTAAAAGGACTTTCGAAGTTGTTCACGCCATTTTCACCCCTGTATTTTATCACGTGTTGTGCAGCAGATAAGTCGGTAAGTGTTGTGTCTCCCTCGGTGCTGAGTGTAAATGAACAGGGTCAATACTGGAAAATTCAATGTCAACAAAACAAGCCTGTAGCTTGAATAAACAGGGAGTTTCCGTCTGCACAGAGACCAAAACGTTACTTTTGTCCACTTTATTATTTTTTTTTCTGTCTCTCATTTCCACTTTTTGTTTCTAATCCGAAGTATGTCGTCTCTTCTCTGGAGCTTGTTGCAATGACATGTCCGGCCTGCGCGCACACCTCAGTGAACAGTCCTGCTGTCAAGGAGAGGACATTTTGGAGACACAGGGAGTGTTCTTTGCTGCGCTGTTGCTTCTTTTCGTTTTTTTTTGTTTTTTTTGCTGAACTTTAGGCTCTATTGATATTTAAAGTGTCATCCGTAAACTAGCAGATGTTTTCCCTGTTGCTTCAGCCCCATTTGTTTCAAAGGGTCATCAAGGTGTGTGTCCTTTGAAGTCCTCACTCCTGACAAGCCAGCTGATCTGTCATGTAAATCACATGCCCTTTGCATTATGGGATAATCACCCCCCCCCCCCCACACACACACACACACACACCCCCCTGACAGCTATATTCACTAAATTGATTCTAAAACATTATTTATCTTATTTGTTGAAATCCTCCCGTCACTCATCAGCCTGCCTATATGTGCAGTCTATTGTCATAATGTCTATTCTAACAGGTGAATCAGACGTGATGTTATCATTATCAAAGATGTTGAACTCACAGCTTTCTCTCCGCATTTTGAGGGCAGAGCTTTGACGGAAAACCAGACAAAACAAACCATGGTTTTCTGTTTTATTTCAGACAAATGTATTTATTTATTTGTATATTCCAGGAAAAAAGAAAATGACACAGAAAACAACACCTTAGCCCTCACTAATGAGGTTGTTGTTACTTTTTTGCATCTTACACTGTTCTCTCTTCACTTCAGTCATTTAGATGATCGGATTGATGAAATAAAATGATATAGAATAGTAACAATCACTTAACGATAATGCTGATGTCAAGCTTCGCAGTCAGAAGACAGCGATATGGTCCGTGTCTGGTAAAGTTAGAGCAGATGAACAAGAAACCTGTGCGTTCATCCAGGTCTTATGTTCCCATTGATTTGGAGCCAAACCCTTGTGCATTGCAGAGTCATTTGACCTGAGATATTAACCACAGTGGAAATGATTTGTGGAGTTGGAGTTTGGTGCTGCATCCCCTCGCTTCTGTTACAATTTAATATTGAGTTGGCCTTTTAAGCAACCTACTCTCGCTTGACTTTAGAAATTGATGAGCCATTGATATACCTCTTATAATTAAGCAAATCCTTAAGAACCTTAAGTTGTGCCCAGTGTATTATGGTCTGTGGCTTTGCCAGTTCTCTAGAGGGAAGGGGGGAAGCTGAGATCAAGGTGAGTTCCATTCCCTGCTTTAAACAGAGAGGTGTTAACAGCCCACAGGATGACAGGTGTTTGTAATCGGTGGAATACTCCAGCTTCTTTTGTCACTTCTACCCAGGCAGATCCCCTTAGGAATAGCAGCCGTTCCTTGCAGCAGTAATTTAACACAGCAATTTGGCAATAGTGGAATGCACCCGGTATTAACATTCTTTGCAAAAATACACAGGGCTATGGTGGGACAGCGCTGTACCCATGCTCTGGAGCTGCAGTCACTGTTTTCCAAACAGTTTTTTGCAGACACTTTTTTTTCGAAAAGTGTACGTACAGGGTAGTTAGTATGTCTGTTTGCCCTCGTCTCTCCTTAATAAACCCACTGACGTTCACAGTTGCACCTTACTGAATCATGCATCAAGTGAGCAACGTGAGGTTGTGGGCTTGGCACTTAGCGTCACCTCATGTAATGTTCAAGAGTATGTTTATTGGCTGGGTAAAGCTATACTTAATCTAAACTTAGTGCCCGGGCCTCGCTCACCCTGTGTGGAAATTAACAAATAGAACCACATGCTGTTAGTTTATTGTAAGAACAGTAAGAACAAATAAATATGGTTTAGCTTAAGTTGCATGTTGTTTGGTGTTTTTGGGGGGTTTCTTGTTTTGGGGTGGACAAGTGAAGGCAGCGGAGGAGGTGGGGATTGGCTCGGTTAGGTCCATATGCCACCTCGGTCCTTTTAAAGACATCTGTTTACGTTTAAAAGTTCCACCCTTCTTGTGTGAAGAGTTCAGCGGAGGAGGAAATTTTTCATTTACCTCACTGCTCTTCACGATCCTCCTTAGCAGCTTAATTTGAAAGTGCCAAGAAGAAAATCCCCCACCTCTTCTCTCTCCCTCTCTTTCTCACTTGTCTCTCCAGTCCTTTATTTTGGGGGGGGTTAAGACACAGTAGCCAGGGGTGCTGTTGATCGCCCTCTGACCTAGGCACCCATGCATGCCTGAAGTATGACTTCACTCCCCCCCCTCCTCCTCCCCCCCGTGCCATTGTGAGGCTTCTGCCATGTCCAATTGTGTTTGTGTTTAAGCCTGTTCAATACGAGTGGGAGAGAGGAGCTGTGTGGTGGTGGTGGTGGTGACAGGGGTGTTTCTTTTCCTCTGCTCCCTCCTTCTCTCCACCCTTTCCTCCCTGACCCCTAAAACCACGGGCTCCATATTCCCCGTGGAGTTGAGGGGGGGGGGGGGGGGGGGGGGGGTGAGAGGGCCCATGTGAAATGGCTGAGGTGACTAAAGAGTTTTACAACAGGTGACAATTGTGGGACTGGTGCTATCTGATGAAAAGCATGACACATATGGCAGCTATCTCACAGAGCTGTATAGATTTTTGGGGTAAACAAAGGTATTGCTCTTTGGACACACATCAGCAAATACAAATAGCCTGTAAAGAATGTTAGGCCCTGTACAGGTGAACTTTACAACCTGTGCTTTTTATAAACCATGTGTGTAAAAAAAAATTCCCCCCCTTGATGAAGCTTTATTCCTCCACATGTCCACCAGGATGGGAAAAGGCCTGTCCTCATCTGTCCTCATGTGAAATTATGTGATGTACCACCACACTCCCACCTCTGTTCAGGCAGCTTAATGATTAGCCGCTCCCATGGAGGTTCAGAGCATTAGCCTATAAAAAGGTAAAGAAGGGGTTTTAAACCTAGAGTCAGTTTCAGTAACCCCCTTAACTGTGCTTGGATGTGCTTTATTGGGGTTTGTGTGGCTGAATGCTTAAATAAACCATTGTGTGTTCAGGCTTTAGTGAGAAAGCCTGAGGAGAAAGAGCCTAGTTACCTTTGCAGTTTGCCTGCTCTACCTCATACACTTTCAGCGGCAGAAGAAAAGGCCCATTCAGCAGGCCCGGCATGGGGAGGGAGAGCCCTTTTCACACTTGGCTTGTGGGAAACTTCTCCTCCATACTGTGCATGCCATTTGCATATGACCCATTCTTTTCCAAAAGGTCCCCGTGAGGGAGGAATCCGTGGAACGTTCACAGAATTCATCAAATCCCTCTCTCACTTGGCCCTCAGGCTCTTGAGGGTCTGCGTCGCAGCGTTCTCTGTGTGACATTTTTGTCTTGGAAATATAGCTTACATATGCATCACGCTGCCTGCTCGCCACTATGATAATACCCATGCATCATCATGGCATATTCTGTTCAGTGTATTTTAAAGTGGTAACATCTGCTAATCGCCTGCTGTCTATAGAGCGAAGGCTTAATTTAACTCAGCAGACAGGAGTTTCCCTGAATCCCCAGCATGGAGGGGTCCGTCTGCATGACATGACAATGTGATGGGGGCTGCACACTTAGGGGACCTCCGCAAGTGATCATGACAATGATGACGCTGCCATCCACAGATCACCCTGGAAGGACACAAATATCTGTAGTCGCTGTTTGCAGGGGGTGGGATAAAAGAGGGGAATACAGGGCTGAGGTGCTTGAACATGTCAGCTCAGTGAACTGAACAAAAACATAAGTGTTTCCTACTGAATGTGGCCCCCTAGAGTAGCATCATGTGCGCCATGAAGGCTCATTTATGTGCTGTGGTGAGTGCTGCTGCTGTCACGTGACACAGCATGTGGAAGAGCATCCAGAGTGTCACACCCCCCCGTTGATGCACACAGTGGTGTAGGCTGATATTTGTTGCGTAGTGCAGGGTTGGGAGGAGAGCTCAGTTCCATGTATCATGTACTCCAAAGCACTGAATCACAGGCAAGACAGGTTAGTTACCAAGATGACTTCAACCTCATGAACTTTCCAACTTATTTCCTTTGCTCTTAAGGCCACATTATACTTCTCAGACTACGTAATGCGTTATCCGACTGTATAACCACGGAGACCCCTCGAGCCTTCATACTTCTCCGTCATGGTAACGGATACGCACTGCAATTTCCCGCCCGATCAGTAGGGGTCGCTACTCAAGGTTGTTGTGCTTTTGGCTACAGTGAGCAATGGCGTCCGAGAGAGAAAGACTGTTGTTGTTGTTGAAACAGTGGCAGTTTCTCACTTTTCTGTGTCACGGAACGCAGTTTTAAGATCATTTGAGGCGAGAAATTAGCCATTTAGAGTCTAAACATGTGCTGTGTGTGTTAAGATATGACGTATTTATAGTTTGGCAGTGATCAGCTCCGCCTCTGTGGACACTCGGTGCGCACAGTGGCTGGCACAGAGCAGCTTAGCTTGGCCTGTCCTGAGGACCAATCGCAGCCCTTGCCGTCTCTGTTGTCCCTTGACGGAGTGACGGACACTTAAAAATATTTTGTGTAGCCAGAGAAGACGCAGAGGCTCTGCGTAACCTACGTAGAGCACTTTACACAGGAGAGTATATTGGGCTTTAGTCTTCAGCTGCTTCCCACAGGTGTGGGGGTTGACAGATGCTCGTCTTTGTTAATCTGTACACTTGAGAGAGAGAGAGAGAGAGAGAGAGAGAGAGAACCTCTCTAAAATGCTGTGCTGCTGCTGCTAAATATTGTCTGTGGTTGCCTCCGTGCTGTGTTTTAATGTATTTGGTAAGCTGCTGCCCTTCAGGTTGTTCAGTTGTGGTCCTGAGTGGAGCGGTTAACTGGACTGACGGTTGTGGACTGACACAATAAGTAGAGGGGCTCACAGCATCAGTTTTGTCACCATCATTTTTCATCTGACTGACGTACTATAAATATCATCATAGTCTCTTTTCAGTGTTTCTGTCTGCAGGTCTAAAATTATGATGAGAAGTCATCCGCTGCCACGTATTGTGCTTTGAAGCGGCTGGCGTTTTGCCAGCGTGTTATGGTGATCTTATTGATTTTCCTCTCTATAGCACACATAACTGATAATGGCCCACATGAGGGGGTACACACTCATATTTACAGACTGATTCCCGTTGTCCCCATGTCACAGCTTCCTCCTTTAACAGTCCGGCACAGTCCTCCTCCTTTAACAGTCCAGCACCAAATTACATCACTCCCAAAGTTTCTCTATTTTCACACACAGTAGGTGCTTCATTAACCCCATTGGAAGAGTTAGTGGTATGACTTTGCTCTTGGCTCTCGCGGAATCTGACCGACGTATGGATTCAGGCGTTCTAAATCAAACTGCCTGTAATGCACAGTGGAGGATATTCTCGGGCAAAGTACACAGTAGTTGCAGTTTTGTTCTCTCTGAATCAGGGAACTGGAATTCAGCCAGTGCCTTTTGACCTGCCTCAGCCCACCTGTCCTGCCAATGTTCAGGTGTTTGCCGTTCAAACACATCGGAGGCCTCAGTGAGCATGTTCCACGAACAGTGTGGGTGTAATGAGTGTGTGTGTATTGGGCCCTGATACCCTCAGAAAACTTGTTTCATGCACAGTTTAATCGTAGAAAATCAATTCTGACTCCACCTCTGTAGGCGGCGCTGTATCTCTCTATAAGCTATTTTGCTATTGACTTTTATGTCACAGAGGAACATCGATGATTTCCGGCAACAGTACTGCAGCTTGTACGTCCTCTCCTTCTACTTTGTGGTCAAACGTCAAAACACGACTTCAGTCCGACTAAAGGCCACATTATACTTCTTCGACTGCGTATGCGTTATCCGACTGCGTCACCACGGAGACACCACGAGCCTTCATACTTCTGCGTCGTGGTGACGGATACGCGCTGCAATTTCCCGCCCGATCAGTAGGGGTCGATGCGCAATGTTGTTGTGCTTCTGGCTACAGTGAGCAATGGCGTCCGAGAAAGAAAGAGAGAGAAAGACTGTTGTTGAAACAGTGGCAGTTTCTCACTTTTCTGTGTCACGGAACGCAGTTTTAAGATAATTTGAGGCGAGAAATTAGCCATTTAGAGTCTAAACATGTGCTGTGTGTGTTAAGATATGACGTATTTATGGTTTGGCAGCGGCGTTTTCGGCGAGGATGAGCTGCATGCATGTAAACGACTGTCGCTGGAACAAGTCAGTGAAGCATGGCCTTTAACTAATCACGTTTGTGTTGGTAACTGGACAGCCCCCCCCCCCCCACCCCCTCCATAGTTTCTCACACTTCAGCTGCTTCCTCCCCAAGTCACGTGTATTCTTTCCTTTCTGCTCTGTCTTTCTTTTTCTCTCTCTGGCAGCTGCTTTGGCTCTGATTCTCACCAGCAGGTGCTGTAGGCATGCAGCAACTCAGCTATACAGCACTCACAAGTAACACCTGACAAAAGTATGAGCACGCTGGAGCTACAGCCATAGCGAGCGAGGGAAGCAGAGATTGAAAGTTTCCTCTGGCAGGAGAACAGGGTGTGGCTCACAGTCAAGAAAGACGCTCAGAGAGATGTTCAGAATAGGAAGAGACAATGTGAGAGCAGAAAGGAGGAGAAGAACGTGGGCTTTTTCCCCACACAGACTTTCTTCAGTGCCAACTTTTCAATAAACCCCTTTCATGCAAATGTCTGGTTAATGGATCTTTTTAAAGGCCAGCACTAAGTGACTGGTTAGGGAGGAACTTGGATTTGAAGGAAGGGAGAGTGTTATCTTTTCTTATATCAATTATGATGTAAGAGCTTGGAACACTGTTAATTGTGCTCTAAAAGCAAATTAAGAGGTCAGGAGAGAAATTATATGCACACTTTTATAATCATCATCAGTAATGACCCAGCACTCGGAATAAATGAACCCATAAATCAAGGCCTATTAATGAATACAGCTCAAATAAAACCTAGCCTGTTTTTTTTGGTCATTTTATGCTCTTCTAACTCACCAGTACCAGGCACACATCAGAAGCGATCGATCAGCCTCACAGGGCGAAGGTTAGTTTTGTAATTTTCTCTTGCCTCACCGTGAACAAAACCAGGAAGTGTGTAAGAGATTACGGCCCAGGATGCAACCTGAAAGCCCTTTATCTCTGTGAAAACAAGAGGCTTCCTGCGGCCCTGCTCCTATCCAGCCTATACCTCCCCTCCATCTACCCCTAGCACCTGTGGCAGCCTATTTTTAAGGCTCCTCATCGTGGTTGTGGAGGCCATAAACCGGGCCAGAAAACATGAGAGTGTTATTGCCAAGCTGTAGACATGGCAGTTTTACACTGCTTAGAGGGGCAAAGAAAGAAATGTTTCTTTTCACACACATTTAAAAAGATCTCCTATTTTGTCTGCGGTGCGCCTCAATGTTTTGTTCAGCTTAAGCAAAAATGTAAGCTGATCCTCTGAAAGATACAGTCTGATTACTTGACTCTTTTGAAGTGGCTTTCGACAAAACTTAACACTATTTTCAATTTATGCTTTTGCAAAGGTGTCCAGTTATTTCCATGGTAATCACACACCTCCAGCTGACTCCTTTTTTTTACTGACATCACATCATTCAGATCAATGGTAGATCTATTTATCTAATCTTATATGAAAAAGCCATCAAACACCAGACATCATATTCGTGGCACTTTTTCTTAGTTTTGATACCAATCTCATTATCGTATGAGAATCTCTATGATGTAAGAATATTTGAGGTGTATAACTTGAGAGGAAAACAAATGTATTTCTCCAAAATGCATAATTTCTGGCACTTTCAAAAGTGTCACACAATGGTGTATAAATGGAGCTTAACTCCTCTCCTTTTCATTGCAACAGATCTAGTATAATCGATCACTCAATCAATGGTGCACTGAAACTTGTCTGTTGTTAACCCCTAACTCCAGCCTTTGGGAATGTACACCCCTAAACAACTTCAGGAGAATCGGGTTAAGTTATTTTTTTTTTTATCTTATCAGCTTTTTATCCACATGGAACTGGCGTTTTGTCAGCACTGAACGACTATTTTTTGAAAAAGGGTCCCACAGTGAGGAAATCTCACAATGCCGTCCTTGCGTTTCAGTGGATACAACCGCTAGTGTCTTCCTTCCTTAGTCCCCCTGGCATGGTTGATTCAGTCTCTGTTTCTGTGACTGCATATATTATATCGTTACTTATATAAAGTGCCGCGTATAGGGTTGGGTATCGAAGGCCGGTACTTTTTGCAGCGGTAATACAGAGTATTGGTTAATTTCGGTTCCAAAGTTCGCTAGTAGCACTGCTGCTACTAGCACTGCTAGCGGGTGCTACCAACATTTGTGTGTCCTTCCCCCCGTGTAGTCGCGGAGAGAGCCGTGACATGTTGTGTTCTCGTCAACACGCGACTCCTCAAAAAGTGTTTGCTTGTCTGTGGCTAGCGTTAGCCATGTGGCTAACTCTGCCGGTTAGCTCACAGTCCACAGCTGATTGTGTAACCACTTGTTTGTGACAAGAGACAAAGGGCGGACAAAAAAGAAAAGAAGCGTTGGTTGTTGAAGAGAGAGCGGTCTTGTCCTATATTTATTTCTAACTAATATCTACTTATGTTTATTTATGTACTGATCTTAAAGTTGCCATATGTAAGAATGTGGCCAAAAACGGTTACTACATTCAAATTCAAAATACCGAGGTCTTTTAGTTTTTGTTTTCTGATGTAACTGGCAAATTTTTTTTTTTTTTTTAATGCAAATATCTTGTCTGTACTGTTGTTGTTGGTGAGTTCAGTTTGTTATATCAACATTATTCCTGAGTCTCTGTGACATATTAGGAGGATTTTATGGCCAGTTGCTTTAGATTTATTACATAATGCACCTTTAAATCTTGTTTAATAAAAAAACTGAAACTGAGAAACTTTGTTTTATAATTGTAAAACTTTTTAAAAGTTACAAAATAAGGTACTGTTTGGTACTGGTACAGAATTCTAGATACCGATACTGGTACCGTTGCGGTTCAGTTATGGACGGTATCCAACCCTAGGCTCGTACAGGCCTGGCAGATGTACTACAGCCTTTAGAGTCGTTTTGTGGATTTTGTGGTTTCAGTTCTTGAAAAAATACTGTGTTTACTGAAAACTTTTTTATGTACAATTAAGAAAAATACGGTAGAGGGAAATATGTGTTCCTGCGTGGATAAGGCCATAGAAATCCCTCGCTGCTCCTTTGAGTTGCCGCCACAGCTGGCAAATGTGGTTTGTCTTGACAGTGGTCTGCGTTGAATTTCAATGACACCCCCCTCCCCCACTCTCACACACAGACACACACACACACACACACACACACACACACACACACACCCATCTCCCCTCCTCGTCTTATTATGCCATCACTGTTAACTGGCCCCTATTCACTGCAGTGTCCTGACTTCCCAGAGGGACCTAGATAAACAAGGGCTATTCAGTCAGTGAAAAGCTTGCCCCCTGCCAGCCTTGGGCTGTCCTTGTTTCAGTGCCAGGCTGCAATCTCGCTCACCACCAACGCCAGCACCAGCGGGCACTGTGCCACCGATTCTTCAGCAACACACAGCACACTTTTAAGTGATTAAACTTAGACTTAACTGTGATGTCTGATAAATGGCTGCCATCGGTGTTCGGCATGAAAAGGGAGGAAAGCTTAATTGGTTACGAGGAAGTGGCACAGACTGTTTGTGAGAATGTTTCTGTGTAATTCCATGCTGCATGTGAGCGAGAGGGGAGCATTTATCTGTAGGTGTGGTGTGGTGTGATGTACAGGCCAGGCTGACTTCCTGTTGTTATAGTCCATCAGGGAGATCAGGGTGGGGGATGCTCCCATGAGATTACCCCATGAGAGTCACATGGCCTAACTGCAATGCACTGAAAGGCCCTGTTATTTGTGTCTCTCTGTGTTTGTGCGGCTCCATGTGTTAAGTATGGTCAGTGAGTGCATTCCTAAACCTCCACCTGAAATCTGACCTGAGTATGAACTGTCTCTGAAATGCTTCCTCTGCATTTTTTTTCTCCCTTCCCTTCATCCTTCCTTCAACATATTATCTTAGTGGAGAGCCACACATCTAGGGTTCCTCTCTGCGTCTCCCTCTGTCTCTTCTAACTAGATGTTTAAAAGATGTGTGTTTGTTTATACAATGGAAGTCTCTGTGATTGATGTCTGCCATAAAACTACGTGCACACTGGTGACACGCAGTCATTTAAAGCTGCAGTAGGCAATGGCGTTATTGTCAATAATCCAATTTTTTTTTGTTTTGTTATTTTTAACAAAGACGAACAAAAATAGACTGTGTAATCTGTGTAACCGCTGCATAGACCCTGTATACCAAATCAAGATAATCCTTAACCCATCTCTCTATGTTGAAACAATTCAATAAAAAAGAGTTTTATTTGACGTTAATCTACCTTATTGTACCTTATAATATCTACCTTCAAATATAATATATATTTTTTTTTTTTATTACATTTTTTTTATGCAGAAACTCACATTTATTAAGAATATTCTGACCTCTTGGCAGCGTTTCAGTTGAAATAGGTTCCAACCATCTCACAGCCCTCCAACACACACCAGAAGCTTAGAAGTTAATTTCCCTCAGTTTGTATGAGTGAGATATGACTGAAAACAACAACAAAAAAAGTATTTTTTTATTATTTTATACCTCATACAGTTTAAAACACAATGTGAATGGCTCAATATTGCCTCGCACTGATCTGCTGTGGAAGGATGCTCATATTCTTCTCTCATTGCTTTGTTATGGATGCACTGTAATGAGATAATAATCTGTACAGTCTGGAGACAGCACCCCATGCCAATGGCTTAATTTCTTAGCTGAATATCCATATCTTTCTATTACAATGGGTATGTTTTTCAAAGTATATTTGTGGGATTTTGTTAGATTTGAACTGCACATAATAAAAGATATCTACATCAGTTACACCAAACACTGTCCTTAGGTCATGACATTGTATTGGCTGGTCCACTACACCTTCTCTGCATACAGGTCCCTTCATGAGTGTCATTCCAGCAGTGCCTACACTGCAAAGAAACTAATAAAACTAGAAAGAGAAATGATGAAATCTGCTATTATTCTCTCAGTCCTGCCCACTGCAATTTGTGAGAATCATGCAAATCATCCAGTTAAATTGCATCACTTCTTGTCTGTAGCCATTGTAGCACAAATTGTTACAGTTGTCGTAGTGATCATGAAGACCACTGGTAGAGCAACAAGGACATTGTCCTGTAGGCTGTTATGCTCCTCATGTCCCTCGTACCTCCATCATTCCCTGGCCAGCCAGCTAATTTAAAGCAGTGCCCTTCTAATAAAATGGCTGTCTGATAAATCTATTGAATCAGGACAGATGTCCACTGTGGTGTGGTAGTGACTCAGTGTCTAGACGGGCGGAGATGTGAGCAGACGACTCTGAATATGATTCAGGTCCAAAGGCATCTACCTTTTTGCCCTCCTTCACTGGAGTGGTACTGTCCACTGATATGGAATGCCATTGAAACAAAATATTCTCCTGCTCAGTGTCTGAGGTCGCTCTCCTATCAGGATAGTGCGTGGGACACGACTGGATTGGGCGGGGACATTTCACACCTTCATTTGGTGTGGTTTACGCTCACACTGCACTGTTGTACGCGGACCAAACCACCAGGACAACGTCACGTAGTTACGACAGCTGCTTGTTTTGGCCGTATCGGCTCAGTTCTTTAGCCGACTTGTTCACCACATAAACAAACAATGGAGCAAAACCAAATGTATGTAATCTTGGGGTTTCTTTTTTTTACTGACCCAGTATGAGCAGCAGGCGAGGCAGCGAGCTATCCTCACTTCCTCTCTTTGGTTCACTTCCTCTCTTTGGCTCACTGTCGTCCATTTTCATTTCCCTCTGCAAGCGAACCGAGGCCCACCTTTTCAGGAGGACCAGAGTTCGCGTCTTTGGTCCGCACCAGAGTTGGGATGAGCTTTCACACCTGCCCATTTAAAGTGGACCGAACACCTCTGGCTTGAAAGCACCCTGAGAGTTAAACTGCTCAGTTGGACAGGGAGAAACTCTTCGGGCAACTTGGATGATTATAGACACGTGTGATGATTCTGAAGTGCACCCAGAAATAACATTACAGTTGATTGAGTGCATTGTGGCAACAAGCCAGCGGCCTTACAATTGGGTCAGGCTTTATCTGGCCCTCTTCCTGCGAATGGGCAGAAGCCTAAGGTGGAATTCTACCCAATAATAATGATATTGGCCCCTGAGAGATAACACTGATGTAAAGCTGTTAATTGTTTATGATGACGCTATTGAACCCAAGCCTGCTCTTTCTTTTGTCCTTGGGGAGATTATCCCTCAGGCAGCACTGACTGTGGTTTTATTAAAAAACAGGTTTAAATGGAGCAGGTCCTCTGATGGACAAGCAGATTACCATACTAATAAAACATACATCACGATATATAGAGAGGCCCCCTCTGAGACTCAAGCTATTAATATACAAATGTAGGGGATTACTGTCTGCTTGTCTCCATGGTCGTGGAGAGGGGATTAGGGTCCTGGTCCAGACAGATTGGATTTAATATATGTGTGTGTAAGACTAAATTACAAATCCCTTGTGTATGCACAGAGTGATCTCTGCTCTTTAGCTGAGATGTAACAATCTCTTATGTTTATGGATCATTCATTACAGATGTGGGTCAGGTGTGACAAGTTAATATATATAATTCAACATCTCTGTGCCAGACCTTATTTTCTGTCATTTATTTTTTTTTTTAAATAATGGTATTATATTTTTTTTATGATGATACAGTAACACTTTTTAAATTTTAAAATCCAAATGATCATTACAAATAATGAATAACAATGGCTTTTTGAGTTTGGTCATAAACATGTTTTCAACACTAACTCTTTATAATATAATGTTCATGGATATGGCCTTAATGAAAACACCTGAATGAAAACGATTTAGTGCTCTACTATTCCAGATAGCACTAGTGTTCTTTCTAAGAAAGACGGTACATTGGCATCACTGCAACATTTAATCGTAAAAGAGGTCAATTTTAAACAGGAGAATTCAGGCAAATACACAAACACAAAGCTCATGCTAAGAAACAGGAATTTGCTTTACTCTTATAACTTACAATTAACTATTTCATAATTCACAGCATGCATGACACTGAGAAATTAGTCCCAGTCTGGCATATCTATATTGATCACTCGAGCAATGTGACACCATTTCAGTCTGACACACTGCTGAATTGACTTAAATTATGAGATAACACACACAATATAGCTCGTTCAAAAACACATATTGTTGAACATATATTTGTATTCTGATCCTTCCAAACGACGTACTCAGGAGTCGCCTTCTTTCCTTGTGCGCTGCAAAAGTAAAGAGAAAATCCAGAGATTTGTTTTAAGTCTCATCTTCATCTCTGAATCCCCGCTCCATCTGACGCGGGATTAAACTGCGAGGGAATCCTTGATGAAAACACTATCTGGTTCCGTCAAAATGGGTTAAATCCTCAACATATTGAAGGTGAAAGTCGTAAGTGGGACACAAGTGATTATCGACTGTGACCAATAATCACTACAAAATAAAATAAAAAAAGAGTGTAGTATCCTGTCGCACAGGAGATGTCCTAGAGATAGCAAAGGGGATATATCTTTTACCTGTTTAAACATGCGGCCCACACAAGAAACACAGATACCCTGGGCTGTTTATCCCCAAGGGCGCCCGGCTAAAGGAGAGACAGCCTCTTAATCATGCTCCTGTCCCATGTCTTCGTTATCAGCCACGATTAATGAGCTCTCCATTAATGAAAAAAAAAACAAAAAAACAGGAGGTGCCAACCCCTCTTGTAAGAGAGAAAGAGTGAGGTGGGTGAATGCTCCCCAGGTGCAATGACATCACCCACCAAGGTAGATATGATATCTGTCACAACTTGCTTTTGTTCAGCGATGATGGTGTGTGTGTGTGTGTGTGTGTGTGTGTGTGTGTGTGTGTGTGTGTGTGTGTTTAAAGTGTGCACAAGTGTGAGTATACAAGTGGCCTTACATTCAACATCGTGCTCCATTGTTTAAACCAAACCTCTTGGGTCTAATTTGTTTTGCTTTTGTATATCTGTCGCCCCCTTTTTTTTTGTCCGTGGTGGCTACATGATGCGAGGAGGAGGAGGAGGGGAGGGAGACGAGGGATGTGGAGTGCTTGGTAGAAGTAGAAGACGGTAGAAGAGAAGACGGAGGAGAGGGGCGGCAGGTGCAACGGACACCCGGCACAATCACCAGTGCTCGGCAAAAACAGGGACAGGAAATCAAGGTTGTCTTGGCAACCTGGCACTATCGATTAAGCATGGCCGTCTCCGGGCTCACATCAGAGTCCCACTGGAAATGATGCTGCCTCAGGTTTCAGGAGAGGAAGAGGAACGAGGGGGAAGAGCGGATGGTGGACAAAGAGCGGGAGAGCAAAGAAGTAGCAAATGAAGAAAGAAGAGGACGGTCGGACAGCACTGAGTGCTGGTGATTGCATCCTGCTATGAAGTGTCTCACCAACAATTTGCTCCACTCCGGTGCTTTTCCCTCCCCAACTCAACTTCCACCTCAGCTGCATGTTCTCTTCTAGAGTCCCGTTGAGATTTCTTGTCTAGATTTATGAATGCAAAATCACTTCTCACCCCCAAGTCATGACCATTACTGAGGCTGAAAACATTTAACACGCCTGTGTTCCTTCATGTCCTCCGGCTTCCTTTGTCCTCTCTCGCTGCATCTGTCTCTATATGCTGTACGGGTCTATGCGAACACTGTTCTTTTAGTATCTCAAGGGCATTAGTTCACATTTTGCAGTTTGATTTAATGGCCCAGTTGTACACATGAGGACTTTACTTTTCTATCTCTGCGGGGCAAGCAGGGTGCTGTGCAAAGCTGGCCTTTACACAGTGATTTCACCATTGTTTTACACCGAGGTGGTGATGTTGCATAGCCCTGCACGCAAGTAATCAATACACAATATAGACTTGAAAGGTGAAGTATTTTTAGCTGACAGTGCATGCTGTTGGTGTATTTTAGACAAGCCATGTCATTCCCACTCATTCCCTTATGCTGAAGTCTCTGTTTTCTGTGTCTCGCTCTTTTAACTTTACGCTAGTCAAGAACAGCCAAGATGTTTGTCGTCACTTGGTACCGATTCGCGTACCGTTTTTGACTCATGGAAAGTCACCATTGGTGCATCAGTTACCAGCGCTAGCAGTTGGTAGCTGATGCTACCCAACATTTGCGTGTCTTTTTTGTGTTGCCCAGCGTAGTCGCGGAGAGAGCCGTGACACGTCGCGTTCTAGTCGAACGGGGTCAGCCTCTGACTTGGGACTCCTCAAAAAGTGCTTGTCATTAGCCTGCCGTCTGTGTCTAGCATTGGCCGTTTGGCTAACTGGTAAGCTCACAATCCACGGCTGATTGTAGACACTTGCTTATGAAGTCTTGTTGTTATTGACCTGGTCCTAAATGTTCAATATTTATTTCTAACTAACGTTTATTTAGGTTTATTTATTTATGTTCTTAAATCTTCTTAATAAAAGACTGAAACTGACAAGTAGGCCAAGATAAGGTACCAGTACACTAGGCACTAGTGACATTAGGGGAGGTTTGCTTTTTTAAATCACCATTTTTTCTGCTCTTTCACAACACTGTAAACAGTAAACGCACCCTTCACCTGTCCACCAGATACACCACAACTATGACCATACTAAGTAGCTGTTATCCACCCACAGGCCCTTCGAGTGAGCACTGCCCAAGCAAACGTTTTAGCACATTTTCTGACCATAGTTTCTCATGTGGATACAGATAATCTCTCTATATACACAACTGTCACTTGTTTTTCATTTTTTACCTCTTCATGTCACTTTGTCTGACAAGACGGTCTCATCCACTGTCCAAATGATCTGTATTTTCCCACCATTAGTTTAACGTTGATGCTCGTGCGATTGTGAGATTTGCTTCAATCTTCTTTAGTGGCAATACAAACCTCGCCCTGTTACCGTCCATCCCTCTCGCTTCCTCCCTCCATTCATCGTCAGTTGAACACAGAGCGGTCCTCTGTCCTGTCAACATTGGAGTTTTACTGCCTTGTTAACCCATAGCCTGCTAGTGAGCCATGCTCAGTGTGTCACACAGGGTTTCATTTAGCATGTTCATTGTCACATTTTGGAAGGTTTTGATCATGGCAGCATGCAAAATATGAAGAAACAGCCAGCAGCAGCATCATCCCCTATCTTCTTTGCTATTTGATTTTCTTCAGTTTCTAACATAATCTAATATGTAAATATTTATGTTGTAAATCATTATTGTCCCTCACTTTTGTGCTTAATATATTACTTTTCATTTAGGTGGAGTAGCTGTAGTGAACGACAATTTTCCTCTGGGGATTACTAAATTGTCTGTAATTAGAGTCCGACTCTGATTAGGATTCATAGTCCTTAAACTAAGCTAACTGATGCTAAGCTAAGCAATAGTAAGCAAAGCTAACAGGCTGCTGTATATTCATAGGTTACAATATAAAAACACAAGATAAATATCAATATTTCCATCCAGTCAGAATGTCATACAATTTATTTAAAGCCATTATCACAACTTTGTAATTTTAGGTTTTCATAATTGCGACTAAACTGGCCACCAGACTAAATTATGACCAAATCAAAACAAATCAATAGTCAGCAGCACTTTCCAACTCTGAATAATTGTCCGTGTGTAATTCATGTGGAAAAATGCCACGGTTCACGAACACACTAACTCTTAGTTTGATGGTTTTGAATGTTCCGGAAACAAATACATTTAATGTCGGCAAAATGTACATACATTCATTTAGATTCACACATTTCTCCAGAATCAATCTGTAGTTTTAAGTAGCAAAAACATGCGCTACACACTACACTACAGCGACCACAGTATAGATGCAATGAAGCGAGAGATTGAAATAAAGTGGAAATGAACACAACAAATGCATGTAGCCTGGAGTGATGTCTTACAAGACAGTAGGGGCGCCTAACATCCCCCCCCTCCCCTCCCATCTCTCTTTATTTGGGGCTATTCTGGGCTGGACTAATGTCCCGGCGATGCTGCGCACTGAATGAGTCAGCGGTCATTATGGTGTGCAGACAGCACTCTGCCAGAGGCCACAGGAGCCAGTCAGTCTAATGATGAGGCCAGTGAAGTGCCAGGGACCAGAGTGCTCAGGATGTCCTATAGCTCCATCCAATTAGCCTTTTTCTGGCCCCGCCCATTGTCACAGTTTCTTAGACCATGCAGGACAGCTGAGGGCGGACAAGCCATTTATCCTTTCTCTCATTATTAATAGAGCATTTCTCTTTGTGGTGTCAGAGCGACAGGTTTCTGATTGATGTTGCACTGGTGAGTTTATGCTCTTGTATGCTTGCACTTTATTAAAACATTTAACATTTATATGTGAATTTTCTTTGCATAGCAATACACCTTTATTTAATAGTTTTTTTTTTCTTCAGGTATTACCAATATACAGGTATATGTCATTCACTATCTGTAAATATTGTATTATTCACCCCAGTCCAGAGAAAGAGAGAGAGAGGTGGTGGTGGAGGGGATTCAGCCACAGTCATCCTCCCCTGGGAGAGACTGACTGAACAGGAATGTAAACATGGCAGCTAAATAAACTGCTGCGTGGGGCACAGAGAGAGAGAGAGAACACACGGAGGACAGCGAACGAGAGTGCCTTTAGAGGTGTCAGGATCACTTAAAGAGAAGGACAGACTATTAGAAGCGAGATCTGTGCGGTTTGAAGCGGAATATATCTCTGAGTAAACGGTTTGAAGCAGCACAAACGCAGTAAAGTCGATCTTCTTTGTCCATTAGCTGGCAGAGGCTGTAATCAAAGAATTTAACCTGGGAGGGAAGGATGATATCTACCCTGCACCGAGGCTTACAAGGACAGCTCAGCATTCCTCTCCCTCCGCTCCTTTTAACACCTTATCTCAACCTCTCGCTCTAAAATAAGATGCACTCACACCCTGTCACATGGCACCAGCCATCATCCACAGCTCCACAAATACTCCATAGACTTTGAAAGCTTGAAAGTTGCAGGTGCAGTGTTGTGCCTGTGACTGAAGGTCTTACCTGCAGAAAACATTTTATTCTACTGGAATGTGTCTCTTTTTTCAAGTGCCAGGGGTGTCTCATCTTAAATGTGACTTTGTTAAAACTCGAACTGCAGTCCAGGCTGATCACAGCACACTGTTGAGGATCATTCATTGGTCTGTAGGCCTCACGGTTTGGCTCACTGCTGCACCTACAGTCGTCTTTCCACTGGTCCCAATGTAGGCACAAAATCAACTCAAAAAGCACCTCTTTCCATCTGTTCTTCTTCAGCTCAACCCAGAGTAGGCATGTAATCCTCCGGGGTTGTTTTGATGTGGTGATCTGACTGTTGAACACAGGTGCTGCTGGCTGCTGTCATGAGGTCTTTCTGGTTTCTTTAACCCATGACAGGTGGCAGCCATTACAGCTCTGTCTGGAGTAGCAGACTGGCACCATTGCCATCCCACACTGTGTCTTGCTCTGTCATTATACATCGACTATGCATGGATACCTGGCAATAGCATAGTCGTAGATGAGTGACCCAGGAACAGTGTCATGCTATCACCTATCCCTTCCAACCATGTCCACTGAAGTACCAGATATTTTTTTTTTTATATCCCTCCTCCCTGGTTTCTCATCTTCTCTTCTGCTTTGCTTTTTTTTTTTCTCTCTTTCATTTTTTTCAAGGTGGATCAAAGCCTCTGCAGAGGCATATGGAGCCAGACTCAATGTCAACAAGTTGCTTTCTCTGTGTTCTTTCAGTCTCTGCTTCTTAGTTTGCTCGAGTTCACTTTGTAAAAAAAAATGTCTGTTACATTCAAACCATTGTCAAATTAGTTTACCAAATGCTCTCAAAGCCTGTCAGCACCACACAAGGGACACTCTCTAAGTATAGTTATGTTCAGATCTTGAGTCACTTCCCTTGCTGCACACAGGAAGTGATTTGTTTAAAGATAGATGGTGGCATCATTGCGCAAGTAAAGGGAGAAGAAAAAAAAACATGACATGATAAATGCCTCTTGTCCCCGCCTGCCCTTGTGCTGCAGCTGTATACACACAAACACTCCTTTTAGTCAGGTCTGATAATATTGCTCGACAGCCTTATTTCAGATGAAGGACACAGCACACAAATAATGTTAGATCCTTTCAGTTCATGAAGCCCAAACAGAGACAGAATAATAACATGAAAACACCAAACGTTATGCACTGCAGCTTTACACCAATAATACATTGTGAGGTCCTAAACAGCATCTTAACCTGGTGTCTGAGCTTTGACTCATCCTTTATTCATTCCCATTAAAGGAGCATGAGAGTTGTTCTCCTCCTGTAGTTGCTGCTGTTTCCTCCTCTATTAGAAAGACAAACGGCTGCAGTGCGAGTGTACCTAGTCCTCCATACATAACTAATGGAGGAACATGAATGAAATATGCATGTCTCTTTTTCTCTGTCTAATACATAATCAGAAAGACAATATGGTGACGCTATATCAGGACATACATTCTAGACGTTGTTGTATTCAAAACAACCAAACATACTACACTCACACACACACACAGTGTGCACAAATGCTCACAGCTGTGCCATTTAGCAGGCAGTGTGCCAAAATATAACCCAGGATCCCAGCTCCCATGTAGTATAGACGCAAACTCTCATACACACAGGCCAAACAATATCGGCATCTCCCACCTTTTCAACCTTGTTTCACAGAGAGGAGGAGTGCCAGCTTTGTTTCAAAAAGGACAGCTAAAGAGTGGAGGGCGACAGATGACGGGAGGAGAGGAGGGAGCTAGATAAAGGTTAGGAATAGCGATGAAAATGAAGAAATGTGCTACGCCAGCGACTCCGGCAGGGAGAAGGACAGGAGTGAGCATTTCTGCTCACTGGTTGAATTTTTAAAGGTGTGGGGAGGGGTGTGTGTTGTGCTGGCCTAAGCAGGTCCATGGAGTATCAGCATTGATTGTGGACTCTCATCTACTCTCTCTCTCTCTCTCTCTCTCTCTCCCTCTCTATCAACCGTCACTGCAGTAAGACTGATCTGCGACCTCAGAAACAAAAGTAATTGGTGCCTTAAATTAACATGTTCTATTTTAGATTATTTTGGCACTAACTTGGTGTTTGAGCATAGCATTGTGCCTGACAGTGTGCGCGATGATGTGTTTGAGTCACGCAGCGACGGGTGGGTTATTATATGAGCACTTGAGCAGTCGTCTAGCCAATTGGTCTAGAAGCTTAAAACATTTAAAATGAGCAGAGGCATTAACGATAGGTGGATGAGAAGGTCAGGCTTTACTTTTAATCCTCACACTACTCATGGCACAGCAGAGAGATGGGGCATAGAGGCAGCAAACTTTGATTGGGAAGGGGGAGACTGTAACGTTCTTTAGTCTCTTTCACGCTAAAGTTAGCAGGTATACCAGGGTTAAGCTAACCATTCTCATGTTCACGCTGGTGCATGAATTGGGACATCACAAAAGAGACGGTGGAGAATAATGTAGATGAGCAGAAATGTATTTGATCGCTCAATGGAGCCCAGATTTATTTCCTTGATGCAGAAACAGCTAACCCCGAGGTTGAGGTGTCCCCAGGAGAACAAAACAGGGGGGCTAAGGACTTGTTTATACTTACGCGCAACGCCGTGGTACGGGGCTCCGCAGGCGGCATGAGACCATAAAAGTATGTCAGGAGGCGATTATGCTCATTGTGTTCAGCGCGTTGTTCATTGCAGTATTCGACACAACGGCAGGGGGCGTATTGGTACAAACATCTCAGCTCCACCAGAATCACCACCGAATCACTTTTCCCCCTGGGCCACCACTCTTTCCATGAGCATGTCCTACGGCAAAAACCATCATCTCTTTGTAACGTTGTAGCAATCTCCTTCCATGAATTTAAGGTCATGTGACTGTCTCGGTGCTCTCGGACAGAAGACTCATACAAATGTGTGTACAAGCGGACCTGCTCGGCCAGCCTTCCATTGAAAATGAAGAGTTGGCGCTTGCTTTGCCGGCAAAGTTAGCAACACTGGATATGACGTCATTTCTGGCGCGCGCCCGGCACACTACACCGACTATAAACCTAGATTAACCCAACTCTTCCCTGGAACTACTCCCCAGCCAATTACCCACTATGGTGGACCAACAAGACAGTGAAACACATACTGTACATGAACAATACCCAGTGACTCTCTTTTAGTCCATCTTTCAATTGGCCCTGTGTTTCATTCATTCATTCACTTAGTGCTGTCACAAGTTGTAAAACATAAGGTTTGTTAAAAAGAAACTGATTTTATTGACTATTTTACAGGCGAATGGCTGAAAAGGAATGTTCCTCATAGTGTTCTTGTTCATTTGTGAATTACATTCAAACTAATTGTGATCTGAAGCATTCCCACTGGTGAAAAACCTATTTCAACACGCGTTTCATTGGATTTCGGTGGAAGTTACATTTTTACCATATTTGTCCAAGCACCGTCGAGCTCACCACAGTGAAAAAACCTATTCTGTATACTGTCCCATAGAGAACAGTTGAAGCTGAGGTTTGAAAAGTGGTTTTACTGCGGATGCTGCTACGGGATTTACAAAATCATGTGATCACCAGCTGTTTCTAAAACGAACTGGTAACACGTTCTTATTGCGTTCTAGCACACATTTAGCACTGAAATGTAATGTGTACCTTTAGTAGATGTGTTTAGATGGAAGAATATTAAATCTCTGATGATCTATAAACAACTGTGTAGAAACATGCTGGTACACAGCCATATGAATATAAGATGGCTTACAAAACATCACCCTCCATCCCATTGTTAAATGGAGACCTTTCTCACTAATGAAAGAGTGTTGTGTGTACAGGTTCACATCAGCGACATGGATGAGAGGGTGAGATTACAGTAAAGTGGCAGGCGCCTATCCAGCACAGCAGCACATAAACTATTTGATGGTAATCTATAATCTATAAGGTGTTTGATGCCAGGGCTGTGGTTATCATCCACATTTGTTTGGTCAGACTGACCTGATTCTAACAGGATGACAACACAGCATGATTAACCTTTGCTGGTTTTGTTGTTGTTTTAAATTATTGCTGTTTGTATTCATACATAAGTGACTGATGGTTTCATTGGGTGTGTGTTTTTTTTCCCCACTAGAATGGACAACGTTGTCACACTATTAAGGTATAATGTTAAAGGCTCAACTTGAGGTTACAATTGTTCCTGCTTTTTATTTAGTGCACAATAATGTGCTGGTGTTTCAGTGTTAAACACTAAGGCAAAAGGCCTACATACATTATACATGAGAGTGCATTGTTGATTTCATTTGTCTTTTAGTTATCCCCCACCCCCCCATCTCTTTTATCTGTCTTTATCTGCTCTGTAATCTGCTCTGTGCTGGAGAAGCGGTCTGCTCTCTGTGTTGGTATTATTAATCCAAATTTACTGCTCATTTCACTGTGTCACTGTGTGCATGCTGGAAATGCAGCAGACAGTGGAGCTGTTGGTGGTGACATGTACAACTCACAATGGCGCCAGCTGCTTTTATTGGACAATAATGGGAGGCTGCCATGGATAACTTAGAGGGACGCAGGCACAGCCTTCCTTATGGAGGGGGGTTTTTATTGAAGACAAGATGTTAGGTGTGGAACAGTTTGCTGTATAACACATGTAAATCATGATTTATTTTCTGGCATTGAAGGCATCAGACAGAAACACCTATAACAGTGTGTGGGTGCGGCTCAAGATGTGGATGAATGATTACTTTTCCCTCAAGGTTTTTAAACATGCATTACCGATGATGTGAACCACTGTGAGACATTAGTCCTAATGAAGTTCTACTATTTCATGTGCAATATCCCAGGTCACTTGTGTAAACTGTGTTGACTTATAGATCTCATGTGATGTATGAACTGATGATTTTTCGCTCCACTGTGTCAGTACAGGATGTCATGGTTACTACTGCATGCTTCATGTTGGACAAGAAGGCACTATCAAAGGTTATCCGCTCTCATCAGCTCATAATGTAATCACAACTAAATGAGCCAGCTAGTGAATTAATGTTGGTTTATCAGATTAAAATAGACCACAAGTTACAAGATGAGTTAACTGTATTTAGTAGTATAGACAGAGAGGCGATCTGTATTCATGGAAAACATAAATCTTGCTATTTTAGCAGCTGTGCAGATTCTCTCTCTCTGTCTGATACAACAAATCAAAAACATGTGACATCTTCTGTTGATTAAGTCATGTATATTATTGGTTTGGGTAGAATGTGAGAGAGTGACACACAGCCACACATGCAGGTTGCATCCAGTGTGAACCAGGCCATTGGCGGTTTCTGGTTTAGCTGGTGGCTAGTTGTTAGCATGTGGAGCACCATTGTTACTAACATCCAGACTTAAAAATATTAAATTCTTTAAGATGACTTCTTATTCTTCTTATTCGTATTCTACGTACTGGATTCTGCTATTATTCCAGGTTCAAGCCAGGGGTGGAAAGTCTGGCATGTGTGCAAAGCACCCAGGCTAGCCTGAGTCAGACTCAGGCAGTATTAATTTAAAGGTCCTATATTATGCAAAATCAATTTTTTAATCATTTAAATCCTTATCCTTTGGTATCCTTTGGTACTCTGGAGGCCCTATCAGTCGGCAAAGTGTGAAAAAAGAAGACTCGGGAGATAAAACACGCGATGTTGACTTCCGCACTCACTGGGACGTCACAATACGCTAAATTCCTGGAATTGTTGTCTCGCGGAGCTCTGCTTTGTCCGTAAAACACGCGAGAGTGCTGGTGAGGGCAACAGTATCCCAAAACCAGAAGTCCACAAAGTCCGTGAAAAGTTCTATTCTTGGCTCCACAGTGCAGCACAGAGTTCTACACAAACGTCCAGCCTCAGAGGATTTATCTGTCCAGTGGATACATGCTATATATGACGGCAATGTGCCTGCTAGAGCCTGCAAATGATCACTTTTCCAAATGCTAACTGCCGTTAGCTCCCAGTAGCCTCTGTGGCTGATGTCATTTTCTGTCCCTTAAGTTCGTTTTACTTTTTTTTAGGTGGACTTTAAGGTGGACCTCAAGAGATACTACTAAACAGAGCGTTCTGAACAGGGCTGTTTTAGCAGGGTGATCTGCTGTGGTGCTTCATCCTTACGGTATTTTGACCAAAGCATGTCACAGTTCATTAGGACACCAGGGAACTAGGTTAACTTTGAGAAATAGGGTATTATATGTCCCCTTTAAGTGAGCGTCATGTTTTAAATAGACCTCATCATAGCATATCTTCTTGTGTTTTAGGTTCAACAAATGTAGTGAGGGTAAATGACACGTCATGTGTAAAGTAGGGGACCACAGATCAAACTCCACTGGCCACTTGGTCTCACCTGTTGGTTATCAGCTTTTTGTTTCCTTTGTGTGCTAGTCACATGGTTTGTGGCGTAACACACACACAAACCAGTAGAATGTCCCCAGTAAGAGTCACCATATCCTGTCTCCTCTGGCAGGTACTGGAAATGTGTCAGCTCTGTTTTGGCCGCTTCAACTTCCTCCTACTCCTAAGATAAAACTTCCCCATGTCTGCAGGGGCCTCAGTAATAGAGCATATGTGGAAACACACTGCTGTCTGCCCACTGTGGAAAAGATGAATGTGGTATAAATTAAAATTCAAGCTAACAATAAACAGGACAAAAGCCAGCCATGATTTTATTTCATGTTCTCGTATAGAGCCAGTTATTCTCTGTGTTCTCCCTCTACTTTCACCCCTTCCTCTCCTTGCTGATGTCCAGTTGAGGCACCTGGGAGGAAGCAGCTGTAGGTGGTGATTACAGTTCAGACTCCAAAATAACCTCTCCTCCTCCCAGCTCTGCACTCTCCCTCAGTTCTCTCCTCCTCAGCCACCCTCTTCTGACCTTCTTTTCTCTAAATCACAATCATCCACATAACAACAGTAATAAGTACCGATTTAAGCCAAACGAAAGGAAAGTCAGAAGAAAGGGAGCCAAACTGCTCTAAATGACCAAGATTTTGTGCTGTTAGTCTCAGATGGACTTCATTAATGAGTATTGTTTTGTGTGTGTGTGTGTGTGTGTGTGTGTGTTTGCATGTTCGTAGCCATGTAAATAAAGTGACTAGTACACATTGCCTGGCTCATCAATATGAGCAAAGGTGGGCTCAGCTCAAAACACATGAACAGGATGAACAATATTAACTGAGCATTCCGGAATATGACCTCCCCTCTCTCCACCCACATCTAGTGTGTGTGTGTGTGTGTGTGCGTGTGTGTGTGTTTACTAAAGCTCCAATCAATCACACGCCCAGAACATTTCAGCAAGACACACATACACACGCAAACACGCTAATACATACACTGGGTTTATTAAAAGCCAGTGATCACTGATCTGTCTGACAGCAGCAGTTTACACATCCATGCACACACACACACACACACACACACACACACACACACACACACACACACAGTCAGCTGTAGCACAAGCCACACTCATGTCGGTGGTGTGACAAGAAGAGCAAGTCCTTGGACAGAACTGTCTTTCTTTCCTCTTCCCCTTGGCTTTTGAGAACATCTCCACAGTTGAACAGGAAGGCCAGTGTGCAGGGTCACGCGCTGCCCAGTGGAATTCCCCCTGAACTGCAGGGAGCTCACAAGGGCAAAACTTGTCTCTGTTTGACCCAGTTCAGATAATGGAGTGATAGGAAAAACAAAGCGCAAACTCCTCTGAGCCTGAGTCATATCCCCGAGCAGAATGTCTTTACCTCTGTTATCGCTGGTGAACTGTTAACATGGACAGTTCAGCTCAGGTGTTTGCTGCCCTAAAGTAGGAGGTTGTGTTCTTACATGTTCTTGGTAAAACTATGCCCATGTGCCATTTAGCAAATCATCAAATGCCTATGAATGCGGCAACCAAAGGGAGTAGTATAACGTACCAGCTGTAGTCACAAATAAAGGTCACATTCAGATATAGGCTTTGTCTTTAGGACAGAATTTTAAGTGTTTTTCTACTTGGGAGTAGTTGAGTTGACATGAAAAAGAGAGGCGGATCTAGCCCAGAAAACATCTGGCTCTTCCCCATTAAATGACTTCACATTATGGCTGACATCACATGGGATAGTCCCGAGAGTCCATTCCAGTGATTGCGGTGTGCTTGGGTAATTGAGGTCCCACCCTCGCATACAAGAAACCCTGGTCTGGCTCCATCCTTCTGCCTCGGGGGGGTGGGGCGACCAACATCTGACCAAAGAGGGGAAGAACATGACTCAGCTGAATGAATGGTAAGACAGATGTCATGTAAGCATGCCCTCTGTCAGTAACAGCACGCTTTGGATGTCAGTCCCATTATTACAACACACTTAGTCTGTGTAAGTGTAAACATGTTGGTTGATGTAAAGGAGAGTCCCTCTGGGCTGATGTAAAGAGATGTTTTAGTGTGGTGTCCATGAGTGGAAGAGGGTACATTGAAGCTGTGTCGGTTCATGGCACCTTGAGTCCAGTTTATTATTATATTATATAAAAACTCACTTGGTCAAAACCAGCATGCTTGGTTACAGCAATATTCACAGTTGTACACAAATAAGGTAAGAGGGTAAAATCTGGAGCTCTGCATGGTATTTGAAGATATTGCCTCTCATAAACATATTGAATGAATGAATGAATGAATGAAACGTTTATTTCGGGCATGACAAGTACTCAACATCTGCACACATCAGCATTTAAATTCATACACATGTAATATTCCATGCACGTATACACAAACAATATCGTATGTGATACGATTAACACGTAAAGCAAGACAGATGACAGAGAAAATACAGAAGAAAATTACAATAAAATCAAATAATTTGAGTTCATCCAATTAATGTATTCCAGGTCTCGATTCGATTCGATCCACAATTCGATTCGATTCAATTCTTATTAAATTAGAAATATTTCAGTTACAATACCTCTCTTATTGCGCTACATTTAGTACCGATCATCATAAAGGCCATAACCTGTATTGAACAAAATACATGTAACTAAATAAATCTGGACAGCTGTCCAGTCCTGAGAAAGACAGTAGAATTCTGAAAGTAAAAGGTTTGCATTAAAAGATCGATGGGTTTTATGAATCGATATCACATTATTAAATAGAAGATCGATTGTAATCATTTAATCGTTTTTCAGCCCTGTTCCAGTGTTGAATTTACTTAGTAAGGTGATACAACAGAGCACGTCAGAGTCCCACAGCAGCGCTGGAGGACCATTACTATAGAAAATGAGAGTGAGAGATCTGTGCCTATCGATTCCCTGAGCTGGACTGTCAATACTCCCCTTCGAATTCTGACACGGCAAACTAATGGTCTCCGGGGTTAGTGGCAGCCAGACACACACCCACTCACCATCCCAGCACCTATGGGTGTAATGGACAAAAAAGAGGCCCCATCGATACATCAATACATGACGACCTGCATTTACCTGCTGCCTCAGCCATTTCACCAATCAGCACCACCACACTGAGAGCATGCATTAACAATGATGCTGCTCACTCAGCCTATGATTTTTCACATGTCCGCCCCGTTCATGACAAACGGTCAATGGCCTACATAGCATGTCTCTAGTCTCGACGATCCCTCAAAGTTGCTTTACATTACAGTTTTGCCATTCACCCATTTACTCACATATTCATACGGCGACACCATGTACAGCACTCCATCAAACATACACAGTCACTTTCATGCCAATACAACATGCTGCTTCACAGCCATCAGGAACAATATGGTGTCTTGGCCAGGGACACATCAGCATATAGACTAGTGGAATCAAACCCAACCATCCCCCCATTCAACAAAATACATTAGTCGCTGTACTTAGTATTAAGCTGAGAAATGCTGCAACATGGACTTATCAGCAACAGCTTTAAAATGTCGGTTACTGGTTTAAATGCTCTGATTGGTCACACACGCATGGACCAAGTATTTCTCGTCTGGTTTAGCAAGACACATGTCTGTAACTGTCCAACTGACAGGCTGTCTATAGTCCACTCTCATGGTCATTTAACAGCAGGGTAATGGTGTGAGCTGTGCTGGTTCACTGCTCTTCGACGCTGTTGCCCTGGAGGCTGCTGTTGTGGGGAGCGAGGGCTAACCCTTCCTGATCACACGGAGGGGAAAAGGCCACTTTGCCTGGGGAGAAAGGAAAGGACGTTATAGTGGGGAGGGGTTTGCACTGCGGGGTGACAAAAGAGCTTTTGTAGATGTAAGTTTACGGCATTAACCCCTTTCTCCTCCCCACTTCACACGAATAACAAGAAATCAGTGTGACAACTGAGCAATAGCCTGAGGCAGTGTGTTTGATTATGCAGTGTGTGTGTGTGTGTGTGTCTTGTGACAGAGCTGACATTCTGGAGAAATGAGAGAGTGGTCAGCTGTTGTCAGAATGCCACATAGAAGAGGATTTTGTAGAAAAAGGAAGAAGGAGCCGCCCTCGTTGCACTTTTTCCATGTTAGTGTCAGAATTAGTGAAGCTACAGTAGGCTGTCAACATGGATCTTTGCCACAGCTGCACTGAGTCGGGCTGACCTGCTTATTGTTTTATTATAAATGCAATTAAAACGGCAAAATTAGAAGTAATCAAAAAGTTACTTCTGGGTCATTCAAATGTGTGTCCGTGTGTGTGTGTGTGTGTGTGTGTTGTGTGATGCCTGCCACCCTGTGGCCTGTCCACTCAGTGGGACATCTGTCAAGCAGAGGCACAGTGTCGACCGTTACTGAAGTTCAGCCAACCACATAATGCACTCACACTCATAATACACACATAAACACACAATATAAAACATATTGGAACACGTCTCTCACTCTTTTGCTATCAGTATTTCTGTCCTCCTCATTTTCTTATTGCATCTTTATCATTTTATTTGCCTGGCTTTCCCCC
The DNA here is from genome assembly GCF_963457635.1 of Microchirus variegatus. Taxonomy (NCBI): domain Eukaryota; kingdom Metazoa; phylum Chordata; class Actinopteri; order Pleuronectiformes; family Soleidae; genus Microchirus; species Microchirus variegatus. The sequence goes on from NC_139816.1 coordinate 24,815,424, forward strand.
CCCTCAAACCTCATACATGTATGTAGTCTTTCCCAGCCTCCGCCTCTCCTCTACATCCTCTCCATTGCTCCCTCCCACATCCTCTCTGAGAGTTTGTGACACTCCCTCCCTGGGGCAGCCATCAGTTCAGATGAGCATCATATGTGACAGACCAGCTTTGTCTTTTTAAGCCATTAGCAGTCCCTCTCCTCCCACACCGCCATCATTCCTCTCTGTTCACCTTGTATGCAGCATTTGTGTGTTAGTGTGTCCACGTCTCATGCTGCCGTAATGGAGTGTGTATCAGTTTACATCTGAAAATCGTCCAGAATGAAGAATTGATAAGTGTAAATATGTGACAGCGCTGATGGCGTTCGTGTTCAGCCTCCTACATGAACTGATGTTGTATTTACAGGTACTTGTAATCAGTCTGTGCTGTGGTACACTTACAGGTAGGCAGGGTTTAATAAGATTTTCCAGTTGGAGATTTGTTTGGCAGTTTACCTCCCTCTTCATAGGCCAGTGTAATTCTCCCTGCTCTGCACTCCCCCACAGTAAACTGTCAAGCCTAATACAGGCAGGAATGTCCAGTCACCTGCTCCTAAAATGCAACAGCCCTGTGCTACACTAACCTAATATAGACCTGCACAACACCAGCAGGTTGGATAACACTATTATTGCTCATTGCATATATTTAAACACACACCTCAGTGTGCCTGCGCTCAGCTGTTAGGCCACAGTCCTACACCATGGAAACTAGTATCAATCTTTGTAATTATTTGACATGATAACTCGAAACAAAACTGTATGTAATGTACAAATATATATATATATATATATATATATATATATATATAATATATAATGTGCAAAAAACATTATCAGTATGATTTGTTTCTGCGACAAACCTGGTGTCTGTGTCCTGCCCAATACTTAATAAACATGAGCAATCATTTTTATTCACTGCTGAAGCAGATATGATAAGCCAAAACCTAGCTACATTGAAAGTGGAGCTAAAATTCACAGTTCTGCAGGATATGACAACTTTCAGTGTTTTAGGGGGGTGGGGGGGCTGTTTAGGCTGTGACTAGGAGGCCGAAAGACTCTGTAGATAGATTTGATATTAAAAGAAAGCATGACTCTGTGATGCAAATATCATGCAGTACGTACATGTTAGCCATAACCTCTTAAGACGGCTGCCAACTTGTGAGAAAACCTTGGTGGCTTGCGGGCAAAAAGTCGAGGTTACTACCACACACCCAATATATTTATATATAGCAATATTGTATGCATCCCAAGCTTATAATGCATTATAATCTACTTATAACACTATAATTAGTTGTAAGCATTCATTAATGCTTTTTACACAATATGCTTTATTTAATGCTTAAAGGTGCCATATGTAAGAATGTGGCCAAAAACAGTTACGACATTCAAATTCAAAATACCAGGGTCTTTTAGGTTTTGTTTTCTGACATAACTGGCAACCCGTGGTAGCTCGGCAGCTGAGACTCTACTGACTGCAATGATTGGTAGACGGCGGTAGGTGGCGCCACATGCCAAAACATGATTTCAAGACATAAACATGATTTGCAGTCTGCAAAATATTTTTTGTAATGTAAATATTTTTGCTGTACTGTTGTTGTTGGTGAGTTCAGTTTGTTGTATGAACATTATTCATGAGTCTCTGTGACATATTAGGAGGGTTTTATGGCCAGTTGCTTTAGATTTATTACATAATGCACCTTTAATACTCGTAATGCTTATATTATTATATAGAAAAAAAGACGCAGAAGAAGAAGTATGCTGTAATAACACTACAAATGCTTGAGGAATGGGAGGTGTGGCGTGAGTGACTCTCACGGCGATTACGTGAGATTTGGCAGCGGCGCTCTCAAGTGCTCAGCTGTCTCACTCATGTGTATCTGTGACAGAGTTTGGATCAAGCTGTGAAATTATATTCTCCTGGCGGACAACACACAGTCAACAGTGTGGCCCCACTCTTGTTTATTGACGATAAATGTTAAATGATTATATCACTTGCATACCACATGCATTTGTCCATTGTGCTGGTCAGTATGTGCTGACCCAGTCATGCTGCTGTCATTAGTGCTGGTTGGTTAAAAAGGAAACAGAACAATGTAGTGACATTTGATGAGACTGATGGAGAAAAGTCAGTCCCAACTGTGCAGCTTTCAAAAGCCATCAGTCCCCAGCTACAGCCTGAATGGAGCCTGGCAGCAGAGGCACATACATTTAATTTTGCCTGCAACACTCCTATGAGACTGGGAGCAGGTTAATGTAACATTAGCCAGGTTTGTGTTTAGTGATCCAAACGGATTTCTCTTAACTCAAAACAGACCTAAACAAACAACTGTATACCCAGGTGTGTGCTGGAGCTTTCCTGTGCTGCATAAATATTTGTGTTGCTGTTTTGGGGTTGTTTCTGTGCACAAAGTGATTTCCAGCCTGAGCTCAGGTAACATAGTTTGTTATTGTTTGAGCTGCTTTCACACATGCACCGCATCTGTGAACATCAGCATGTGAAAATGGCTTTTGTATATGGGTCGAATAGCTGTTTAAAGTCCGCTGACTAAAACAACACAGCACTTGACAACAACAATGAAAAACATAAAAATGGAGGAGAGGGGTAAAACAAGAGAGCAGAAGGAAGGTGATGCAAGAAGGGTGACTACAGATTTTCTGAGCATAACAGATCCAACAGCCAGCAGATGTTTCCTCTCCTCACCTTTGTGTTTTCCCTCTCCTACTCACCAACCTCTTATCCCACCTTCTGTTGCCTGCCTATACTGTACACAGTCTGCTAGGTGGGCATTCTCTCACTATTGGCCTGCTGAGTGCATGAGAGCTGTATCAGGGAGACTGATGAGACTGAGTCTTGTATTGTAGGTTTAACATCTTCTGTGCTTTTTTTGTATCTGTTTTTGTGTGAATGTGTTAGTCCATCATGACCCTCTCTGATGGATACGGAGCCTAGATCATGTGACCTCTCATACGGACTGAAAGCCCTCATAATGCCAAGCATGCATGCTCATAATGGCTTAGTATTCAGAACACACGCACTCTCTCACACACACACACACACACACACACACACACACACACACACACACACACACACACACACACACACACACACACACACACACACACACACACACACACACACACACAGGTTTGCACAGATGTTCTTCTTAGACATGGCTAAGAATCCCTAATCTTAACCATAACCAGTTATGTTACAAATCTTAGCCCTAAATTTTCTCCAGTTTCTCAGGAATGAGGTTCTACCTTGTTAGGACCAGGTTTTGGTCTCCATGAGGACTACATGTAGTCCAGAAAAGGCCTTAATGAGGTGAACATAGAGGAACACACACAGGCATTGGACATTGGATTCCATTTTTCAGTATTGATTATTTTGGATTTTACAATAGGATCCAAAGATTTTCAAAAATCAGGCTGAAAATATATATTATTTAAACTGTAAATTACTACCGCAGCCACATTTTTTATTTATTTATTTTTTAAAAGTATTTTTTTGTTTGTTTCAACCCTTATTTTGCACATCTAAATTATCAAAGACAAAGTCAATATTTGAGTATTTTTCAGCGAAATGCTAAATTTCGATCCAATTTAGATCTTATCCCTGAACTTAAAAAGTTCTTCAGAACTTAAGTTATGCCTCAGAACTCAGAAATTATGCCTCATTGGGACATGGTTTTGGTCTCCATGAGGACTGCTGTTCTGACAAGATCAGTGTTTATGCCAGAAAAGGTCATAAAGAGGTAACAAACACGCACACACACACACACACACACACACACACACCCCCCCACACACACACACACACATACACACACACACACACACACACACACACACACGCCACAGGCCAATACCATAGCCACCAAGTTTACAGTAGTAACCCATGTTTATACTGGAGGTGAGACAGCCCAATCCAAGATAATAACTCTGGTACACCTAAGTGAAAGTGAAGTGTGTGTGTCTGTGTGTGTCTGTGTGTGGTGTGATCACACCCTCCAGTCCCTGCCACCAGCCCACCTGGCCTTATTTAGAAGAGCTGAACGGGGCCTGAAGCAGCAGCACGCCGAGGACACCCAGTGTAATAGAATGTATGTGGCTGATCACTGTGCTCAGAGGAATTCCACTGTCTGCCACTTTGAGTCGTACCTAGAACAACCTAAGAAATACAGTCAATTATCTGGCTGTCATTTAGTTGCATGGCAGCACTATCAACACAAACCATGAGTTATTAAATCCTAATAAAAACATAATTTAACAGGAAAGGTTTAGTAATTTCCTTTTTGTAAAGGAGTCAGTCTTTTCTTAACACTCATCAACACTGATGAGTGTTACACAGTGACTTCCTTTACACTAAAAAGTATCATCAAGCAGATTAAGAGAACAACAGCTCCATTAGCATTAGTGTTATCATGGAAAGTGCTCATCAGATGGGAGATGAGGGACCCACAGGGCCTATGTGCTCTTGTGCTAAAGCCTTGATCAGCATCATTAAGAAGACAAGAGCATTGTCTTGCAGCTGAAATGATTTCTGTAAAGAGCTGTGCTCCACAGGTTGTTGTGGAGCACAGGAAATCGTTATGTAAAGATTAATACGTCCAACTGAGTGTGTATGTCAGAGTCAGAGATTGACCTACTCCTTTGGCCCAAGTATCAAATGATGCACTGAAAACACTTGCTGCATTCCAAAAAGGTGAGATATTTTCATCTTGGTGTGCAGAAAAACAGGCGCACTGAAATGGATCCATGTAGTCGTTGTAGTTGCTCTCACTTGTGTGCACGAAGGCTTACTCGTCTCTATTGAAAGTAATGTTCAGACTTCATTTGAATGGCCCCAAAGGGTGTACAGTATATTTGAAGTTTATAGACTATTCGGGACTGAATTATGTGGACTTAAAGTCATAAACACAGCAGCACAGCAACAGTTGTACAGACAAGAAGAGCGAGCGCTTTCCTGGGGATCCATGATATGTATTAAAAAGTAAAAACACATTACGAACAATTAAAACGCTCAATGAATAAAAGTTGTTGTTTGAGGAGTTGAGTGTTGTGTTGTGTATCTATGGAGACAATCCAAGATAAGAGTTGGCTCTCGATGTGACTGACCTGCTATGGTTTGGTTGGTAGACTCTTGAGGGTCCAGACTTGGCAGTAGCCCTAATGATCGAAACAGCTAACTAAGCACGTGAAGACACATTATTATTATGTGTTTGTGGTTGTGACTGCCAGAATCAAACAACTTTTACCTGACTTAAATACAAGATTGAGGCGGCTTCGAACAAGCTAACCATGAACATTCCCTGTTTCTTTTTCTTCTTTTTTTGTTATAGGCACTTGAGTTGGCCTTCCTGACTCTGTGGGAGGACGGCTGTTGTTTTAACAAAACCAGTGGCGTTTACCTCAGAGCTGAATGAGGCGCCTCACCTTGAGACAGCATACTTGAGGTTTTGAATGGCACAGCTTTGTTTTACTTTGGTTCGGGCTGGGGTTGTTTTGTAGTGGTTGGCCTCCCTGAGAAAATGGCATCGCGGAGCCACAAGGGCAGACTCTGTGACGGCAGGGCTGCACTCTTTGAGAATGCCTGTGGCAGCTTCACGCTGCCTGCCTGGATCTGAGGTCCCAATGAGATATGTGATGCACAGAAAAAAGTGAGAGACTGTCTTGCTGCTGCTCGCGATGAGTCAATCTATCAAGCTGAATAACAGCAGACCTCAGAATATGTGCTCGGTTTGACTAAAATTAGTAGCAAAGGGAAAGCTCATCCTTTCATCTGTCTCTTTAGGAGACAAACTTTGGGAAAAAAATGTATTTGGACATTCCAGACATACCACCTCAGGGCTCCAGACTGCAACCAAATTTGAGACAGTGTGAGTAAATTTTGCATCGACTCGCGCTTTGCCAGATCGTTTAAAGGTAGGGTTGGTGATCCTGGAAGAAGTGTTTGAGCAGGCTACATTTTGAATTCAAAAGTCCGAGCCCCTTTCTTCAGACTTCCCTCCCAAAGCATCCAGAGCACAAGAGCGGCCATCAAATACAGATTAACGAGCACTTTTGGTACTTTTTCAGTGACGGTATCTTTTTTTGATACTTGTTCAAATGCGTCAAACGTGACGCTGAAAAATAACTAATACTCTCAAAAAGATCAACACCATGGCATCACTTTGCAGCCCTTTCTGGGCTTTCAGTTGTCGCCACCATGGAACCGGAACAGATCATTCTGGTCATTCAAGTCTTTTTCTTGGCAGTAGCGTCTTTCATTTGCGACCAACACCTTTTCTACCATAACGTTAACGCCACAACTGTCTCGTTTCTCATTGAATGTTTAGCATAAACTCTGGCGTTGTCTTCTGAGCATACACACCACAATCAAATGATTTCATTTGGGCCATTCAAAATGATTGGATGTTTTTTTACACACCTGTGTAAATACCTGGTTTTGGTATGGTTTTTAGTGTTTTAACATTAGGCTTATGTTAGGCTTGAGGAACTGTTACCGGAAAGTAAGATGTACAGTGTTAAAATGTTTTGTTTAAATGTAATTTACATTTGTCAAACTCACTTTCACTGAGGGCCACATCAGCATAATGCTTAAGGCCACATTATACTTCTCCGACTGCGTAATGCGTTATCCGTCTGCTTCACCACGTAGACCACTCGAGCCTTTATACTTCTTCGTCGTGGTGACGGATAGGCGCTGCAATTTCCCGCCCGATCAGTAGGGGTCGCTGCGCAAGGTTGTTGTGCTTTTGGCTACAGTGAGCAATGGCGTCCGAGGGAGAAAGACTGTTGTTGTTGAAACAGTGGCCGTTTGTCACCTTTCTGTGTCCCGGAACGCAGTTTTAAGATAATTTGAGGTGAGAAATTGGCCATTTAGAGTCTACACATGTGCTGTGTGTATTAAGACATGACATATTTATAGTTCGGCAGCGACGAAGTCGGCGGTGTTCAGCTCCGCCCTCTGTGGACGCTCGGTGCTCACTGTGAGCCGGCACAGAGCAGCTTCGCTCGGCCTGTCCTGAGGACCAATCGCAGCTCTTGCCGTCTCCGTTGTCCCTTGACGGAGTGACGGACACTTAAAAAATATTCCGTGCAGCCGGAGACGACGCAGAGACTCTACAACAGGTTCTGCGTCGACGCAGAGCACTTTCCGCAGGAGTATAAATTGGGCTTTACCCTCAAAAGGCCAGATGATACTGTCATACAGAATAAATGTAACTAAATGTAACCAAATATAATGTAAAATGAAGGTAACTACTCCTTAACATATTGCTAAATAAATTTCTGTATTTATTACTTTGTAATAACTTGTCACATGATGCATATACCATGATACACTGTGATCTAGTGGCGATACCGTCACTTTGCGGGTAACGCAATCGCCATGCATTGTGGGAAATGTAGTTAGTTAGTAGCATAGACCTATTTTAACACATATTTTTAAGACCAATTAATCACTCGTGGGCCACATAAAATGACGTGGCGGGCCACATTTGACCCCGGGCCTTGAATTTGACACATGTGCCTTAACATTATGTCTTCATGTGTAATGAAAGAAGATAAAAACTTACTGCAGAACAGAACATATATATTTATTTAGTTGTTGTCCCCTTCTGACACTCATTTATTAAAGAAATCACTCACGCTGAGGGTCTCCAAGCACAGAAATAGCTCACTCCCACAGAGCTTGAGATATTACCATTCTTGTATGGCATGCCTCGCTGCATGGAAACACACTCCAAGCAATCTGGTGTTGTACAAATTCACGATTATTCAATCAGATCAGTCTGGCAAGAGTCAAATAGCATTAGTCTAAATACGTGTCTTAATTAAGTTTCAACAATTACCATAGCGATTTTAAAAGGGACATTTGGCTTCATGTGCAGAGCAGTGACAACACACGTCTGTTGGGTGATCCTTACCAACAGGATAATGTTGGGCCCATGCATTTGCTTGTAATTGATACAGCGTGGCAGGTGTCATAACAACACAAGGCTGTCCACAGCAGACATGTTTAAACATAGCTGACATTGACTGTCTGGCACTGGCTTTCAAGAGGGAACTCTGCAAGAGGGACAGAGGTGATGGTGGTAGTAAACGCAACTTTGGCTCCAGCTATTTATTAGCATGTTGTAACTGTGGAATACAGCTTGAATCCGTAGCAAACTGCATATTTAGAGGCTTTCCCTTTTTCCTGTCAGGAATAAAAAGTGTTGAATAGGTACCATGGTGATTTACAGTATGTTATTTAGCTGGAACACCAGCTGACTAGGCTATTAGGCTATTGAGCTAGCATTAGTAGCAGTATTAACCCGATCCACTGAATATTTCTGTGTACAACCATGTGATCCATTATTTTCTCAGGTGCTCCACAAACTTCAACCTACACTCTGTAGCAAAGCGAACTCGCAAACAATCGCTCTTCACTGTCTGCACCTTCTAATGCTTGAGTCGGAGTCACAACTCCTGTTGTGTGCTAGCATGCTAGCGCTAATGAGGCCAGCTGTCCAAACACTCAGCTGGTCAGCCAATGGGGACGACAGGCTTTGTTGATGCTAGGTGTTACATCTCCTGTTGAAACACACACTTTTGTTCCATCAGCGCCAACCATTTGGCACAGGAAGTACCATCTCTCTCCTCCCCACACCACCCTCTGCTCCTCCTCTCACCTCCGTGTACTGTATTTTGCAGCTCTTCTTTATATATTATCCCAGTTGCCGTTGCCATCTCCTGTCTGCACATACCAGCACATTGATGTTGCCTCTACAGCTTTATAGTTTTAAATTTTTTTGGCACTGCTGATTGCGTTTGCAACTGCTGACCTCAACTCTGTGGCGCCCAAACAGCTTCTCTGACACATACTACAGTACCTTCTGTGACAGAATGAAGAGTTGCACCCTTTTGCCCTGCTGAGTGGACAATATATCATCTGGTGCAGTTGCTCTGACAAAAAAAAAGAGGTGCAAACGGAAGAAATAGGTGGTGAGATGAGAGAGAGAAAGAGGGAAGTTACAGATATCAATGATCCATCTCTCTGAATGACCACGGAGAGCAATCCATGGACAAAGTGAGAGGGAAAAAGGTTGAGAATGAACGAGCTGAACCCCCAATAGGATTTTGCAGCTGCAGCACAGCAACGTTGACCCTGTAAACGACTCATCAAATAACACTGCGATTCCCTCCTCCTCCACCACCACCTTTCATCCCTCTGCCCCCACACCTCCTTCCTACCACCTCCCCCTCAGCCTGAACCTTGTACGTCTCACGGTGTCTGTAAAAAACACCAGTTAGTTGTAATGACCCACACAATAAACACGCGATAAAGGGAGAAACTATTCTCAATGATTCAAACAGAAAATCACGGGCCTGCCGATTATACCTTCTCACGACAAAAAGTATTATCAGCCACTTCAGAAAGATGAGGCTGAGTGGGGTTGGGGTGAGAGAAAGATAGATGATGGCACTGATGTTCTGCAAATGAATGCAGCTGGTGTGTTTGTGTGCGAATGCTGTGTGTTATGTGAGATAAAATAGCTGGAGAGGGAGTTTCAGTGCTGCAGCAAGGGGGGCCCTCTGCTGACTGGGCTGCTCTCAGCGGAGAATTGATTTGGCCTCTGAGAGGATCTGTGGCACTCTCAGTGGAACAGAGGGATAGGGAGGGAGGTGCAGAGGAAAGGAAGGGCTGTATGTGGACGTAACACAGGTGGGATTGAGAGACAGAGGAACAGGTTGGAGATGAGACACACACACACAGATCTGTAGTCAGTCAGGAAAATACACTCCCCATAATAACCCTCCCTGTAGGTTGGCTGTCTCTGTGTCTCCTTGCTCCTTCAGCCCTTAAACACAACTGACCAGGTCACACTAACTCCCACGCACATAAACCACCTCTGGCTACAATCTAATGACCTGTGTGCGTGAATCTTGTCTGTTTTCTGTCCAACATATTGGACATATCGGAAATCTTTCATCTACATCATTTATTTACATTAAGGCGTTTATATTTTAATAACCCATGTTCACTCTGTCTACTCTGTTAGTGCCTTTGCTGTCCAGTTTTCACCCACTAACACAATGTACTTTGGGGATCATGTAAGATTTATCTAATCTCCTGAAGTTGGCTCATCTCTATTTAATTGGTGTTTCCATTTATGTGCACCCTCCTACTTCAACCTTTAATCGTTTTGACATTTACTGTATATTTAAACTCTCATGGCCTTTCACTCACAATGAAGGAGTATACGCATTATACTTCCTATTATCTTTATTAAGGATAGAAATACTTAAAGTGTGTAGCCGCTCTACTTGTAAGACTAATCAAAGAGTTGACACAGTCATTCTAACCTCTGTCTTCCATGTCTGCGCACAGTGACTAACTACAATAACGTGGTGGAGGCTGGCTCAGAGTCAGATGACGAGGACAAGCTGCACATTGTGGAGGAGGAGGGCCCTGTGGCAGACGGAGCCGAGTGCGACAGCACCCTGCCAGATGACGAGCACCCCGGGGATCACTGCTGGGATCCAGGTGAGTCCAGAGAAACACACTCTTGCGTTGCATTATTTTTTTTATTTTTTTGTGAGAGCATAATTATACAGAGCTTACTTTCACTCAGAAAACATACAACGTACCTTGAAATAAAATAGACAATACAAACTAGTCATTAATCCAAATAAAACATTAAAAAATAAAGCATAAAAACAACATTACAGGGTTAACCATTCAGTACTTCTGTCTGTTCAATATATCTTATCCATTTGGCCCACAGTTGAATAAATATGTTTTTCTTAAGGCGAAGGGAGAAGGTAATCTGTTCCATGAGGTAAATGTCATTTAAATTACATTTAAAATCAACTTTTTAATAATTTAAATCCTTTTATTTGGGACTCTGGAGGTCCTATCAGTCGGCAAAGTGTGAAAAAAGATGACTCACTCATGTTTTTGTGGTCCTCCTCAGTCTAAATACAGGAGATAAAACACGCAATGTTGACTTCCGCGCTCATTGGGACGTCACACTGCGCTAAATTCCTGGAATTGTTGTCTCGCGGAGCGCCGCTGTGTCCCTAAAGGAGTCCGCAAAGTCTGCGAAAAGTTCTCTTCTTGGCTCCACAGTGCAGCACAGAGTCCTACACAAACTTCCAGCCTCAGAGGATTTATCTGTCCAGTGGATACATGTAGTATATGATGGCAATGTGCCTGCTAGAGCTAAATTTTAACTGCTGATAGCTCCCCGTAGCCTCTGTGGCTGATGTCATTTCCTGTCCCTTAAGTTGCGTTTGACTTTTTTTTTCTGTTTAGATACTACTAAACAGAGCGTTCTGAACAGGGCTGTTTTGGCAGGGTGATTGAACTGCTGTGGTGCTTCATCCTTATGGTGTTTTGATGTCCCAGACATGTTCATTAGGACACCAGGGAACTAGTTTAACTTGGAGAAATAGTGTATAATATGGGACCTTTAAAATTTTACTTTCATGAGAAAAGAATGAGGAAAATAAACCAGTGAGGGATTACAGCAATGGCTTCACAAAATAATTGTCTTTTTATTGACAGTTGAAATGAAGTGTTAAGTTTCCTAAAAAAGATTGAGTTGTTTGCTCTGCATAACCTTTGAATAAGTATTTCAGTTTAGGCATGTATTGTGCTTTAAGGAAGTCTTCCATCTTGAGATGAATATTGCTCCACCCACATCATAATACTACCTTAAGTTTTACTAACTAAATAAATGATACTTGTTGATGATGACATCCTTTCATCCATGTATTGCATTCTGCCCTTTAGATTTCACTAAATCTGATGTATTGGACAAGTTTTTCACTGACAGCATCTTTAAACCTCTTTGCTCAGAATATGATCGATAGCTGCCCACAGCTATCTGTCATTCACCTTCTGTTTTTACTTTTTCTGACATCACTTGCTCAACTGCTGCTGTCCCATTTTATCATCAGCTCATGTGATGCAGACTGAGTTAAGGAAGGTTTTTGACGACGTGTGTGCACAGTCTGCAGTCTTTGTCTCATTGTGAAGCACAGTGTGTAAGGAAACAGGTACTACACGGCGTGGATTTGTAACTAAGGCAGGAAGCGTGATATTAAACAAAGACAATGCCAACAGGGGGAGAGACCTTCAAGTGCAGAAAACAGCCTTACAACCTCAGAGCCCCAGTGAGGCGTATATGGCACTGGTGGGCATTAGAGGGGCCTCAGTGAACTTCTTTTTACCTCAAGCCATGTGGAAGTGACATCAGAGGCAGCTCACTTCCACAGGAAAGGCTGATATCACACACACACTTCTCCATAACAACAATCGCAGGTGCTGAAAGATGTTTCAGGCTGGGACTAATGCTTCCACACTGACACTGTAGTATGTGCAACACTAACTAGCCCATATTATTAAATGCTTTGACATTGTCCCGCAGATTTTGGCTGACTCTTGCTCAGAGATGTGAGGAGGGAACCAGTGGTCAAGTTAACAAACTATCAATCTAATTTAGGGAGGGACTTTTTGTTTTAGAAAATTCCTCTCTGGTGATTTTACTTACAGTTTCACCTCCGTCAGTTTCAGTTGTGCATGTAGACCTGTGGTGAGTGTAGCCACCTATTCCCCAGACTATGCTGTCATCCTCCCCACCACTCTGCAGCTGCACCTCTGTGCATAAAAGGAAACTTGGAGGAAGAATAATGTCATTGGTTTTGGCCGGGGCCCACGTACATTAAACACTTTAAAACAGCAAGCTGGCTGTGCTTCACAGTTATGCCTGATCAGGCATATTTGCCTTCACTCATATGCATGAGCGTGCGCACACACACACACACACACACACACACACACACACACCTGTCTTTATACTTTCTTGAGCTCCTCATCTCATACATCAAACAACATCTCTGCTGCCACACTGGCTCGGACTGATGAAACGCGGAGAAAGCCACAGTCGTTTAAACAAACACACTTCTCTCGTCTCTCATCCCTTCATCCCTCCCTCTGTTGGTTTCACTTCTGAGAAGAGAGAAGTCTCTGGTGCAGCCTTGAGAAATGACCACCACCCACTAATCTTCTCCTCGGCGCAGCCTAGTTTGCTTCAAATTAAAGCCCTGACCCCACCCCCCTTCTCTTGAGACTGCTGCACTCCAAAACCAAACAGTGGTTTTTCATCACTTTGCCATCTTGTGCGAGATCTTTTCCACAAATCCTTTCTCTTTTTTTTTTTTTTTTTTTTTACACGACTCTACTGTGTCTCTTGTTCTGAATCATTCCTCTTGATTATATGGTATCATGGGCCCCCTGGTCGCTGTCATTACTCATTCACACCTAAATGATTATGTAGTAGCTTAGCAGCCCAGCATTGAGGCAGTAAACTGCAGCCTGCTCTCTCTCTCCTCTAACCCGATGACTTACTCCAGGAGATAAAAGGTACAGGAGAGAAAGCTGAGTTTTAAGAGCATGACTACGTCTGAGAGAATCGGCAGGGTGGAGCTGGAAAGCTTTGGAATCACGAGGCAGTGTCACACAAAGATATAATTGCATGGAAATAGAGCCTGAGGATACAAGAGAATGAATGTTGTACGTTTGATGGACACTACATGATCACTACTAGCACTGATGTGATGGTCCCTTGATCATATGTGCTGCAGGGACTCTGTGGACACTGGAACACCTACATTCCTGTGTGCTCTATGTCATGATGTGATGTTAAAAGTGAGCCACCCTCTGCACAGGAAAGGGGAGAATCTCTCGAGACAGCACAAATGTCAAATAGCATAAATCAAGAAGGAAGGAACTCATCCTACATTTTGAATTGCCACACATCTGCTATCTATTCCACAGCCTCTTTACTAGTGATTGTGTTTGTGAAAATCCTTATCTGTGATGTGACAAAATCTACGAATATGGTCTGGATGCACGACCACAGGAAGCAGTGGGGGCAGAGGTTGGCCAGGCCAGGAAATGCATCTTGGGAGAGTGTTGTATCATGTTGCAGAAATGTAGGCAGCGAGCGATGAGAGAGGAGTGTGGGAAAGAGAAGAGGAGAGGCGAGGTGGTCGACCGATTTTATTCTAAGAGGTACGCTAGTAAGGTTATGCTACGTTTTTTTTTTACACCAGCACTGCAGGGTTCTGCTACAACCACACAGGGGCAGAGTTCTGGGGCAGATTTTATCTCGTGCAGCGGTGAATTCGCATCGTCGAGTCAGCACACTGTATGATGTTTCATGGGAACATTCTGATAACACAGAGTTACCTCCAAGAGGCTGTGAACCTTTCTTACAAAGGATATGGTAGCCACACACACACACACACACACATAGAGATAAGCTGAGAAAACAACAGCTTGTCATAATTTTACACCACAGACCCTTGACTGGGACCCACACTTAACACACATGGTCAACTTTTAGTAGTCTGGAGGTGTGTTTGTGTGTTTTGGAGATGAAACTCAGCCATGTGAGCACTTTCTTGCATGGATGCTACATATTTTACTATACTTGGGGCCAATTCCAATTCCTATCTTAACCCTCAATCTTAACCTTCAAGCTCAACCCTTATTTTAACTGGCCCTCAAAACCAAGTGTTGAGGGTTATTTTGTCACTTAGAAATGGGACACCCCTTAAATGCAGATATGTCTTCAGACTGTGGGGGGCAGAATAACATGAGAAGAAGATCACATTTACGTCACGATTTTTTATTTATTATTTTATTTCAGTCAAGTTATTAGGTTGTCAGTTAGTTATAAGATGATACTCATACAAATACCACAACCACGGACATATTCAGCTGACAGTTACCACACACCACGACTTATTGAAGGGTAAACGATAGCAAACGATCGCTTGTGCGCACCGGCCGGCTATTGACAAAAGATCGTAAAATAAAAATAAATGTTACGCAACAATGACGTCAGTAATCCATAATATGGGCCTAAACTAAGATAATACAATGGTTTTCATCATTTTTATATCTCTATTAAAGAAGAAAATACTTAATTTGTATCGCACTCGCTTCGCTGCTTTCGACGCCATCTTTCTTATGTGAAAACATGCAATGCATTCTGGGTAGCCCTTGCTCCCAAGGGTGGTGTCAGAAAATCTCAATATTGAGGGCGATACAGCCCTTAAACTTTCCCCTCAACTTAATTTTTCTGAGAATCGGGACAGCACTTGCACTAGAGGGAGCGCACATTTTTGAGAGTTGAGGGTAAAGATTGAGGATTAAGCAAGGAATAGGAATTCACCCTTGATCAAGAGCCATCATAATTGAGACAAATATAGAGTTGAATTGAATAAAAAATTCCGATAGGTCCATCTAGCTTAGCCTAAGGACAGGAAACAAAGCGTTTCTAAACTTCAAGCTAAGATAACTGGCCATTAACCAAAGCTTCATGGTCAAGGGACTGGCATGGGAGTGGTTTTGTTTTTATAATCTACCTCTTTAACTAATGAAGATGCTAAACATCAGGTGAACATGTCCAGTGTGCTGCTCCATTTTGAATTGCTGTTCAGGCTGTGGGAAAAAGTCTATTATGTGTTGCTGACCCTCCACTGTGGAATGAGAATTTGTCAATCTGACATTCTCAGCACCTGCTGTTGGTTTGTTTCAGGGGCTGGAGGTTTCTATGAATGGTCTTTAATAACCATAGCAACAAATGGCTGCACATATTGTTTTGTAGCTTTATTAAGGTGCACCAGAGGAAGCCTGAGCAGTACTGGAATTCGCTGTGTATCCGTGAGTCATGAAGCGCTACACCTGTTCCCATCTCCATGGAGAATGCAGCTGGCCCCGTCTTTCAACGCCCACAATTCACAAAACACAATTCTCAAATCTCCACTCAGAAGGGAGCGCTCTCAAATCGGTCCATAAAACATCTGCCTTGTAAACATTATCACAGGATCTTTGGTAGCCTAGGTTACCTTTTAGCTGATAGGTCACCCTTGTGTTTATTCTCAGTAATGATAACGCACAGACACTAACATATCTGGAGAGGAATGATGTCTGCTGTTTTCATTGAAGACACACTATTCTTGGTTCTGGGATCCACGTCAGGAAGTGCTGGCTGAGCAGGGACGATAGGAGGAAAGGAAGCTTTCATGTATCATCAGGTTACACTTCCCACAAGCCTGCTGATTGGTAATTAGTGCTCGTTATACCAGCTAGTTGGCCTCATGTGATGTAGAGGAAGAACGTGCTCAGGTCTCACATGCAGGTTCTCATTTGCCTGGATATTAAGCACAGTCTGAAGGCCAAGCCTCTCCTGAGAGGAGCGCACCATCTGCATGTGTGTTTGTGCGTATATCTATCTGCCACAATACGTCAGGATAACATTCATCACCTAATTATCAGTCCCAGTTTTAACAAATACCTTACCTAACACTGTGAATAATGGCTTGCCATTCAATTCTTACAAAAGGCTTAATGCTCATACTGTAGCCTGTGGCCTTTGATGCTAATCAGTTGTCTCATCCATCATGCTGCTGAACATGTCATGATCCAGGGCTTGGGACTGTAAGATCCAGCTCAGCTATAATGACACTTAGGGTGACATTACTGGATTATCACATTTCATATAGAAAGGTTACATTTTCACATACACAGCCTTTGATGACAGGATAGTATGTATGCCTTGAAATAACATCAGTAATGCCTTTTTGTTGCAGACATGACTCTAATCAGTTTGTGTGTGTGCTCTTTGGTCCATCACAGTGAAGGAAGATTGTGTGTCAGATGGTGAGGACAATGTGAGCACAGATGCTTTGGTGGAGGAGATGCTCCAGCAAGGAGACACAGCCGTCATCTACCCAGAGGCTCCAGAGGATGAGCTGCAACGGCAGGGCACGCCTGATGCCAGCATCCATGACGAGAACGGTAATAGACGTCAACGAAAAGCATTCAGGCATCATCCATCCATCCATTTTCTACCACTTTGTCCTCCACATGAGGGTTGCGGGGGTTGCTTTGCCAATCTAAGCTGACATAAGGGCAATAGGTGGGGTCACACCCTAAACAGTCCTGCCAGTCCATCTCAGGGCCACATAGAGACAAACAGCCATTCACTATCACACTCACGGTCAATTTAGAGTGTCCAATTTATCTAATGTTGCATGTTTTTGGACTGTGAGGAAACCTGAGAACCCAGAGAAAACACACACACACACACACACACACAGGGAGAACATGCAACCTCCATGCAGAAAGGCCCTTGTTTCAACTGGGTCTTGAACCCGGGGTCTTCTTTCTGCAAAGGCTAAAGTGGTGTGTGGCCCCATTCAGGCATAGTTCATGTTATAAATAAAGACAACCCTGTTGTGGGTACGCCTACTGTCCACACTATCCAAGATTTTTGTTGGTTTTGTTTTAGTTTGAAATTTGAAGAGATGAATTTAAGTCTGGATGGGCAATAACGTTGGAACTTTTGAAAACTATGAGGAATTACCTAAAGTCTCTTTCTGATTAGCTGTTATTAGTCAATTCTCCACCATCAGCTTCTATCTCCACTTACTTTCAATTTCACCTCGTTCAATATCTCTGAACATAAATCCCCACTCTTCATTTCCACTATTTTTTGGATATGGTGAAAAGGCAATTGGTTAGCCAACAGCCAGTCAGACCAATGATCCGGATGACAGGAATGATGGCTATTGAGTAATGAGACTTTTACCATTTTTTAACAGTTGATCGAAAGACAGCGGCTGTTTGGTGGCTGCCATGTTCAACATGGCAGCCACCAAACAGCCGCTGTCTTTCGATACAAAAGCTGCGAGATGTCGATACTCTGTCACAATCGTGACATTTTTTAGGAGATTCGGAAGAACAGCTAATGAAATATACTTCCTGTTTATACCAACATAGACGTGCCCAAAGTACATGAATGATCACGTATACTCTTTCAGCAGATTTTCATTACGCTCGTCAAGCTGGACGATCATTTTCATATTAAAGGTGAAGTAAATAGTTTATAGTGCCATCTAGAGGAGAGGCTGAAATTTACAACAAAGAACTGCTCCTCTGCTCACCCCCTCCCTTCCCTGAGCGCTACGGTATCCTCAGGCGGTCAAATGTCGTCCTCGTCGTCTTTCTCCGTGTCAGCAGATGAGGCGAGGGAGAGGGCGAGCTACTGTGGCCGTAGCAGACGAAGCGGAGAGAGTGGAGGCGGGACTTCCGCTACAAGTAAAGAGACGCTTGATTTGTTCTCTCGCGTTTGTCCTTACAGGCTCCCGTAGAAACATGGCGTCTCGCTGCTAACAGTGGCTATGCAACTGCGGCCTGCGACCATGTTATTTTACATGACTTTTTGAAACACTACGAAAATGAGACAAAAACTATTATACAGCGACTAAACAATGCAGGAGCACATAATATGTATAAAAAAGTGAATTTTGGGTCATATAAACCCATAAATACTACACAGTGTCCCTTTAAAACACCATTTTAAAAATGAAAAAAATAGTAGTAATATAGCTGCAGTGTTCCAAATTCATTGTCACACTAAAATACACGGTCACAAGCTCACAGTCAATGAGTTATCACGCTGTTATTGCACCTACTTAGGAATTACTTGCCCCAGGAGATAGCTCTGCTTGCTCCCCTTTTCATCTCAGGTGTTAACCCCACCCTGTAAACACCACTCTCCAACTTCATTACACACTCAGCAATTTGTTAACTGCAGCTCATTGGGCCCTTCACGGCTCCCGGCATTTAACCGTCTTCTGCAGAGCAAGACAAACGAGAGGGAGAGAGAAAGGGGAGGGGGAGAGAGAGAGAGAAATGGCAACACCTGGGTAAATTTGTCACATTTGTGTGAGCTCTGACTCACACCTACCTGGGTAATAATGTGTGTGCATTCTCATCCCAAGGCCCTCACCTGTCCCACACTAGAACTTAATACATCACCTTTTAATGAATTAATGCTTTACCTGTGTGGGAGAAAGGCAACTGAGACTCAGCTCAGACCGAGGCAGGTGTGTGCTGTTTACCGAGCTAATTTCTCTGACTACACGTGGGCATTCATTTTGAAACACACAACAGGCGATCAGGCTTCAGGCGTGTTCGCTGTAAGGGCTGGGATTTGTGTCTGCTAAAAGTACAGTCCTGTAAATAAAATGTAGTCCTGCTTTGGCAGTTAATTTTTTTCCAGACAGGAAGGTGTTACCACAGATCAGCAATCAGCTTTCATCTCGTTGGTACCTGGGTGCTGTTTACCTTTGGGGGAGGATCAGTCAGTGATTGATGTAGAGTGTTACTGCAGCAGGTCATGTGGAATATCAAAAAAAAAGCCCTGCCTGTTGACCATGTGTTTTTAACCCTTTACTGTGCTCCCCACTTCACTCATTGTATCTGTGTTTTCTTGTTTTTTTTATACAGGAACTCCTGATTCATTCTCTCAGCTGCTCACCTGCCCGTACTGCACTCGTGGTTACAAGCGTTACAGCTCCCTGAAGGAGCACATCAAATACCGCCACGAAAGGACCGAAGACAGCTTCAGCTGCCCTGAATGCACCTACAGCTTTGCCTACCGCGCTCAACTGGACAGGCATATGACAGTCCACAAGGGCGGACAGGTAAAAACTGACAAAATGGAAACTACTAATACTTGTGTCCTACTGACTTATTATGTAGTGACAAAGTGATACTAAGTTATGCAACCCTACACAGACGTTTGGTCTGTGTCTGTAGCAGCTCATCACCAAATGCCATAAATAAACATGAACTTTTACCCTTGACTGATTAATGATATTGTGACATGAAGTAGTGGTGGTTCAAAGGTTGTGTTTTCATTGTGTATCTCACTGAATGACCCCTCTCCCCTCTCGTTTGATAGAGACACATCTCACAGTCAGGGGGCAATCGAAAATTCAAGTGCACTGAATGTGGCAAAGCATTTAAATACAAGCACCATCTGAAGGAGCACCTTCGCATCCACAGCGGTGAGTGGACAACCTTTGTCACCCTGGCAGCATTTTGTGTGTATAAATGGATGTATGCATGCACTTGTGTAGTTGTGTAGTGTACATGTCTAGTCTGGTGTGCATCTTTGCCATCACCGCAGATGTTTCTGTCTCCACTCTACTATTTCTGTTTTATTTGGGTTTTAGCCTATCTCAAGTATTTAGAGATGTTTTATTGTGTTTTAGTCCACTGTGTACCTTTCTGTTATGGGCCATAATTGTGTTTCTTTTGTATTATGGGACAGCAATTAGAGAAGGGTTCCCAATGGTGCCATTACATCACTTTAAGCATCATTGAAAGGCATTAGAGCTTTTTCCTGACACTGCTCATGACAGAGCTTGCTAATTTGGCTTCATTCACTAATGGAAATCTGTTTCTTTCCCCCACCTCTTTATTACTCTCTCTGTGATACACACTGTGGTTTTATTCAGGAGAGAAACCCTATGAGTGCTCCAACTGCAAGAAGAGGTTCTCCCACTCAGGTTCATATAGCTCCCACATCAGCAGTAAGAAGTGCATCAGCGTCATCTCAGTGAATGGCAGACCGCGTGTGGGGAACACCAAGGCGCAGACCCAGGCTCCATCACCAGTGCCGCCCACACTGCCCTCAGTCCTCCGCACCCAGATTAGAGAGAAGCTGGAGCACAGCAAACCCCTGCAGGAGCAGCTTCCCTTCAACCAGATCAAGACAGAGCCTGTGGACTATGAATACAAGCCAACGGGGATCACATCTCCGGCTGTCACTGCCATGAACGGTGTAGTTTTTAAAGGATGTGCCACCGCTCCTCTGCAGGGCACAGTGCAAGCCGTGGTCCTGCCCACTGTTGGCTTGGTGTCGCCAATCAGCATCAACCTGGCAGACCTGCAGAACGCTCTGAAAGTCGCAGTGGATGGCAACGTCATTCGTCAGGTACTAGAAAATAATGCCAAAGGCCAGGGGCAGTTGAACTCGGGGTTAACCACTGGAATGCTCCACTCCCCACAGCAGCAGCTCATCTCAGCCATCAGTCTTCCTATAGTGGGTCAGGATGGAAATGCAAAAATCATCATAAACTACAGCTTGGACCAGGGCCAGCTCACAGCTCAAAACCTGAAAAAAGAGCCAGGTTCACCAGGTCAGACTACCACTAACACCGTCAAGTCAGAGAAACTCGCAGAAGACCTTACTACTGGAGGCCCCAGGTCCAACGAGACTAAAGAAAAAGAGGAAATGACCACTAAAACTTGTCTCCTGTGTGATAACTGTCCAGGTGGGCTAGAAGCACTCCATGCCCTCAAGCACTGCAAGAAGGATGGTTTCAGGCTGAACGGCGCAGGCCTGGGTAAGTCTGAGTCTGCTGTGGCCACCCTGCTGTCAGAAGGAGGACTCTGCAACCAGCCCAAGAACCTCCTGTCCCTGCTCAAGGCCTATTTTGCCTTAAATGCAGAGCCAACCAAGGATGAGCTGACCAAGATCTCTGACTCAGTAAGCCTGCCACTCCATGTGGTCAAGAAGTGGTTTGACAAAATGCAGGAGGGTCAAATATCACTGGGTGCTCCAACACCTCCCTCAGAGGAAGAGGACACTTGTGAAGACAAGAGTGTGGTTTCTCTGGTACCAGGGAAAGACGTGTCCACTATGATCTCTTCCGGGACCCAGGAAAGCCCTACAGAAGCCACCCCGGCCGAGGTCAACGGTGCTCATGGCTTGCCAGCCTCATCCTCGCCTCCGAGTCCTAGAGCTGCTGGTCTGGTATCAGCCCAGCCCCTTGTGAGCTCAGAGGGACCACTTGACCTATCGCTGCCAAAGCCCACTAGAGAGGAAGTGGAGCAAGTGGTGGCTAAATCCAGCATTTACCCATCTTCCTCCGCTCACCCGAACAATGAGGATGAACCCCTAAATTTAACTTGCACAAAGAAAGAGGTTTTGCCACTCTTAGGCATGGGCACCAGTCCTGCTGCACTGTATGCCAGCCAGCCAAGTGTCAATCCCCTTGACATTGTGACCACCATGCATTGCCTAAGGGCTCTAGCCACCAGTAACAAACAGACTATCCTGATTCCTCAGCTGGCTTACACTTATACCACTACAGCAAGCAGTCCAGCTGGAACCGAGATGCATGAACACATCAATCTCAACAGAATAAAGGTACGCAATTGTTAACATCTGACCTGAGTTTCACTTATTATTATTTAGAGCTTTGATTTTTTTTGGGGGGGGGGATTAGGCTTGCAGTTTCTTTCTTGCCTAGAGTTGAATGAGAATATTGACATAACTCTAACATAGAATGATATAAAAGTGTTATATTGTTATAGACCAATCCATCTAGCGGGGCCGCCATGACTGCGGTGGTACGCCGTCTGTTACTCACATTACAGTAGCGTGAGTAGTTGTAATTATTTACCTCCACCACTGATTAACTCAGCTACTTGACTTTTACATTGTGGTCATTTTGTTGCCCTAGTTAGAGCAACTTACGTCACATTTCACAATAACACCACATTGGGTTAATTTACTCTGTGCGACCACGGCAGCCTTGATAGAGGCGTCTAACGAGAGCTAGCTAAGCAGTGTTAGCTTAGCTGACATTATGTTTTCACGGGGTCGTACCTATGTTCCCCGGGTCCTATGTTCCCCCGTTTTTCCCAAAAAAGGTCCACTTTGTATGTGACAGGGGAACATAGGACCCTTTTTTTTGAAAAAGGGTAGGGTTAGGAATAGGGTTAGAGAAAGGGTCCTATGTTCCCTGGTCACATACAAAGAGGGAACCATAGGACCCGGGGAACATAGATACGGTCCCGTTTTCACTGTGTTAAGCTAGGCAGCCGCATGCTATTCATTGTGAGATTGACGCGTGTTATCCAAAAGTTACCGTGCTGTTGATATTGGGAACAAAGTCCCCTCTGTTAATATTCTTCATCCACTTCTGGCGAACATCATGGTCCTCACAAACAATTCCTTCTCTTCATGAGGTAAATTCAGTTTTTTTACCGAAGCTGAAGTTTCCCATTGCTGTTGGAGCAGCCGATAATTGCACAGGTTCTTCCAGGCTTCGTAGACATCATTGTCAAAAGTAATGCTGCATAAAATGTGCAGGTAAAAGTAGAAAATGTACTCTTCTTATAAGAACTCCCACTCAATCTTGCGCATACTGGAGGGAGACGCCAACGCAGCAATGGCTGCTTGTCTTCTTCCTGTACTTCACCAGATTCGTCTATACCAGGGGTGTCAAACTCATTTTCATTGAGGGCCACATCAGCATAATGGTTACCCTCAAAGGGCCAGATGTAACTGTCTTATAGAATAAATGTAACTATATGTAAACAAATATAATGTAAAAAAAAGGTAACGGTGATTTCTTTAGCCACAATAAAGCTAGCATTCACTGCCACATTGTTTTTGGTTGTGGCTTTTGTGAACAAATTCTGCTGCGATCACAGTCTCAATCTCAATTTCACTCGTCGCATGATGCATATGCAAGGATACACAGCGATCTGTCGGAAATGTAGTTTATGAGCGACGAATGCCTTAAAGCAGCATAGACTTATTTTAAGACATATTTTTAAGACTATATTTAATCGCTCGTGGGCCACATAAAATGATCCACATCTGGCCCCCGGGCCTTGAGTTTGACACATGTGGTCTATACTTTCAGCATCTTAAAAGTCCATAACATTCTTATAATTAAGCTTGAGACAACTCTCTGTGTGTTAGGCCAGCGTCATTCCCATGCTGCACACAGTGAGCTTTATGTAGAGACACACAGAGGCAACAGCAACAATGCACTAATAAAGCAAGACAATTGCATTCAGGAGAAAATGATTTGTTAAGCAGTTGTTGTTAAGCAGATGAACGCTTCTTGGCCCTACCTGCCTCTGTGCCACAGGTGTATACTCACAGAGTATAGTATTGCCTGAGTTTATTTTCAGATCAAGGGCACAGGATACACGTCATGTTACAGTCGATCATTTCTGTTCACAAAGAAAGACCACAGGCAGAATTAGAACATCAATAACAACGAACAACAAGTGTTTCAAGACTTGAAACAGAAGACATGGCTTTGACAGATTGTGACCTAACGTTTAGTTACCTAACGTAAAGCTGAATAATACATTGTTCATGGTTGTTTAAGAAGATGTTACGTGCTCTTTTATAAAAGGAGTGCTGGTTGGCAGATTTTGTTACCTTTCATAGGAACAGGTAAGCTGCATCAGGAGCTGTTTTGAGAAGCAAGTGGAGCAGAATCAAACTCTGAAGTCCAAATGATTACTTCTCATCGTTCAAAACCACTACAGCATTATAAATAGTGCGCAAGCAGCCAAAGTCTAATCAATAACTCATATACAGAAATGTCAGAATTCAGCTCTTTGTAAAAATAATAGCCCTTAATAGTTCTTCATTGCACAGACACCTAATGAGGCCCTAAAGATAGATGTGGGTCTCACTTGGTGTGTGTGTGAGTGATCTTCCTGGGCTGTCGCCCAGAGGACATGAGGCTGCACTTTGCTGCAGAGCCCCTATTGATCTGCTGGAATCTGTTTAAACGCCACACCTCCGCCTGCCTCATTGATTTATTGTTGTTGTATTATACTTTCATGTTAAGTGGATTGGCATAGGCCCGCCTTGTAAAAGAAGAGCCTCTTGTATATATATCTGCTGCTTCATGATGGCTCACATCATCGTTCACTGTATCAGTGCGTGAGCATGAGCAGCCCAGGGACAGAAGGAGGAAACTGCAGGTACACAGCTCATAACGGCACAGTTTGTTTCAGGCAAAGGAAAAGATTAGTTAAGTGTCTCGAGAGAGAGAGAGAGCAATGAGTAACGTATGATGCAACATCACTTGTTCCAAAGCACAAGCACACATACACTTCACTGGTATTTTGTTTTTTTGAGTCATTTCTAACACGCTTTGTCATATTCTGTAGGAGGAAAAGCAAGACACAGGCTCAGAGGGATTATCTACCGTGGAGGAGCAGAATGACTCCGACTCCGGCCCTTCAAGGAAGAAGATGAAGAAGACGGACAACGGCATGTATGCCTGCGACTTGTGCGACAAGATCTTCCAGAAGAGCAGCTCGCTGCTGAGACACAAATATGAACACACAGGTAACGTCAACAACACAAACAGTCCCCCCCCCCCCCCCCCCCAACACACAAACACCACTGCTGGTCACATATGGAGCTTGAATAAAAAGAAGAAGAAAAACCCCGAACTGGTCTCACCATCACTCACTTTGGATCCTGGTAAAGATGAGTCAGAGTGCAAGCAAAGCAAAGGGGGATTTCATGCTACAGTGTAGGACAACTCCACTACAGCAGGTATTACTCAACACGCTTAGAAGTGGTCTGAGAACTTCTTTCCGCCAACTCCCCACCTCTGCCCTGCCAGCGTCTCATGTGAAGCACAGAGTGTTGCAAGAGGCGAGCTCTGGTAGTGATTTGGATCGCTCTAAGATGGTGATTCCGTGGCCAAGCTCAGGTCAACATACTCAGAGGCGTTTCAGCTATTTTCTCCTTTGTTGTGATACCTGGCTTGGGCAGCTGTGGCCTAGTGGTTGGGGCTTCGAGCTCGAGACCGGAAGGTAGCCGGTTCAATCCCCGACCAGTCCGCAGCTGAAGTGCTGTTGAGCAAGGCACCTAACCCCCTCACTGCTCCCCGAGTGCCTCTCACTGGCATGGCAGCTCACTGCGCTGGGTTACATGTTCTACACCTCACTGTGTGCTGTGTGTGTTCACTAACTCACTGCAGAATTGAATTTCCCCTTGTGGGACTTAAAGGGTTCTTAATCTTAATCTTAATCTTGAAACAGTGTTTTCAGCTCCAAATGACCTCATGCCAGTTGAAACTAGCAACTCGCTGCCTGGATAACATTTCCTTGTAGGTTTTTCAAACACACTTGTGATTTGGTTGCATTGTTTTGACCTGTTCTCCTTGGATATGTTGATGTTCCACTCTGTTATGGCCCTCTCAAGCTTTAGCACCTTTAAAGCAGCAGTGTGGGGAATTCACTTTAATTGCACTACATCTAGTTTTTATCCCTCCCATGTCCGTGCTTTTTAACTCAACAGTACTTTCATTTTTCTTAAATGCACCGTCTTGTTCTCTCTGTGCAGGGAAGCGACCTCACGAGTGCGGTATCTGCAGCAAAGCCTTCAAACACAAACACCACTTGATCGAACACATGCGACTCCACTCAGGGGAGAAGCCATACCAGTGTGACAAGTGCGGCAAGCGCTTCTCCCACTCGGGCTCCTACTCCCAGCACATGAACCACCGCTACTCGTACTGCAAGAAGGAAACGCAGAACCAAGGCGGAGGGGAGAGTCCCGAGGCGTACAGCGAGGTCCAGACTGAAATGGAGGCCCTGAGCCAGGTGCAGATGGTCCCCTCCCAGCTGGATTTAGACGAGCGAGGAAGCAGCACAAGAGAGGATGAGGAAAGTGAGGAGGAGGACGAGGAGGAAGGAGTGGTGGACATGGATGACATCCAGGTGGTGCAGATTGGGGACGAGGAGTTGGAGCAAGAGGACAGGAATGTGGAGGAGGAGGTGGAGAGAATTATGGTGGAACAGGAAGGAGAGGAGGAGGAGAAGACAGAGATAGAAATGAATCTGGAGGAAGAGGAGGATGACACGAGGCAGGATGAGGTGCTCACGAGCGTTCAAGAAGAGAAGGAAGTCCAAATGGAGGAAGAGGCGGAGGTCATGGAGGAGGGAAGAGGCGAAACAAGCAGGAAGATGGTTTCTGAAGAAGAGAACCAGACGCTGCAGGAGAAAGGAGATACTGACTAAAAGAGGACCCAGACTCCTCCTTGAAACCCAATCAGATTTCTCCTCTCCTTGTACAGAGGTAGAATGCAGAAGATGATGTCTGGTCACTCTGAGAGTTTGTTTCAGTTCACTACTGTGTAGAAATCCAGGTGTGCCTGAAAAAAATACTAGTGACTTTTCCGCGGGAGAACAGTTTCTCTCTGTTAGAAAAGAATCCATTTGTAAAGAAAAAGAATGGCTGAAAACACACATTTTAACAAAGGAAATGCATTATACAGACTTTGGAAGCTAGAGCCAACATGTTTAGATAATGTTTTATTACTTAAACACATTGGGTCATTTCTTTTTATCAGTGTTACTAATTTTATCACTCTTATTTTAACCTTTAAAAGCTGTACAGTTGGAAGATATTTCTATACGTTTTTATTGCCAATGAACAAAAAAAAAATCAGTATTTTATTAAGTTGGAAGAAAAATAAGAAAACTCCTGTGCACTACAAGTGGCTTGGTTTACCTATGGAATAAGCAGTTGAGTTGTGTTGTCTACCCTTCAGTATTACTGCACTAGATATACCATGTCATCATGTTAGCAGGTGTTAGCATCACTTTTTGTGTTGAGAGTGGATTTTGAGCCTTAAAGAGAAAAAGGATGGGTACTTTCATTTTAGACGTTTAGATACATTATCATCAAAGTATTTTTTACAAAGCCGTGGTTTACAGGAATAATTTGACATGTTGGGAAATATGCTATTTTGTTTTCTTTGTGAGAGTAAGATGAGACGCATGATACATAACAAGCTGTTGGTTTTGCATTACAACACAAGTAAACACAGGATTTCCTACGAGAAAGGTATATGCCATTTTGAATTTTCCACGTTTGTGAGTTTGGCCAGCACCATGTTGGTTTTTCGCACCAGAAGAGACCATTATTTGGAGGACAAGGTAGAGCTGGCAAGACGTAAGGGGTGGAGCTGAATGTCAGCTGTCAGTCATACAAAATACTATAAATCATACCATGTTTATGGTGTGTTTGTGTTTATGGTGTAACTAAACGGAGGTGATGATGTATTGAAAAAGACCTGAAACTAGTGATTGAGACCATAAACTCCTCAGGAAATTGTTTACTGACATTATTCATTTAGTAAAAAAAAAAAAAAAATATTTTAAAATTGCATACAAACCAGTGGAGTTGCCCCCTGTTGGCCATTCAAGAGAATACATGTTTCAGGCACTTCAGCACTGGCTTAACTTTGAAGACCAAGAGACCGTGTCCATTATTTATATACGATCGATATTCCTGCCACACTTCAGTCCAATGGGTGGTGGTAATTTAAGCTGGTTTGCCATAATCTCAAATGAAAGCCAAAGACAAAGAAGAAGAAAACGCCAGCTTCAGTTAACAAAAGCATGTTACAGTGTGTTTGTTTAATACATATGCAAAACTTACAAAAAATTGTAAAGACACCATGAAGTTGAGGTTTGTTAAGGGGGATTCAGAGTCAAGAGTCAACATGTTCACTGTTTCCCCTGTTCTGTAGTTTTTATGCTAATGTAAAGTAAACATCTCTTGGCCGGAGCGTCATATTATCGTGCAGATACGAGAGCAGTCTGAGAGTTTGTCTTTTCGTCGACGTCATTGCACGAAAGCAAACGAGCAAAAAAAAAAACTAAAATGTCACACTGTGAGCAGAAAGGAGATGCAGAAAAGCAGGGGTCACCAACGTGGTGCCCGCGGGCACCTGGTAGCCCGCAGGCAGCCAATACGGTGCCCGCGGGCTCACTTTACTTCACCTCACTTGCATGTCTCCGTATGATCGCTCAGTAAAATATGTTTGATATTGTTTATAAAAACTGATAATCGTTAGGAGTAAGCACTGGAATGAATGTGTATGCAGTTGAATGCATAATATTAATCATTTAAATGGTAAACAAGCAAAAAAATATTATATGGTAGCCCTCCATATTATTTTTTACCCTTAAGGTAGCTCTCTGTCTCAAAAAGGTTGGTGACCCCTGCAGAAAAGTGTATAATCCTTCCTGCACACACACACACACACACACACACACACACACACACACAGCTGAGGCTTATGCAAAAAAGAAGACAAGTCAATAGAAATGCATGTCAAAAGTGCCACAAAATCTTGCTGTTGAAAATGGTATGATCACACCTGAGAGATCAGAATTTACACCCTCCACATGTTCATGTATTATAGATTTCCCATGATGTGTTGTTATTTTCTACTTCCTATGAATCTTAATGCACATGTTTTTTTCCCCCCCCATTGGATGGCAATGAAGAATGATTGCTAAATGTCATGTGTGTCCTGCCTTTTCAAAGCTTCGTCAGTGCACTTGTTTTATGCACCATGAAATGCTCAGACATCTCTTCAGGTAACAAAAATGTAGGCAGATCGTAATCCCGGGAGTCAACTCCATCAAAGTTTTTACCTGTCAGTATTATTTTTTTGTCTCTTATGTTGTGTTATGTTCTATGTTCTGTACTGTACCTGTTCAGCAGTATTATGCCCCATCCCCCAACGAGATAGATATGTCTGTTTAGTTATAGAGAACTTTTATATTTATGTCTTATTTTTTTATATTTCTTCATGGTTATTTATTTCACTATGTAGTGTACAATACTGTAGTTTGTATTAATACGATAATATATTTTAGTATGGAGAGAGAAAAAAACACATTCAAAGGCAAAAGACCTGCAAGCCTGCAAGATGGGACTCCGGCACATGAACGAAATATGAAGAAAGTGGCAACCTGCGAGCCACCTGTGACCTCTCTACATCCATTTCTCTTATTAGTTTCCTTTTCTATCCCCTCTCTAATATAAAGCTACTGAACTTTTGAAGAAAGAAAAACTAATTGTATGTCTAATAGCATGAGTGTGTGCTGTTGTATTGAAGGATGATGATGCTTAACCACACAAACTGTCCCCTTTTTGCCAAGCCAAAATAATATTGACGTATGTCCTTTTTTTTCTTTTGTGCCAATTTGTTACTTTATATGTACGTCTCAAGACCATGCCCACTTTTATATAACCCCTCCCCCCCCCATTTCAATACCCGTATATATTTTTTATCGTGATTGTTTTTGGGTTATTTTTCTTTATTTTTATGACTCCCCATCTCACAATAAAAATACATCAATTACAAGCTGCTCAGTCTGCTGTCATACTGTCATTAACAACATTTAAATCACACAATATTACAGTTGTTATTCGCACTGTAATGTGCATGTAAAAATGACAATGAAAATAGGTTTAATCTGCTCAATATCTTTTCTCATTTTAAAGGTGCCATATGTAAGAATGTGGCCAAAAACAGTTACTACATTCAAATTCAAAATTTCTTTTAGGTTTGGTTTTCTGACGTAACTGGCAACCCGTGGTTGCTCAGCAGCTGAGACTCTACTGACTGCAATGATTGGTAGAAGGCGGTAGGTGGCGCCACATGACGCCAAAACATGATTTCAAAACATAAACATGATTTGCAGTCTGCAAAATATTTTTTTAATGCAAATATTTTGGCTGTACTGTTGTTGTTGGTGAGTTCAGTTTGTTATATGAACATTATTCCTGAGTCTCTGTGACATATTAGGAGGATTTTACGGCCAGTTGCTTTAGATTTATTATATAATGCACCTTTAAATTAAATTGCTTGTGATGTTAATTTAGTTGGATTCCTCTCATTAGATGGCAAACAGTATTTTTATAGGTACACTCATCTTGTACATGGGGTTAAGTGTCTTGTTCAATTGGCATGTAGCAGAGGCGGGAATCAAACCCACAACCTTCAAGTTGACAGACGATTTGCTCTACCATCGTCACTAACATAGGTTGTGATTTGGACAAAATATCTACATGTGGGGAGTTTTTTTTCAGACACTGTAATCAAAATTGTTAAATGAATTTTTAATTCAAGGTCCAGTTCAATATTTATTCAATATGTAATTAGAACCTGATGTGAAATACCAACAAAATAATCACTACCATGTGCAAGCATGAGAACTTAAAAAATATGAATAGTTTGTGCAATACATAATTATACTTGTAATTGGCATAGAAAAAACTAATTAGAACCTTTGCACTTTTCAAGTTGCACTGTTTCAAATTCCAATTTTGCTCTGAATAAGATAAGAGGGTCCTATTTAACGCAGATTTAATGATTAAATTAAGTTATTTTTGCTAGAAACTATAACTATAGCTCCCAACTCCACGAGCAGATGACTACAACTTGATGTTGATGATGGTTACGGAACAGGAGAAAAACACTGAAAAGGAAAATGTTGTGGTAATGTTTAAAATGCTAATTTTAATTACCTAAGGTGATAATAAAGCTTATTCATTTGCTCTTCTCCCCCCTCTAAGTTAAAAAAAGGATGGTTCAATCTCCTTTTCATCTCTTCTCATCTCTCACAATATCACAGGAAAGACACAACACACTTTTTTTCTAATAGTGTGCAGCTGTACTGTAGATGTTGAATGACGAGCTAAAGGAATAAATATCTATCTTTATAATAAAAAAAACAGTTATCAGTCAGAACTCACACACCATCCTTCCAGTGCTAGTAGCAGGCCGGCCCAAGGTCAGCCATATCGATCTAGATTAGGTTTCAAGAAGGGTCGACCCTCCTCCATTCTCCCCACCACCATCTCCTCCACTGACATGAATTAATAATAGAATGGACTAAAAATCCATAGCAAGTTGAGGAGTTGAAAATGATACAATAGCTCGTGAACACATTTGATAGTTCTCCCCAGCTCTCTCTTTTTTAGTGTCTTCTTCTAATACTCTCTCTGCATCCTGTTGGGTGGGAAATGGGTGGAGGGCGTTGGAATAAAGCCAAAACGCCCACGAGCATCTTGTAATTGTGTCTACAGTAAAAGTCTTTCGCTGTGGTCACGGCAGAGCTGAAGCCCACGGTGAAACAGTGACTCAGGGTGAGAACAGTGTGCTCAAGACTCATGGCCCTTTTACAGACTCTCAGTCCAAGTCAGGACTCAAAGCCAAGATATTGCCGTATGTTCTGCTCGACGCAGCATTTCAAAGGGGAAATTTAAAAGCCAGAACTGCTAAGAGGATATGGAGCGCTCATGCCAATAATGGTGCAAAAGCCTGATGAAGTATCATGGTTGCCGAGGACTCTGACACCAAACCAAACGCAAGGGGCAGAAGTTCCCAGGGGAAATTTAGAGAAAAGCCAGGAGGAGGAGGAGGAAAGAAAAGGTAGTGCTCAGAAAATAGCAGTCACTTAAATATCATGTTCATTTACTCAACCACTAAATAGCAGAATGAACATGGAGGTTGTGTGTGTGCATGCGTGTTTGTGTGTGTGTGTTAATATGCCACTTCATGTGACAAATTGCTGCTTCAGAGCTCCATTTTTACACCGTCAGCATCGGCTCATACATAACAGTATGTGTTTTTACGCACAGAGAACTATTGTTTGAGAACCACTCGTATTTGCAGTGTTGTTCACACCAACACAGCTGTCAAACAAACGATTAATGGTCACAACATGACCTCACCTACAATAAATCGGGTAATGTCACACAGTACACACACCACTATGCACTGTAGGACGTTACCTTCACTTACAGCATTTTATAAGAATGCGAGAATCAAAACAAAGGATATTAGTGGTACGTCAATTGTTTGCCATGCTTTATCCTCCACATGAGGGTTGCAGGAGGCGCTGGCGCCAATCTCAGCTAATATTGGTTGCAAACATTATGGAACAGAGTGATCAATGATTATCATTTAAAGCAGACCGAGACCGGAAGTTCCAATTAACGCTGTTTTTTAGTGTGTGTCTGCGTCATTACTTCGTTTATGAAGCCCTGACATTTCGAAACAAACAGTTCAGCCACTGCTGAGAACGCTGTGTTTTATTGTAATCTCAGGCTCAGCGAGATCTCTGAAAACAGCGTAAACAGCGGTTCTCCTGAACAGCCGATCGTCCTGCTCCGGGCACTAGTCCGGGCACATCCGGTTACGTACATTGAACCGCAGAAGAAGAATAACGTCCGTTGTGGAGGTGTTTCACGAGCAACAGTGTCTTCTGACTCTGGGTCTGACTCCGGGTCAAAGGTCGTCAAAGGGACTGCGGCGGGGAGTCGTGAAGAAGCTATTTTTAAACACTGTTAAAACAATGTTTTGATAATGAGTAGAAGTGCATCCACCTTTCCAGAGGGGGGAGCTGTGCTTCTGAGAGCGGGTGTGCTGAATATGTAACTTCCGGGTATTGGCCAATCACAAGACAGTCGGGAAGTCTCTACGCTGGCTGGCCAATCACAACACACTCTGTCTTCTGGGTGTGAGATTTCAGTCTGAAATATCGCGACTGGGGAACAGCATTAGAAAAGAGAGATTTCTATTGGCTCGTTTACAGCAACTAGGAGGTTTTTGACCATAAAAACAAGTTAATGTATGAAAGTAGACCTCCATAACTAACATATATGTGAGCTTTAACATCTAGCAGTGAGATAATGGACTTCAGGCTTCAGCAAGGTATGACTCTGTCTCCTCTGGTCGCCGTGTTCCCTTTGAGTCTGAGAGACATCCAACAACAAATACACACAGAAGACACGTGTTTGTCCAAAAGGACTGGTCTAAAGACTATGAGGTCACCAATAGCAGATGGCAGGGGAGAACATCTGTGTGTGTGTGTGTGTGTGTGTGTCGGGGGGTTGTTTGGATTATCACTGAGCTGTGTTTAGCTCATAGCTGCAGCATCTCCCTGGAGAATGACCCTTCAGCCACTGTGATATGAAACTAATCGTTAAACGTGTTACACTCACCAAGGTTTCAGGTGTTCTCGATCGGCAAGGAGTCGTTATCTTGAAACCTGGTCACCTCTTACCGATCACGGCCCCATCGTAAATGAAGCTTCTTTTTTTCACGACACACACATGCTCACACAGAAACACACATCTCTCTTTTGAATCCTAATACCTGAGAGATAAGCCCCAGTGACATCTATCTATAAATTGAAATGTATGCATCACCATTTAAGCTTGTAAATGCTTAGATACTACTCTATTCCTGTTATTAGACAGCATATCTTCTCTATTGTTTAACCAAATGTGTTATTTAGTCTTGTAATGACAATGAGTTGATAGCTTTACACAAACCAATTTTCTCATGTTTTCTCCTCTCTCTCTCACACACACACACACACACACGCTCACATATATTTAGTATTAGTGTTCTGGCAGTTACATGCTTTCTTTTCAGGGTGAGGTTCGAGGCTGACTTTCACCACTTCCCCTCCTTGTTACCACATCAGGACTCCAGTTGTGCTACAAAAACACCAGCACAACCACAATAACTTCACAACCTAGCACAGCCTTTACACACACACACACACACACACACACACACACACACACACACACACACACACACACACACACACACACACACACACACACACACACACACACACACACACACACACACCCAGCGCCAACTAGCCTGTGTTTGCAGGTATGGCCTCCCACACTGTTGGGACAATATGGAGCAGCTCTCAGTCATGACTAGAATAACAAGGAGCTGCACAGAATTCAATTAAATGGTCTGCTCTTTGGAAAACTACCGCCCACCTGCCTACACACACACACACACACACACACACACATAGAGAGACACACACACACAAAGGCTGCTGTAAGTAACACACACCTCCACCCAACTACTCACTCTTGTGTGCTTTTGGTCCTCCCACACACACACAAGAAAGCATGCGTGAAACACACACTCATGCAAATATCAATTTCTTCTCTCTCCCCTGTGCATGTGTGTGTGTGTGTGTCTCTACATGTCTGTAGTAGGCTGTGAGGGCAAAACCTAGTTTGTGAGGACATTTTGACTGGTCTGCACAACTTTAGAGGGTTTTTGAGTGTTGAGGGTGAGGTTGAAATTGGGTTTAGGTTCAGAGTTCAGGGTGACCATTTAGTTGTAGTGGTTAAGGTTAGGGTAAGGGTCTATGGGAGTGTTCTCACTGAGAATGCTGAGCAAGAATGTGTGTGTGTTGTGTAATCCCATTGTCCTGTGCTCAGAGTAGCCCCCAGATTGGCTGCTCGAGGTCAGTGGATTAGCGCATGAAAAGGTGCGACATGTCTTTCCACCCCTTAAAGGCCTGTACGTGCTCTGCAGGAACACACAAATGAGTTCTCTCTCTCTCTCTCCCAGGGTTGCGAGAATAGAATGACATCATTCTTTACTCTCAGCCCAGGTTTGGGAGCTCTCGCAACTTTGTTCTCGTTGTGGTGATTGGTCTACTATTGTGTGATTGGTCAGACATTTGAAGTGGGCGTGGTGAATGCAGAAAAGCATTGCAGTGCTGTCAACTTAGCGACTTCGATATATTTAGAGTATAGTACAGCGAGCGAGTACAAACCAGCCTTTTTCTTTTCTTTTCTTTTTTTTTTTTAAAGTGTCTAGCAACAAATCAGTAGAACGACTCTAGAAAGGCTCTCAGTGCTGCATTGCTTGGTCCACCACCTTCATTCAAACTAAATATATTCACTATTGAAAAGACACATGCATTATGAAATGCTTAATTATTAATATACTCTCCACTACTTATCTTTTCAGGGCTGTGGGGTAAGATGGAGCCAATCCTTGGCCTGGGAGGCAAGGATTCACAGTGAATACCTCACCAAACTACCACAGAGTCACAATCCAGAGACAAACAATCACTCACACATACAGTCTCCAATTAACCCGACCTTTATTGCCTGTTCCTTAGTCTAATCTCCTGAATTGGGCCAAGTGAGCTCATTTGAGGTTGTAGCAGGAGAATCCACAGTGAGTGAATGGTCCAGTGTCCGTTCTCCTGCAGTTTTAAGAGCATCTCACCAAGACAATTTCCATTTGTCCATAACAGCCGCGGTGATCCCGACGTCACGTCTGAAAACGGCAAAAAATTTGAACCAAGGAAGGCACAGATTCTAACCACCGCGTCCTCTAATAAGAGAACGAGAACACGCTTGGAAATCTAATTATACAGCATAAGATAACACAAACCAAGGTGTAAACCAGGACACGATAAGAATAAATGGAAATCATAGAATGTCAGTCCATGTGTGTTTCCATACGTTGCCATTTAATTGGACTACTGTGCTTGTCCCGCGATACAAGGTCGAGCAGGGAATCGATTTTATTCAACCTTTAAGTATATTAGGCATTTCCCCATTAACCTATTACATAACTTCAGCTGGCACTAGTCATTAGCATGTCAAACACCATTCTGTGTCTTTCTACCATCCATTAACTTCAAAACATGAATTAACTACAAATTTCTCAGTCCATAAATGCAACCGTGTGGATTTTGCCATGCTTTTCCTGCTGTTTTCTTCTTCTTTGTACCAGGTTCTTCTTTTATTCCTGGGTCAAAGCCCCTGGGCAGCACCTCAGTCAGATCAGTTTAACATAATACATATAATAGTAATTCAGCTCCTACATGTATGAACTGTCCAACATTGAGAATTCCATTTAGTACCATTTCAGTCAGACTTACATGTTAAATGTATTTTCAAACACAATAATTCCATTTCCTCTAAGGTCATGTAAACGCTCTGTGTTTGTAAAATCCTGGTCACTGTGTGTCTGTAGATTGACTGTAGGTGTTCTGTTGTTGTAGCAGGAGGGAAAAAGAAGTCCCAGAGCAAACATAATGGACGTGGAACAGATCTGTGAATCATTCTGCACTTGATAGCTGAACTGTGATAAAACCACTGCTGAGGCTCCTCGTGTTCAGGTTTCCTTTGTGTCTGTCTGTTCTCCACTTCATCCTCATACTCAACCTTTGGCTCCGACCCGTACATGTCTCACTGGAGGTGACCTTCAACCTTGGCCTTTGTTGGACTCCAGTGGGAGATGTCGCGGTGTACGCATACGTGTTTCAGGAACGAGTGAACGCGAGGTTAAAGGAGGTGCTCAGCGACTTTGATCACGGTACCTCCCTCCCTGCACTACCTGTCTCTCCTCTGTTTACCTGCTCTCAAACACACAGATCACTCCCTCACATCCTCATTCCTCGTGTCTCACACCCACAGATACATGGTTTCGCTGTTTTTGCTCCTGAGAGGTTCAGACTGCACCTGTTGTTTTGAATACAGCAATAAACGACCGATTCACACAAGCTCCAGAGGCTCTGGAGTGTTTTACATGAGGTAATAAAATGAGACGGGAAAGAAAGTCTCCAGAAAAGACAAAAATATGTGTTTGCAAGGTTAACTGATTCTGTTTCCTTTAAACCCAAACTTCCTAATGAAAGTGAGCTTAAGCTTCAACTTCATTTTTAATAATAGGCCTCAACCTAAACACTTAAGTTCATTTCTCTAATGAGTGCCTCATTCAATTCTTAGGGTGACAATTCGATTCAAAATTGATTCTCAATTCTAAAATGTATACAATGCATAGTGTGGCAAATGATATCAAAACAATAGAGTTTGTATAAGATAATGTGATAATGTGATCACACAAAGGCAAACTTAAGACAAACATTAACATTTATTCATTCAAAACAAATAAAAACTTACTTACTGTACAAAAATTAACTTGCATAAATAAAAGCTTAGGCGAGCTGCCTTTTTCTCCCAGAAGTTACAAAAATAAACTGTACACAAATAACACAAACTGGTGTTTTGTGTGGTTTTTCAAAATAGTTAAAATAAATCACTTTTTTTTTTTTTTTTTTTTTTTTTCAAAAATCGATTTTTGAAGTTTATGAATCGATTCAGAATCGTGGATGATTCCAATGTGAATCGATTTTTCCTCCCACCGCTTGAGCAGAGGATCACCTTTTTCTGGAGTTCTGGCTCCTGAATAGGTTCAGTGTTGTGGGATATTGGAACAGTTTCTCATGGATTTAATGACAGAGCTTTGAGACAGGACATCACCACATGATGGCCTGAAAAAAAAGTTCTCCCCTTTACCCACGTCAGTGAAAATGTCTCCACCTACACCAAACTCTGAGACATTGTACGAGGTATACAATCACAGAAACAGAGACACACTGAACCAAGCCAGGAGAAGGGAAATACAAGAAAGAAAATCAAAGTTATCATAACATAAACAGACCAAACAACACTGCTGCTTATTAAGTGACTTTGTTGCTATTTTTTGAGACTTTTCAGACCCAGACTTCATCTAGTTTTGTTGTTTCTGTGCCTGTCTGTAGTTATGAGCAGAGAGCTGATCTGACTGTAGACTGCTGAGAGAGAGAGAGAGAGAGAAACCCTGTATTGTTAATTCAAATACAAATAGTGTCTATAGAAATAGATTTTGTTTTCTCCTCCCCTTATTTAACAACTGAGTTTCCCTGTTAATCAATTATTTCTTCACTCCCGTGTCTGAACTCTATGAGGACAGGACGTATCCTAGTGATATCAAGTGCCTTTTCAGGCTGCTTTTAATTACTTGTCATTGAAAGTAGTTGACGACACAGTCAAACTCCAAACACAAAGAGAGAGATGATGACAACAATGATGAAGCTATGCCAGAGCGAGAGGTGGGACTATGACATCATTGTTTTCCCAGAGCAGCATATGTGTTGCCTATACACAAAAATACAATGACATTTTCCCATTATCAAAAAATAACTGTTGTAGGGCTCCTAAAACAATGTTTCCATGTGGATGAAACGCAAATGAAAAACTGTATGTATGTAAATGTGGATTTACCTACACTTGCTTCTGTGTGGACAGGCCCAAAGAGGCCTAACACCATTGCCATCTGTTTGCTCACAGTTGTAAAGACTTAGCAGCAGGATGTAAAAACACGGACACTTTTCCTCTTCGCCGATCTGTCATAATAACCATTTCTGCATCAGCACAATAGATATGTGACCAGTATTCTCTTCATTGTTTCAGATATGGAATAACACGGGATAACCCTGTCACAGTGGAACACAATGACACAACCCTGGAATCAGTTTTAACATAATCTTAAGTTTCTCTCCTTCTCTTGGGCAATTTGACACCTTTCCTTTTACTTGATAAACATTACAGTTTTTTTTATCCTCGGCCCAGGAAAGCCTGACCCAAACACCTAATCACCCTGGATGACATCACCAAGGCATTCTTGGAATTGGAATTGACCCAGATTTGAAAGCTTGTCCATGCCTTTATTACATCGAGACTAGATTACTGTAAGTCATTATTATCAGGATGGTCTAAAAAGTCTCTGAGGCTTCTTCAGTTGGTTCAGAATGCAGCAGCGTGGGTACTGATGGGAACCAGGAAAAGGGATCACATCACTCCAGTGCTGAGCTCTTTATACTGGCTCCCTGTAAAATAGAATACAATTTTAAATCCTCCTACTCACATATAAAGCACTTAGTGATCAGGCTCCGTCACATCTCAAAGACATAGACTTCAATTATTCCTTACCACCCAAAGAGAGCGTTCCGAAAAAATGGAAAATGGAGGGTCACAAGAAAAAAGGAGCTGCCACCAATCACAGATGGCGATACCGCTTGTCACTCCCTGGATGAGATGAAACTAATAGTGATGATGATAATTGTTATTAAAGCTCACATAGAGTGGTCCTGTTGCACATATATGTTAGTTATGGAGGTCTACTTACATACATTAACTTGTTTTTATGGTCAAAAACCTCCTAGTTGCTGTAAATGAGCCGATCTAAATCTCTCCTCACTGAAGCTCTCGTCAGCCGTGCTGTTTCAGACTGAAATCTCAACCCCAGAAGACAGACTGTGTGGTGATTGGCCAGCCTACGAGAGCTTTCTCAACTGGCTTGTGATTGGCCAATATCTGGAGGTGACGTATTTAGCACGTCAGCTCTCAGAAGCACAGCTCCCCCCTCTGGAACAGTTTATAAATGGGCCCAGAGTCAGAAGACACTGTCACAGTGAAACAACTTCACAACGGATGTTCTTCTTCTTCTTCTTCTGCAGTTCAATGTATGCAACCGGATGTGCCTGGAGCAGGAGGATCTGCTGTTCAGGAGAAGTGATCCTTACGTAATGATTCCAGGTTTTTTCTAGAGCACTTGCAGAGCCCGAGAATACAATAAATCCCAGTGTTCTCAGCAGTGGCTGAACTGTTTGTGTCAAAACTTTAGGGCTTCATAAACGAGGTAATGGCGCAGATACACACCAAAAAAACAGCGTTATTAGGAAAATCTGGTCTATGGGAGCTTTAATGTTCATAAGAAATGCTCTTGGTCTCTGTTTTTCTTCTCTTTCCTCTCTTTGTAAAGATGATGTTTTGTCTGTAATCTGCTGAACTTGTGTCTGTACATGTGACATCTACTGCACATCTGTCCGTGCTGAGAGAGCTTTTTTTTTGTTTGTGATGTTGGGCGATATATAAATAAAATTGAAAAAAAATTAGATTTCTGGTGATGCAGTACATCCTAAAATGCTTTCGTCTTTCTTGGAGATATCCTCTTTTTCGCTGCAGGGCTGCCAAAGTCACTTGTCTCACATTTGTTCCTGAAGCCGAGGTGAAAAAGTGACAATTATGTCAGTGGAGATATGCTCAGTCTCTAACAAGTCTTTATGTTGAAACTCCATTGATGCTAATTCCCATTATCAATCATGCAGACACACTTTCATTTTGCTTATCATAACCTTTAAAATGACCCTTGAAATGAGGCATCCAGTAAGAAGAGGGGGTGTTAGAGGGAAATGTAGGGGAGGAGGAGGGGAGAGAATAAAGCTCGATGATGAGGAAGGATCCTAATCAGCACGGGCAGGCAGCATCCATCCCCTCCCTCTGTCTCTGTCTGCCGCCATTTCCTCAAGCTCTTTTCATTAAGACACTGGAGGCCTCCTGGTGTCCATCAGGA
The DNA here is from genome assembly GCF_963457635.1 of Microchirus variegatus. Classification (NCBI taxonomy): domain Eukaryota; kingdom Metazoa; phylum Chordata; class Actinopteri; order Pleuronectiformes; family Soleidae; genus Microchirus; species Microchirus variegatus. The sequence goes on from NC_139816.1 coordinate 24,855,987, forward strand.
CCTCTAACCTATGTGACCACTGAGATGTGTGTGTGTGTGCGCTTGTATTTGTTTCCTCTTTAGGACCTTTTCTGACATAAGAACTGGGGACCAAAACCTGGTCATAATAAGGCAGGACCTCATTTGTTAGAAACAGTCTTGTTTAAAGCGAGTATCTTAACAGAAAATGACTTTGGTAGACGTTAAAATCCCCTTTTAAAAGTCTTAAAGTACCTGACATTTACCGTACTTAAGTATCAAAAGTAATTTTCTGATATAAAATGTAGTTAAGTATTAGGAGTAAATGTATTGGTTGGCCGCTCAGCTAGCCGAAATCTGCGGCTAACAGCTGAGCGGCTAACAGCTGGTGCCGCTAAAAACAATTAGTGACCACAAACAGACATTACATCACCAACTCAACTTTTATTTTGTAGTAACAGGTAACGAAGATGGTTAAGGGAAATGTATCGGAGTAAAAGTACACATTTTATGTAGGAAATGTATAGTGGAGTAAAAGTAAAAGTTGTCAGAAATATGAATAACGACGTAAAGTACAGATATATGAAAATTCTACTTAAGTACAGTAACCAAGTATTTTTACTTTTTACATTACAACACTGGTTCAAAATTGGTAAAGTTGAGGCTCATGGTTAAGGTTAGAAATAACACATTGTTGCATCACCATAAGAATACTTCTTTACACTTATTTAAGTCGATGCTATATTAAAGGTGAAGTAAGTAGTTTATAGTGCCATCTAGAGGAGAGGCTGAAATTTACAACAAAGAACTGCTCCTCTGCTCACCCCCTCCCTTCCCTGAGCGCTACGGTATCCTCAGCCGGTCAAATGTCGTCCTCGTCGTCTTTCTCCGTGTCAGCAGATGAGGTTCTAATATTTATTCAGATGTATACGTGTGTCTTTTGTATATCGTATCTGCTCCGTCAGTGGAGGCGGGACTTCCGCTACAAGTAAAGCGACGCTTGATTTGTTCTCTCGGGTTTGTCCTTACAGGCTCCGGTAGAAACATGGCGTCTCGGTGCTAACAGTGGAAATGCAATGACCATGTTATTTTACATGACTTTTTGAAACACTAAGAAAATGAAACAAAAACTCTTATACAGCGACTAGACAATGCAGGAGCACATAATATGTATAAAAAAGTGGATTTGGGGTCATATAAACCGATAAATACTACACAGTGTCCTATAAGAATATGTTCACGACCACTTTATCTCATTGTTTGTTTGGAAACTGAAGTTTGTAAACTGCAAACTCCCTCGGTCCAAACCAATTCAGTGCGATAACGTGGTCGTAAACATATTCTAAGGATATTGTTGGCTTAAATGAGCTTGTTTTATTAGGTGAGCCTTTTGTGGCTAAAGTGGCTAAACTATGTTTTTCCTTGTGGAGTCAAATGAGTCTCTCCTGATGCTTCCTCCCTCTCTCCATCCCAGGGAGAACAGGTTGGAGGCTCATTTTTCTGTGCCAGATGGCTCCACATTGACAAATCAATTAGGCCCCACCTCATCACCGGGGGTGAACTGGGGCAACAAACTGAGCCGCTTCCACCCCCACCACCCAGGGGTCCTCTATCGACCACTCCTCCGTCTTTCCTCGCCTTAATCACCACGCTGATCCCCAGAAAGCTTCGTTTGGGTAAAGAGGGCAAAGAGACACAAAAACAAAGTGACTGGCAGCACATGAATCACCTAACATCAATATGGATGACTTCCATGCAAATGCAGAGGGGTCCTCTGAGGAGGAGAGGAAAAGGTTGATCGTGTGCATGTGTGTGTGTGAGAAAGAGAGAGAGAGCAGGAGGAAGAGGAGGAGGCAGGGTGGACTTTTTTGGCAAAAACTACTCGAAGGAGGATAAACAGTACAGCCTGGAGCAGGTATATGCATCTAGGTCGCAGCTGAGATGTGGAATTCATGTTCTTCACTACACCCTAGTGGGAGTGACGAGACAGTGCACAGAGAAGGATGGACAGAGGCTCGTGCTGATTTTTGGACAGGATTTGCTTTGTTATCTAACCAGGAGTAACTTTACTGAATAATATAAATAATATAAATCCCTGTAATACTATACTAATGACTAAAGAGCCTACAGAGAGAAACTGCTGTATACCATCAATAGTGTGTGTGTGTGTGTGTGTGTGTGTGTGTGTGTGTGTGTGTGTGTGTGTGTGTGTGTGTGTGTGTGTGTGTGTGTGTGTGTGTGTGTGTGTGTGTGTGTGTGTGTGTGTGTGTGTGTGTGTGTGTGTGTGTGTGGGTTTGTCTCTTTATGTGTCCCTGTGATGGACTGGCAATCTCTCCAGGACATACCATGACCCTCATGTGGAGGATAAAGCGGTAGAAGATGAGTGAGAGAAATTCAGAATCCAAGAGAAAAGATGAGTCCTCTTACCCTAACGGCAGATCTAAGGTTCACCCATGTGGTGTGGAGACTGAACTTTGTTTTTATTTTAATTATAGGGCTGAACAATTCATCGAAATCGCAATACAGTTTACAGTTTGCAATTTTCAAATCACAGGAGGCGCAAAATTTGTTCCAAGCCAAAATGTGTCTATGCACGTCTTATGAAGAGAATATCTTTGTTTCTCACAGAGCTGTCACACAATAATCCTTATAAATGTGTTTTTTTTTAATGAAAATGAGAATAATGATGTAAAAATGGCCACGCCCTCTGATATCACGAATCATATCGCAATCCCATTTCCTGTCTAAATAAAATATTCAAAATCGTTCAGCTCTAATTGTGATGCAATGACCAAAAAAAACCAAAAAACATGAAACCCAGCTCCAGGCAAATGAAAGTGAAGTATTTATAATGTACTTCATAATACATACTTGCATAATGTCATAGTATAGCAAAGAATATAATGTAAATAATGTGTACCTTAGATAATCTTAGTCTTAGATAATCAAGTCTTACTGTACATTGTATTGATGACATCCATCAAGAATGACATGAGCATGTATTTAGTATGCATAGTTTATAGTTTATAGTTTATAGTTTATAGTTTATAGTTTATAGTTTATTGTTTATAGTTTATAGTTTACAGTGCAGTGGAGTTTTCCTGGGTGTAAAACATAGCTTTAACACACAGGATACTCGCTCACTGTGAATCATCCACATGTACAGTTGCTTTAATAGCCCTGCTCTACATGTTCTTTTGTACAATTACTGGACTACAGAAATTGCAAGTAGAATGCAATTGTTGGCCTTTAATACAATTTTTATTGAGAATTGATGCTTTGAGCCACATTCATTCATTGTCTACCGCTTTATCGTGGGGGGGGGGGGGGGGGGGGCTGGTGCCAATTCCAGCTGACATGGATTTAAAAAAAAACAAAAACGTGGATAGGTCACTCGAGACAAACAATTATTCACTCTCACAGCTATGGTAAATTTTAGAGTGCCCAGTTTGCCTCATCCCTAAACGAACACAATGAATTAAAAAGTCTTAATCGCGATATCGTGAGGTATTCAATTTTGTCCATAGAGTTTGAACGCAAAAAGTATGCGTGAATGCATTTAGTTTCCTCCTCACGTTTGTTAAAAACACAGACGCACAGGCACGCTCGCCCTGCAAGATCGGCTGCGCGCGTACACGTGGCGTTGTGCATCTTGCTACAGCGAATGTGCTTCTCCTGGCATAAAATTATATCCGAAATAGCACGAAATAAACTCCAAAATTGTGAATACTTGAGTCAAAGTGTCACTCATAGGAGAACCCTTTTTGGCTTTTCCAGGTAGAACCTTTTTATAAAGGTTCCACCAAAAACCCTTTTAAAACCATTTATTCAGGAAAGGGGTTTTAAAAGGGTTCTCTGGATCAAAATGGTTCTTACTGGAACTATTAGTGTTACCAAGAACCGTTTTTCAGAAGCAAATGGTTCCAGGTAGAACCTCAGCCCTTGTAGAAGGACCCTTTTGGAAAGGTCTTGAAAAAGTCTTAAAAATGTATTGAAATCAACCTCAGGATTCGTGCATATACCCTGGAACATGAACGTTCCACACACAGAGAGAACATGCACCCTGTTGTAAACCTGGGTCTTCTTGCTGCAGAGTGCTAACCGCTAGAGCAACTGTGCAGCCACTTTTAGTCACATGAAGTGAATTTGTATTGTGACAGTGCATCACAAACACTGTGTTGAGGCCTTGAGCTCACTGATGAAGAAGGTGGGAGGCAGGTTTACATGTTGGGGAGGGACAGTGGCATGATTGAGAGCTGTGTGGGTGCCCTCCTGGTTCAGCTCCGTTTCCTGCGTCCCTTTACTCATCCAATCCGGGGGCAGCAACAAGAGAGAAAGTGCGAGCTGATGCCGAGGCCCCTGGGGAGAGATTAGCGCTGACAGCACAACAAAGAAGAGTTATGCCAGGGGCCCTCGGCTCTTCGACAAATTCAAATGTAATGTATGGCTTTAACTGCGCCAAGGAGGATCAACATAATATATGATCGACCCACTTTGCGGTGTGCTCCTTTGGCATTGATGTAAAAGCGATTTATGCCCGTAAAAATGTGCAGGCTAATTAAGTAAGACGTTGGCACGGGAGCAAATCAAATGAGCTTATGAGAGAGCTGGCAGAGCAGCGTGGCCCCCCCTCCCTCCCTCCACAGTTCACCTGCGCCACAAGGAAGAAAACTTCAGCTTCTTTTCACATCAGACACAGCAGCGCTCATGATCAAGAGTTTTTCCTGATCAAATGTAGACTTCCACATGTGAGGCTTGTTGATCCTTTAATTAAATTCTTATTTGTGATTTGTTTAGAGTCCCTCCCCGGGCAACACCGGGCCCAGGGCTTCTGTAATTACGCGAGGTCTTTTCCCCCAATCAGACAGCTGTGAAAAGGCGGTGGATGAAATGTCCTAATTACAGCCTCAGTGGAGAAAGACTTCACCGGGGGAATACATGCACTGTCAGCTAACAGAAACAGAAGCCAACGGTGTTAATGAGACAGGGAGAGAAAAACAGACACCCCCCCCCCTTTTTTTCTGATTAATCAGACCTAGTTCCTCCCGTCTCACTGTCAGTTCTCATCATGGCCAACCTCATCCTTATATCTCCATGCAGGATGAAAGATCCTTTCTAGGTCTGACCAAAATATTTTTGTGCTAACTGTAAAAAATATAGTACTATTCATGATTTTATGACAAATGATACAAACAAACAGATAAACTAATGTTAGCAATACTTCAAAGACATAACTGATGTTCACCAAGAATCATGTAATAAAAACATATTAAGGTTACAGAAGCATTAGAAACATGTTGATAACATTCCAAAAAAGTGTTTAAAATATTGTGTCACAAAAACATGTTCATGCGTGTGTGTGTGTGTGTGTGTGTGTGTGTGTGTGTGTGTGTGTGTTCATAAAACTGTGAATTAAAATGATAAAAAAAAATGACTTATGTTACCAATAATACAACTAGCCTACGCTGTCGGGGGCCGACAGCAAGGGGTATATCCGCAAACTTGTCCAATCCTCAACTTTCCAGTATACTTATATATAATATAAGTATACGCACTCGCACCTGTCACTAACTGTTTTAATTAATTATTAATAAATTCAACAAAATAACTGTTAAATATTATGATATAATGCTGACTACACTTTATACATGTTCAAAGTATCCATATAAAGTTGATATTGAACACAGAATACCTGAACTCATAAATTTCTCTCTAGTTTTTAATAAACCTATTATACCTTGTTAAATATTATGAATATTATAATGCTTACCACACCTGCCATATCTTCAAAGTGTCCAAATGTCATGAAAAAGCATACACTATGTTTATTTAATTTCATGAAAAAGCATACAATATGTTCAAACTTTCCATTCAATGCATTAATAAAGAAATGGAGGCTTAACTATTTTTTATATGATAATTAATAAATTTATATTATAATGTAATAAATATTATGAATAAGTGCTAAATAAACCCATGATATCCTCAATGTGTCCAAATGAGCTCAATAATAAAGAAAAAATGCCTTAATTATTTTTTCTGTGTTCACTAATAAGTTAACCAGTTAACTTATTATGTAACTATTACCAATCATAGCCAAAGTAATAATGATTGTACTTGTAGATAGTTGTTACATGAATCATTGTACAAAATTTGAAGGCAATATCTCCATCAGTCTGGAAGATAAAGCCGAAAATGTGTTCTTAGCATAATAAATTAATGAATTTGCTAATTAATAATAAAGCTACAAAGATAGGGATAATTCTCAGGTGGTATGTGATGCCCATGCAAAATTTGAAGCCAATACCTGCAATACTTTGGAAGATACAGGCGAAAATATGGTTTTTATATCATTAATTAATTAACTAATGAATAATAATGGTAGACAGCTCAAAATCAATAGGGATCATCTACAGGGGGTATGTGACCCATAAAAAAAATAAGAAAATTTAATCTCAATCGCTTTCCAGTTATCGCGTTAACGGCTAAAATCTGCGGACGCGGACGCGCGAGATCGATTCCATAATATCCGCATTTCTCGCGGATATAATTACTAAAAACATGTTGCTGATATTGGAAAACCATGTTAGTAAAATTCCAGAAACATTGCATTTTTTCTTTCTTTTTCTTTTTTTAATAAAAAAATCGTTAAAAAGCTGCAATTTTATAAAAGCATGATTATAAAGTTACAAAACCATGTTACTAAATCTACAAAAGCACTACTTATGAAAGATTACCAAAGATTGTTACAAATGCCACAATGTTACAAACACATGCTGCTAAAAAAACAAAAAAAAAACATGATATAAATATAAACTTATGTAACCAAAAATGTTACAGTTACTAAAACATGTTATTAGAGATATGTGCTGTAAACATTATGAAGAGAAAAACTACATATAATAATTATAACATGAGGTGGACACAAGTCCAAGGGTCTTTCTTCATGGAGTTGATTGTTCTCACCATGTGCGTGGGTTTTCTGCAGGTTGCCAGTCTATTGCCCTGCAAACTTTTGAGTGCCTGTCTCTTTAAATGCAAATGAGACACAGGACATTGTGTCAGCTTCTCTGAGGCTCCGGCAGCTAACAGTTAGCATTTGGAAAAGTCATCATTTGCCGACTCTATATACTTTATATATAAAATGTATCCACTAGACACGTAAATCCTCTGAGGCTGGAAGTTTGTGTAGAACTCTGCGCTGCACTGTGCAGCCAAGAATAGAACCGCTCTTCCGGATACTATTGCCCTTGTCTGCACTCTCGCGTTTCTTAGGGACAATGCAGAGCGCTGTGAGACAACAATTCCAGGAATGTGTCATTGTGACGTAGCAATGAGCACGGAAGTCAACATCACATTTATCTCCTGTACTTAGACTGAGGCGTACCACAAAAGCATGAGTGAGTCATCTTTTTTCACACTTTGCCGACTCATAGAGTCCCAACTTTAAGTATTTAAATGATTAAATAGTTGATTGTTGCATAATATGAGCCCTTTATTGGTGTAAATGTGGAAAAAGTGAACGTTAAAAAAACACTTTATTAATCATTATTTGGAGCTAAATGTGGCAAAATGTTGATGTTAGCTTGAGCCACGTTACAAACGGCGCCTCATAATACACGGCATTTATGTCTCCATTCCCAATTTTCCCGATTTCTAAACACGTTATAATGATGCATGGTCATATTATATATTCTCCCTAATCCCTTCCCTGCTGCTTAAGGATTGTGTCTTTTTGCTTTGTCTCACTTCACTTCCTCAGTGTAATCATCACTTAATGGCCCCAAAAGTCCACATGAGCCACTATGACATGATTGCAGTGTCTCTGGAGGAAAGGTGTGTGAGTGCAGAGGAAGGAAGGAAGGAAGGAAGGAGGGGCCGTCAGCCAGCTCAGCCCATTTATCTAATGAGCTGCTGGAGAGGCCAAGTCAGGGCCCTACAGAGAAACACTGCTGTACCACCTAATGCCCATACGTATATACTGTGTCACCACACTCCATGGAGAAGGCAATTTATTTGGAGTTAATATTTCGACCAAGGAGAAGATGTTACATTCAATACAGTTAACAAAGCCAGAGAAGTTTCTGTTTTTTTTAATTTTTTTTTATTTCTTTTATTTATTTCTTCAAGCAACAGAACAGGGGTTTGCAGGTGATTGAAGTCTCCCTGCACCTCTGCATACATACAGCACAGTGCTATTGTCTTGGTGTTCTCACTCTTCTATCTGAACTTAATTTCCCCAGACCGCCATCACAGCTGCTGCAGGTAGACCTCGGAGAGGTGCAGCACACTCACTCCTGCCTCTCCAAATGCCAGCTCCTTTCAGCACTCAATCACAGCCTCAGGAAATACAGCGTGAGGTTGTCAATTCTCATGTAGTAAGTGAAGTGTAGGGGGAGAGTCCGACAAGAGAGGTGTGTACATGTTCTTGTATGTGTTTCTTCTTAAAGAAGACTTTTTGGCATAAAAACCGTGACTTTACAGTAACAGTTAGGCATTCTCTGGTCTTGGATGATGCTCTGGCTAAATGTAAATGAATGAAGTGAGTGAGAGTCCTTAAATGGATCGCTCCGTGAGCCATAGCTCCTCTGGAGAGAGGCCTCTACCTGTCATGGAGTGCTGATACAGTCTTGCCTTGTATTTATTGCCTACTTAATGGACTTGATTGTATTGCTGAAGGTAAAGAGGGAGAAAATCCATTGCCAGCTAGAAGGTATTTCAGCATCCTGCAATTACCTTATGTAAATCCTTGCCTGGAATGTTGATCCACTGCTATTTAAAATGCATTGAATTTCCATGGAAAATGATCCACTCCCGCTGCCTGAAGCTCATTAATAACAACGGCGAGCTGCGCTGACATTCTGAATACTTACACGCTTAGTTAGCATCGCCACGCGTGTGAGAACACAGCGCCGTCAGCCATGCACTGCAGCTATGACAGCACATTTGGAAAAGGGATGGCTTTGGATTAGAACACGAGGGGGTAAATGGGTATAGTTTCTGCAACAGGAACCAGTTTGTTTTCTTCTTCTTCTTCTTACGCGATGATGTCTTGTAAGTGCTCAAGTCTTTGATCACGCAGACAGAGCAGGAATCTGCATCATTCAGCTGCTTTTTAGGCAAATTTAAAGGGGCAGTTCCCTCAGTTTTTGAAGTTACCCTTATATCCATGACAAAATGTTTAATCCATTTAAAATACTCACCACTACTTACAAAGCGCTGTATAATTACCCAATGTGAAACCATACATTCCTCATATTTATATCCCATTGTTTAATCAGGTTTATGGTTTTAAGGCAGTGGCACAGAAGCTTCAACAGAGGACCCACCTGTTTACACAGTACTTGTGTCTTTTGAAGTGTTTTGGATCCTTGTATGTTGTCTGCATTTTGCCTGGGTTTTCTCATTTAATCTTATGGCCTAATTAGTTTTTATTGCCTTGTTTTAACACCTGCATGCAGTCTAGTATCATCATGTAAACCCTCTTGTTCATAATCAAACCATGTTAAATTTGATTCAGATTATGTAATATATTCATATTGAAGGTAAAATGTCCAAGTGCATTTGTGAAAGGTGTGGAGAAAACCCCCCAGAAATGTCATGTTTTCATGGTGACAAATTATTTTCCATTCACAGCCACAACAGATTTATTAGAGAGCCATTAATATGTGATCAAAATATAGACTTTCAGGTTGAATTCAAAAAGTTTAACAGAATTATTGCACCATTTAAGATGAATGGGAGAATATTTGAATCCTTTGCAGTCAATAACTGTTCTTGAAGTCTTGAACCCATGGAAATCATCACATGGGTTTCATCCCAAGAGATGTTTTGCGAGATACTGTGGTGGCTTTCTTTCTTTCTTCAGTAACAGTGTTGGGTTGAGATCATGTGACTGGTTTCTCCACTGAAGAACATGCCGTTTTCTTTGATTTGAGAAACTGTTGGAATTCCTAAATGATTCATGTAAATAAAAGTATGTCACATTCAAACCGTTGAAGCCATTGAACCAAACCGAATGAATTCACACAATACTGATCAATAACTCTCTGTGTTTTGTCTTAGTGTCTGTGGTGAGATTTGTGCTCTGCACACACACAGAGATGCATTTCCCTTCATGACTGATGGAGGTAAAGTGAAAGTACAACAGAAAGCTCTGCAAACTCACCTGAGGAAGGAGGAAAGTTTGATGTCACTGCCCACGTCCTTGGCTGAAACTAATCCTCATAATCCTAACTCTCTCTCTCTCTCTCTCACTCTGTGTGTGTGTGTGTGTGTTTTGGTCAATCCTCACAACTTTAAAGTGCCTTTTCAGGGTTAGAAAAAGGGTTAGAGAAGCAGGAGAAGACATTTTTTACTTCCAGCAGCTTGGTTTCACTTACTTTAGAGCAGGGGTGTCAAACTCAAATGACCTGGGCCAACGAAAAACGACTGTTTCATAGTCGGTTTGGCAATATGAGGTTAAAATGATCACAGTATTTCTGCATGATATTTCATGGAAGTGCTTATTTTGATATGGACTGACGTGCGCTTTCAAAATAAAAGCATATTTATGATGCAAAATAAATATATCACTGCCAAAAACAGAGAAATAAATCTAAAATGATGTAAATAATAACGCTGACACATATAATACACACACACACATATATATATATATACTTTGTGTTGAATGTAATGCATTTTATAATGCTTCATGTAAAATAACAACCAAATAATTCTATCTAATTGTTACTAAAATAGAGGAGGGTCTGGGTCATGTTTTCATGATAACGTGAGTTTAAGCTGTGGGCCACATTGCTAGCAATGTCACACTGCAAAAATACAAAAACTGCGTCATTGTCAAAGTACATGTACATGTATTAACATTATTTGGTCAAATATGTTCACTACAAAGCTGGTTGCTAAACATGAAGTATATTGTGGTGTAAGAGTGAGGCGAATGTTGCAAGATGCATAAAATGGAAACGATGCACTCACACTGCTGCCATCAACTCTGTTCGATAATGTCAAACCAGCGCTAATAATCTTTGGCTTATCATCCATTTGCTCACTGAACTACGAGTAAAAAGCAGTGGTTTGTGGCAAAAAAACCTCGCCGCCATTTTGTTCCAGCCACTTTGCTGACAGCCCACCTGCAAACGAAGTGTGTGTGTGTGTGTGGGAGAAGCACAGAAGATCCATTAATCTTTTATGTTCCATAATGGCTCGTTCACATTACCTGCCCACACCTCAGTCTCCACGGAACAGCCCAGGCCAGCGTGGAGCAGATCAGGCCTGAAAAGAACTGTGAGCATATGGAGCACTTCAAACACTCAGAGCCTCGCCGGCCCTGAGCTGTGGTTGCACCTATGAATTATAGAAATGATCTAATTGTTTTCTCATTTGGAAATTCTGGGGGCCCTCCCCTCAGCGTCTCACTTTTAACGGCCTGTGGTTTCCAACAGGGCTTGTGATTCAGTGCTACCTACCTCCAACACATTTGTTGAATCGTAGGTGGTCCGTCCAATCAAAACACAGACAGAGCAGAGGTATAAGTCAAACCTGTTGCAGTAAAATATTAAGTAGGCACAACAGGAGGGGGTTCAGCTGGACCTCAAAGAGCAGCAGTTATGATTAGAAAAGGTCATTAAATCCCATCTGGGCGTCTCTGATATTCTACTAAAAAAAACATACAAGGAAAACAGCGTGTGATCGTGAAACATGACTACGCCAGAGTATGATACAGTAAGTCAGGATTTAGATGACGTCTTCTAAGTGTTCATGGACAGATGAGCGAGAAATGGGAATACATAATTAATGATTGATTTTTGCTCCTGAGTGAGAGTTGAGGACACCAGTAAACTGTGGTTATTTATGAACAGAAAACGCCAACGGTTTGTTCAACAGAGAAACATTTGGTGACACTTTACAATAACGGTCCCTTCATTAACCTGAGTTAGTACGTTATTAAGCATTAATTGTAGTGGGAATGCAACCTAAATCATGCTGAGCTGTGCCGTGCCAAGGCGAGCCTGGACTACTAGTGGAAATGCTCCAATCACAGACTGGGTAGATAGAGGCCCCCTCACTGTATTGTTGTTTTTGTTCCATGTTCTTAAAGGGACAATATGTAGTATTTATGGGTTTATATAACCCAAAATCCACTTTTTTATACATATTATGTGCTCCTGCATTGTCTAGTCGATGTATAATGGTTTTTGTTTCATTTTCGTAGTGTTTCAAAAAGTCATGTAAAATAACATGGTCGCGGGCCGCGGTTGCATAGCCACTGTTAGCAGCGAGACGCCATGTTTCTACCGTAGCCTGTAAGGACAAACGCGAGAGAACAAATCAAGCGTCTCTTTACTTGTAGCGGAAGTCCCGCCTCCTCTCTCTCCGCTTCGTCTGCTACGGCCGCGGTAGCTCGCCCTCTCCCTCTCCTCACAAACCTCATCTGCTGACACGGAGAAAGACGACGAGGACGACATTTGACCGGCTGCGGATACCGTAGCGCTCAGGGAAGGGAGGGGGTGAGCAGAGGAGCAGGTCTTTGTTGTAAATTTCAGCCTCTCCTCTAGATGGCACTATAAACTACTTACTTCACCTTTAACTAAATAAGAGATCAGTTCATGTTTGCTCAAAGTTCTCCTCTGTGCAAGTTGAGATGTTATCTGTCAATATCTGCTTTAATGTGTTTTAAATAAAATGTGTAAAATGCTCTATGTGATTTCTTCAGCTACATTTCAACTAAAGGTGATTCATGTTTACACTTTACAATAAAGGTCCAAAAAGCATTCAGTAATGGTTAACTATGGGTAATTCATGCTTATGAGGCACTAATGTTAAGTAAAACCTTACTAAGGTTAGGTAAGGGCTACCTGATGACATACACAGCACAGCATTAGTAAATGATTAATTAAAGCGGACCTAGACCGGAAGTTCCAATTAACGCTGTTTTTTTAGTGTGTATCTGCATCATCACCTTGTTTATGAAGCCCTGAAGGTTCTAAACAAACAGTTCAGCCACTGCTGAGAACGCTGTGTTTTATTGTAATCTCGGGAAAAAATCCGGTCCGGTTACGTAAACACCGGTTCTCCTGAACAGCAGATCGTCCTGCTCCGGGCACTAGTCCGGGCACATCCGGTTGCGTACATTGAACCGCAGAAGAAGAATAACGTCCGTTGTGGAGGTGTTTCACGAGCGACAGTGTCTTATGACTCTGGGTCTGACTCCGGGTCAGCACCCAGAGCGGGTGTGCTGAATATGTCACATCCGGGTATTGGCCAATCACAATACAGTTGGGAAGCCTTTACGCTGGCTGGCCAATCACAAGACTCTGTCTTCTGGGTGTGAGATTTATGTCTGAAATATCACGACTGAGGAACAGCGTCAGAAAAGAGGATTTCTATCGGCTCGTTTACGGCAACTAGGAGGTTTTTGAGCATAAAAACAAGTTAATGTATGTAAGTAGACCTCCATAACTAACATATATGTGCAACAGGACCACTCTATGTGAGCTTTAAGACCTAAATTAATTGTTTATTAATGCTCATCCAGGTAACATGTATATTATATAAATGATTAGTAGATTCATTATTTTAGCTGTTATTTAATGCTTATTCACTCCAAATAAACACCATTAGTAAATGATTACTAGAGACATTATTAAAGGCTTACAAATATATTATATAATTCGTAAAGTAATGCTGAGTAACGCATACATAATGATAACCAATTACAATATTAAATTTGTATTAATGCTTAAAGGTGAAGTAAGTAGTTTATAGTGCCATCTAGAGGAGAGGCTGAAATTTACAACAAAGAACTGCTGCTCTGCTCACCCCCTCCCTTCCCTGAGCGCTACGGTATCCGCAGCTGGTCAAATGTCGTCCTCGTCGTCTTTCTCCGTGTCAGCAGATGAGGTTCGTGAGGTGAGAGAGAGGGCGAGTTACCGCGGTCGTAGCAGACGAAGCGGAGAGAGAGGAGGCGGGACTTCAGCTACAAGTAAAGAGACGCTTGATTTGTTCTCTCGCGTTTGTCCTTACAGGCTCCGGTAGAAACATGGCGTCTTGATGCTAACAGTGGCTATGCAACCGCGGCCCGCGACCATGTTATTTTACATGACTTTTTGAAACACTACGGAAATGAAACAAAAACTATTACACAGCGACTAGATAATGCAGGAGCACATTATATGTATAAAAAAGTGGATTTTGGGTTATATAAACCCATAAATACTACACAGTGTCCCTTTAAGAGTTTATTAACTAACTTTGTGTAGTAAATATTAATTAACTCCTCATTAATGTATTAATAACGCATTGACTAATGCTAAGCAATACATCATAATGGTTGTTAATATATTATTAAAAAGTTAATGAATGCTTAATAATGTGCTAACTAATGATAAATAAGGGACCCTTGTTGTAAAGTGTGAACAAATTTGGTAAATCAGTTATGACACTTAAAATGCAAAAATCAAAAAATACAACATGAAACATGACTCAATATAAAAATGTCTTTTCATTTTTAACTTTTGCATTTGTGATTTTATATACATATATATATATATATATATACAGTCAAACTGACAGTGTGGCAATTACCTAATTACACATCAATGAATCCACAGCCTGCAGGTCTGCAGCCACGTTTGACCTGTGTGTGGTCACGCCTTCGAAGAACAAGGCATCACATTAATGGAAGTGGAGAGCAGCAGAGGTTGTGCCACATTTGAGAAAAATCGCCCAAAATATACTGCAATTAATTAGTGCAGTTAACAGGTAGGAATATAATTGAGTGAGCTGTGAAAGCTTGATCACTCAACTCAATGAGTGGGACATCAGTGTTGAGTAGATTCATTCAATTATGTAATTAAAGCTGAAGCAGAGGGGAGGCTTTTCAGCAGATTGAAGGTTAAACGTGTCGCCTCCATCCACGCTGAGAACATTTAGTTTGTCCTTTTTTAAAAATTATTATTAGATGTGGCAATTTCACAAATAGCAGTTAGCCTGAAAATTATATTCAGGATGTGCAGCTGACCTTCACAAATACAGAAGCGCATTGCACTTTCTTTTCAAAAAGAGAAAAAAAACAACTCAGTTTTATTTATTTTTTGGACGCTGCGTAAAGTCGATAAACAAATTGTAATACTTAAAGACAGTGTCTTAAACCCAGATCAAAGTAAAACTTTATTAAACTAAACAAGCCGTCCATGTTGTTATCATTAAATCGAGCTCTCACTAGGAGAATGAATGGCTTTATTGTTTCAAATGTACGACAGCGTATTAGAGCGTATGAAAAAATAAATAAATTACAGACCCGAGGGAGGGGGCAATATTTCAAGAAAAAAGTTGCAGATTTATGAGATTAAAAGTAGCAAATCTACAAGAAAAAAATGTAGATTTATGAGCGTAAATGTAGCAAATCTACAATAAAAAAGTTGCAGATTTATGAAATTTAAAGTGGCAAATTATGAGAAAACAAAGTAGCAAATTTATGAGATTAAATGTAGAAAATCTATGAGAAAAATTTGCAGATTTATGAGATTAAAAGCAGCAAATCTCTGAGAAAATAAAGTTGCAGATTGATGAGATTAAAAGTAGTATGCTACTTTTTGCTTGTAGAGTTGCTACTTTTAATCTAAACCCCCTCCCCTAATACGCTGTCGTACAAATGGTCTCAAAACTGAGAAAAATATTATTCAGTAAATCAGAAAAAAATTACGACCAGAGATGGCGCTCATTGCTGATGTGAGAAGAGGAACTGTTAACCTTGATCAGCAAAACATCCTAAACATAAGATATATTTGAATATATTTGAATACATATATCTTAAATATATTTCATTTTTCAAAAATAGTTGTAGAACTAATAGTAGATTTTTTTATATTTTTGTGTGTGTTTGGTTTACAATTATCCAGGCTCCAACGAACCTAACAAACTAAAAGACCTTTTCACTAGAGCTGCAACTAACAATTATTTTCTTAATTGATTAATCTCGATTATTTGCTTGGTCCATAAAATGAGAGAAAACGTTAAAAAAACCACTTCAGTGTTTGTCAAACCTGTAAATGACGATGTTCTCGAATGACTTTGATTTGTTCACAAACCAAAATGATTCGGTTTTAATGATTTCTTTGTTACGTGGAGCGAAGAAACAAAGAAAATATTCACATTTATAGTATCTTGATAAGATATTAAGTGACAAATTTATTGAGAAGCATTTTATCTTAATGTGTAAACAAATATTTACCATATCACAATATTAAACCAATGCCCAGCCTGAGGGAGTCATCAGACACAATTCATGTGAAATGCTAACATAGCACTTGTTTGTCTGTAACACTGAGTTATGTTACACTTCCTGTTACTACAGACACTTTAAAGACTGAGGTTCAGAACAACAGACGATGAAGATCACCTCCAGCAGTTCAGCTGAAACCAAAGCACGTGAAGACGAAACAACACAGAGTTTGTACAAAGTGGCGAGACGAGGATGCTTCTGCTCAAGGTTTTATTCCATTTGGGATAATTCAGTCACACACACAAACAAACAGAGGCTCTGTCTTCCCATCATTCAAGTCATGGGACACTCGTGTCACAGGGTTAATGGTGAACACTGGTTCAGTAGGGGAAGTAGAGGTGAGTGAGGTGAGGTGGTGTCACTTAAATAAATGGGATTGTGCGGTCGAGATCTGCAGTTCCAGTTCATCCAAGTACCAAAAGACAGTCCGATGACTTAACACTGATTATTTTCTTTTCTGCCTGATTCAAAATCACAAAGGGCAGAAACATCACAGACAAAATATCCACAAAGACACACGAAACGCATCCAGCTCATATTCCCATCGTTTCTCCAGAGAGGTGAGGAAGTCGAAGCCAAAGAAAGCAGCGTGTTGTCGTCACAACCTGCCGACCAGTTCCGCCTGGACAAAAAGAGCACCACTGGTTCCACTTCGGAGTTTAACTTTACTGGCCACAGGAATCCAGTGTGAACAATTGATCACAGCATCACTAGAAGACATTGTCCACCATCCAAGCTGCTCCGGTCTGTGACTGCAAAAAGCAAGAGAAATCTGTACATCTTTTTTTTTTCTTTCTTTTTCTTTTTAAACTATCTTCAAAACTTCTGTAAGTGCAACACCTGCATAAACTGTCCCATCACTGAGTGTAAATCTGACTTCGTTTTTGTCCAACACTGCTTGGTCCACGACGTCGCTCAATTAAGCCAAAGAAAAGAATGGATTTAAAGGAGAAGAAGTCAATAATGCATCGTCCTGTGAGCCTCTACCTCCCGAAGATGCTCTCATACTCGAGCAGTATAACTTCCACTATCTGGTTCTGGTAGACCATGTGGACCGCGATGTTGCCCGTCTCGGTCTCAGGTCGCAGCAGCGTAGGTCCGAACACGATGGCCACGCTCTGAGTGGTCATGCGGTTGGCCTCGCCGTGGTCGATCACCCTGTGTGAACAC
This sequence comes from Microchirus variegatus, assembly GCF_963457635.1. Classification (NCBI taxonomy): domain Eukaryota; kingdom Metazoa; phylum Chordata; class Actinopteri; order Pleuronectiformes; family Soleidae; genus Microchirus; species Microchirus variegatus. The sequence continues at coordinate 24,873,403 of NC_139816.1, forward strand.
AAGAGGAGATTAAAATTTGGATTAGATCTGTTTCTAGTGTATTTGTGTGAGTGTAGCAAACAAACAAAACAACATTATGTTGTTTTTTTTACAGAGGCGAGCCGCACAACACAAACACTACGCAGCCAAAGGCATAATAGCCTTTTTAAATAGAATCTACATCCCTTGCATGTAGATGCAAAAAAACAACAACATACTCATAGAATGGAGGGGGGCAAAAGAAGATTAAATCCGCCTGCTGGTGTACGTACACTTCCATACGCTGAATGTCATGCTATAAATTCTCTCGAGAAACACCACTTCTTAGGCGCTGAATTACAACAAACACAGCGCCATATAAATGCAAATTGGAAACCTAGAGAAATGTCATTGTGAACATATGACTCCACAGAGCTAAGAAGGCACATTATTAAAACCCGGCTTTATGTTTGCCCACAGGCCGATCCACTCTGTGGAAAAGGGTAAACACTGAAAGGAAAGACTGTGTGAGTGCGTGAGAGTCAAAGAGCAGGATGACGAAAATCCTCACCGATGTTTATGATGCAAGCAGGAAAAGATCATTTAAGTCACTGTCAAGGTAAAAGACTTTATCTCAGCAATCAGACATTGATACTAAAGACGATCAGGCTGCAGCAGAACACATTTAATGTGCAGCTCATCGTATCATAGCACTCGTGGGGGATACCATTTCAGCCTGAGGAGCTCTCGCTCTCACAACTGAGAGATAAATCCAGTCCTTTCTCTTCTAGTTTGAGACCAAACAGTTGTTTGTTACAATCATGGAAAGCAAAACCCACTTTGAAAAACCACTGCTGCACCAATTCACCAATATACAGCGTGACAAGAGCAAAAAGAACCATTTCCAAGAGATACAATTAGATACATGCATTTTAAAAGGTTGGAAAAAAATCTGAACTCCCTTATTTTATTGTGTGTGTATACATATATATATACATATATACACATATATATACATATATACACATACAAATTAATGTACACACATATATATATACACACACACATACATATACAATACATATATATACACACATATATATATATATATATATATATATATATAAAGGCCTGAAAGCACAGGTCTTGTGTCATCTTTAAGTGTAACATCTACATCTAAATCTACATCAATTAAATTTGTCATTTTAAAATGTTACGTCAACAGTGGCTAGTGTTAGCTCCCGGAGTCTTTTTTTTCCTGAGGATAAAATAAGATAAATGTTTGTACAGGCGCAGGCCGTCACGGTGTTAAGTTTTGCTATTGTTCAGGCAGTTTGATTTTAAATCATTACTAATTATTTGCTTGACTGTACAGCTTTTTAAAATGGGCTGAACAGGAAAAATACATATTTAAAAAAATATATGAAAATCAGCAAGTTGGGAAAGCCCATACAACGACAAGTACTGCCTTTCTTATTGAATGCGTTGATTCAATAAGAGTAGGTAAATAGTGTGATAATTTGTTCTTATTTAATGAGTAGTGTTCATTGTTAGGTAAGGTTCACTGTTTACACCCCCATGATTATGGGATGACCCATTCTTGCTGTGGCATGTTATTAATGAGTGCATTAGAGATAACTAAGTTTGAGCTGCATAGATTCCCTTTCATATGCTCCTGGTATCGTATCTCAAGGTAGTGGACAAGTTTCTTTTTAATTTTTTAAATATTTAATTTAGGATAAGAAATTAACAAACTTCAGATAATTCTGTTTTTTGGTAAATAAAAAACAAAACACCTCTAAAAAAAGGTATCAGATGATTTGGCTATTAATGAACTGGGGCACAATCATGTCAGGTCACTCTTTGAGGTACATATATGTGTGTGTAGTGTAGTCTTACCTGCGCAGGTGGTTGAATAGGCTCTGCATTGTGTCGTGGTTGGGTTTTGGCAACTTCTTGATCAGGTCTTTGATTGAATTTACTCGCTGCTTGTAGTCAGAGCATTCTGAGGCAGCGGCAATACACACACACACACGCACGCACACACACAGGGCAAGTCAGTGATCGCACAAGTTCACAGCACCATCTTGTGGCCAAACATCACAAACCATGAGAAAACAGATTTGAACTTCTTGAGAGTTCAACATTTTATTTCTATCATGATATATCATAGCTTTATCACAGTGTATGAGAAAAGAGAGGTTACTCACTGATGGCGTTGACAAAGTCATTGAAGGATCCGTATGTAAAGAGAGGCTCAGGAAGTTCTCTGAAAAACATCTTCAGAGCTCCAGTGGTGACATGGATGTCCTCCCACTTACTGTCATTCAGATCCACCTTCTCATCTGTTAGAGGGAGGTCATTTTATAGTTTAGTTTTCATCAAATTCAACTCCTGACAGGTTTTACTTCTCATTAGTGGTGCAACGGATCACATAACTCATGGTTTGGATCAGATAATGGTTTTTGAGTCAAAGATAGTATCAAGAAAAACTTGCTTTTTCGACTTATTTAGTCAACAATTATAGAACTTTTGCCCACTGTGTCCGTATCATGTCAGTTTAAAGCTCCCATAGAACGGATGTACCAATTAACTCTGTTTTTTAGTGTGTATCTGCATCATTACCTTGTTTAACAAACAGTTCAGCCACTGCTGAGAACACTGTGTTGTATTGTAATCTCAGGCTCAGCAAGATCTCTGAAAAAACCCGGTCTGGTAAACAACATTTCTCCTGAACAGCAGATCCTCCTGCTCCAGGCACTAGTCCGGGCACATCCGGTTGCGTACATTGAACCGCAGAAGAAGAATAACGTCCGTTGTGGAGGTGTTTCACTAGCGACAGTGTCTTCTTACTCTGGGTCTGACTCCGGGTCAAAGTCACAAAAGGGACTGCGGCGGGGAGTCGTGAAGAAGCTATTTTCAAACATTGTTAAAACTAGGGATGCACCGATTAATCGGCCAGTGATCAGAACCGGCCGATTTTCTCGTGATCGGCCGCAATCGGCGACCGGCCGGTCAGACAAAAATATTCCGATTTTAATAAGCCGATCAAAATGCACCCGCATCACGCAGCATCAGCAACACACGTGCACGCGACTACACGCACATGTAGTAGAGTGTTAGGGCTGGGCGGTATACTGGTTCACACCGAATGCCGTTTTTTTTCCATATGATATGAATTTTTAATATACCGCCATACCGGTGTATTTGATTACACAACATCCGTGCAGCCCCGGCGCTGCTGTCTGCTTAGCGAGTGAGCGCTCTGCATGTAAACGTTTCATTAATGTTTATATATTTGTTTCAATCACTGAACGAAGCCTGTCATATTTAAGACAAGAGTCAGGACCTTAAATCACTTGCACAAAACTTTTGATCAGCATTTGTTTGTTTGTCATTTAAACCTGTGTGAGCAGAGAGAGAGAGGCATTGTTGGCACGGGGCGGGAGAGAGAGAGAGAGAGAGACAGAGCGAGAGAGAGTGAGCTCTGAGCTCTTGGTCTTTAGTTCATTTACTTATTTGTGTGTAGGTAATATGTTCTGAAATATGTTTATACTTAAATAAACTACACATACATGTAGTGATTCGTTTTTGTATTTTTAGTTGGATATTGGATGTGAACTGATTGTATTTCTATGTTAAAATGTTCTATTAAAGAAAATATGCTAAAATATATATCTTTCTGTATGCTGTAAAGTGGTTTAACATTGAAATCGGAATCAGCTAAAATCAAACTTAAAATTAAACTTTCTTGCACTCGCCATTTCCCACTCTGCTTTTATGAAGTGAACAGTGATGGTCACGTAGAGTTCTGTGGCTCTGGAGCACGCTTCTCATTATCTTTTCACATCATTAAAGCAACTGCGATCCGTTGCACCACATTGTACTGTATGACAATTCTTTACCATGATTCACAGCGAAGCGGAGCTTCTGTATCACCGCCAGGTTCCCACTCACTCTGTACAAACCGTCAACACTGAGACCTGCAGGACGAGAAAGAAAAGACGGATGCTTGAATGAGAGGAAAACATCAATCTGGTGAAAGAAACAGCACCGACAAAGGCTGACTGATCAAAGATTCTGCATCACCTCATGCCGTTTGATAAAAAGTTTGCGCTTGATCACACAACATAGCATTTCTTGCTATTTATGTGCTGATAGAAAACATGTGAAAACTTAGATGAATCAGTCATAATCAGCCGATGCAATGTCAAAAACTGTCCCAATTAATCAACCACACCAATTAATTGGTTGACCTCAGCACAGTTTATAAACTAAATATACTGTATAGCTCAAAACTGTAGAAATTTAATCAAAACAAAGGAAAAATCTCAGTAAATCACTGACTACAAGGATACATTTAACCGTCTTTGCTGTTATTTAACAGGGTGAATAACTAAAAAAGCCACTGATAAATGCTAACATGAGCTAATTTATCTTAAACACTGCAAAATACGTTGTATACAATTAGAGAGAGCACAAAACCACAACAAATCTGTTTAAAGGGATATATTTTGTCTATGTCAACATGACATAGACACCAGTCGTAGAGGGGAGATCTCGCCCTGGTCCCAAGTGGAAAAGTAGTACTCTGAGAGAGCCAGTGTCACAAAACTAACACATTTTGCACCACAAAGAAGCATTCATATGTTATGGTAACACATTTGAATAATAAAACCGTGTCTGTCAGAAGAACACGTTATCAATTTATCACTATGCCGGGCAGTCGCGCAAGTCACAGGTTGTGCGCAACGTCACCTGTGTTAATCAGAGCATGTGAAGGAAATGAACAAACAACCAGGTCTGACTATGAAACGGATAAAGAGGAACCGTTTAGAGAAGACCCAATGAGATATGTTTATGAACCAGATTACACATACGAGGAACTTCATCAGAGAGAGAGAGACAGAGAAGTAATACACTCATTTCTACCGCTTTATCCTCCACATGAGGGATGTGGGTACACCGAGGCCCATTGCAACAAGGCAGGCAAACCAACATGTCCATTTTGCTTGGGGCCCCCAAATTCCTTCAAACGGCCCTGGGTACACCAGTCCATCACAGGGCCACACAGACAGACAACCATCCACTCTCACACTCACACCTACAGTCAATTGCGGAGGAGTGCCCAATTTGCCGAATCCCCAAATCTGCATGTTTTTGGACTGTGGGAAGAAACCCACGCACACCCGGGCTGTTCTTTTTTTCAACATTCAAAATAAACTGGAAGAAGTGTCCCTGGCCAGCTGTCTTGAAACTAAGGACCTGGGATGATCTATGAAGAGCAGACTGACAGCGCATCCAGTTTCTTGATCTTTCAAGGCAGCGTATGATGTGCTGCCAACCCCATCAAACCTGCACACATGGGGTATAGCAGAGACACCAGTTCAGAGCAGCTGCTCAAAGGCACTCAGTGAGGGGCAGTACCGCTGGAGGCACGACCGAGTTCTCAAGGCCATCGCTGAAGCCATCAGGGAGGGTGTCAGTCTGTCCAGGCAGAAGATCAAAGGACTCATATTATACCCCATTTCTCCAAGTTAGCCTAGTTCCCTGGTGTCCAAATGAACATGTCTGTGACATGCTTCAGTCAAAGCACCATGGTGAAGCACCACCACAGCAGTTCACTCACCCTGCCAAAACAGCCCTGTTCAGAACGGTCGGTTATGAGCGTCTGTCTCTTTAAATGCAAATGAGACACAGGAAACTACGTCAGTGTCACTGAGGCTCTGGCAGCTAACAGCAGTTAGCATTTGGAAAAGTGATCATTTGCAGACTCTAGCAGGCACATTACTGTCATATATAAAATGTATCCACTGGACACGTAAATCATCTGAGGCTGGAAGTTTGTGTAGAACTCTGTGCTGCACTGTGGAGCCAAGAATAGAACACTTCACGGACTCCCGATCTTCCGGATACTATTGCCCTCGCCAGCAATCTCAAGTTTTTTTATGGACAAAGCAGAGCTCTGCGAGACAATAATTCCAGGAATGTCTCAATGTGACGTAACAATGAGTGCGGAAGTCAACATCGCATATTCTATCTCCTATACTTAGACTCAGGCCGACCACAAAAACACGAGTGAGTCATCTTTTTTCACACTTTGCCTACTCATAGGGCCTCCAGAGTCCCAAATATAAGTATGAAAATGATTAAAGGCAAGAGGACAGCCAAAACTGAGCCAAAAACAGGCATTTTGACCTCTGCAATTGAAATTCCCCACCCACATCGCCGCTACCACCTTGTGTCCAGACATAGAGCGGTTCTAGTGTTCTAGTTCTAGTGTAGTCTCTGAGTCCCTGAAGTTGGTGGTGCTGCATGAGCTGACAGTACCATGTGAAGACTGCCTGGAAGAGGCATATGAAAGAAAGCTTGGAAAGTACTCAGAGCTGGCCAGCAGATGCCAGAAGGCAGGATGGAGAGCAGGGTGTCTCCCAGTGGAGGTGGGATGTAGGGGCTTTGTAGCGCAGTCTCTGACAAGAGCCCAAAGTAAGCTGGGCATTGAGGGAGAAGGAAAGAGAAGGAGGAGAGCCTTCCACAGTTCAACCAAAGCAGCAGAGAGGGCCTCAAGATGGCTACAGTTGGAAAGACAGGAATCATGGAGTGATGGTAGCTTGGCTACTGTCTGGATACAAGGGGTCTGATCAGCCCCAGTCGGTTTACCTGGGGTCATCTTACTCCAGTAGATCTGGCAACATCAGCAGGTGATGACACATTTTGTGCATGTCAAACAGGTTTGAAACAACACGATACTGGCCACAGCAAGAGGCCGTGTGTGTCAGGGTTTTAGTCTAGTTTTTTTGAAATATAGACTTTTGTCAAGTACAAGATTCAAAAAGTGTCAGTAAGTGTAAGTATTGTGTCCAAAAATCCGAACTATCCCTTTAAGATTTCTCGAGCTATCACCAGCTTGGTAATAACAACAGTCACAGTGTGGTAATAAGGAGATGATGCTACATTAATACCATGACATTAAGTTATATTTTAGAAATGGCTTTGTGGAGCTAAACACTATAAGCTACAGTCATTATGTTTGTGAATTCAAATTGATATATTCCATAGTATTATGTTAAAATTCATCATCATCATCATCATCATATGATCATCATATGATCATCATTCACAGAGTTTGAAGTGACAACGAGGTTCTCACCTGTATTCTCCACATGATCGATACACATTTTGACGAAGTTAGGCACCCATGTGTTTTCCCGCTGGCACAGACTGGTGAGACTGCACCCGAACACTTGATCTGTGAATCGACAAAAAAAAAAAAATCACTTCTGTTAAATATTCCACCAGTGATGAAAAATGATGGCGTAGAAAAGTGTTCAGTCCAAATACCTTTGATGTAGCCTTTATCTCTGACGGCCTGATACGTGGGTCTACGTGTGAGGAACTTCTTGAGTTTCAGCCTGGTTTTCTTCTGGTCAGATGAGTCCATGCTCAGAGATGTCTTCATCACTGGAGAACAGGACAGGCAGATTATGAGCAAAAGCATTATGACACATGCTGTTTTCAGACATTTAATGTTAAATGGTGGAAAATTGGGTCCAAGCAATTAGAGTTTGTCATTCGGAAATTGTTTTCACATTCTTCAGTGTCAGATCATCACACCTCTGTTCTTCTTGGAGTCCCTGTGTTCTTTCTCCTTGTCTTGTTTCTCAGTCCCAGGAGACTCAGGCATGTCCTCTTCAATGGCCTCATCTGACTCCCAGACCTGAACAGGACAAGATGAAAAGTACAGAAAGTGACACTTAATGGCCATGCCATACAAAGGGTGAATTCCAATTCCTTGCTTAACCCTCAATCTCCCAAACCACCCTTGGGAGCGCAGGCTACCCAGAATGCATTGCGTGTTTTCACATAAGAAAGATGGCGTCCAAAGCAGCGAAGCGAGTGCGATACAAATTAAGTATTTTCTTTGTTAATAATGATATAAAAATTATGAAAACCATTGTATTATCTTAGTTTAGGCCCATATTATGGATTACTGATGTCATTGTCGCGTAACATTTATTTTTATTTTACGATCTTTTGTCAATAGCCGGCCCGTGCGGACAAGCGATGGTTTGCTATCGTTTACCCTTCAATAAGCCGTGGTGTGTGTGCTGAATATGTCCGTGGTTTTTGTATGAGTATGAGTATTTGTATGAGTATCATCTTATAACTAACTGACAACCTAATAACTTGACTGAAAAAAAATAATAAATAAATAATCGTGATGTAAATGTATTCTTCTTCTTCTTTTTTGGAGTTGACAGACTGGACGCAGCTTTCCCGTTATTCTGCCCCCCGCAGTCTGAAGACGTATCTGCATTTAAGGGGTGTCCCATTTCTAAGTGACAAAATAACCCTCAACACTTGGTTTTGAGGGCCAGTTAAGAAAAGGGTTGAGCTTGAGGGTTAAGATAGAGGGTTAAGATAAGAATTGGAATTGGCCCTTAACATGATCCATGTATGCAGAGAGTTATGTATACTAAAATTTAGGCTCAGTGTGTTGGGTATTCAATACATGGACTGTAACATAACTGTTGTTGTCTCATGTCTGGATAGAAACATTTAAATAAATGAATATGACGACGTCTCCTCACATGCGTGTTGATGGTCTCTGTAAGAGCCCGGTACCAGTCGTGTATCACGCTGTCGATCTCTGACTGGATCAGCAGCTCTGTTCCCTGGCGCGTCTTCAGCTGCACGAGGAACATTTACTTTACCATTGATGCTGAAAAAGGTCACTTCTAAAAGTCTCTAGTGAAGTCTCCTGAGAGCAGATACCTCAATGACATGTTTCTTGCTGGACTTGTCCTTGGATGCCCAATCCACAGATCCTCCTCGTAGATCCACCGTGAACTCGGGCTTCGATTGGTTGCTGCCGAACTTCTGAAATCAAACAGTATGAGGTTCTGCTTCTGACACTGACTTGATATGACAAGAACACGTTTTCATAAATTATTAAAAGTTTAATCTCAAACCCATCTGTAATTAAAAGTTATTGAAATTACAATGCACACACGCACACACGTTGAATCTACAGCAACAAACTCATCTTTACTGTGTTACAAAATACAGTTAGTTCTGGTTGTTATTGTCACGTGCAAGTTAATAAATTTCGAATATTCAATGATTATCTCCCTCATGTAGATTAACCACTAACAGTTGGTCTACTGTGAACCTCCTCGTTTCCTGGGCATTTAAATGGTTTAATGATCATTTCTTAGCAGAGCAGTGCTCCTTCCTTTAAGTATTCTATAATCACTCTCTTTTTGTTAAATTTTAGTCAATTTCTGGTCTGCTGTGTGTTATACATGGCTAATTAAAGATACATTATGCAATAATTATTAAGTAATAAGATGTCGTCATCACAAATTAGGGAAATATGTTCAAATGTAATGCTGATTTCACTGATTAACGATGTACAACTAGTATATTCACAATTAAAATTTGCATTTCATGTTTGGGAAATGCATAGCTGTGAACCTAAAAGACCTCACTCATAGGTCACAGCTGAAAGTGGAGAAGAAGCTGAAGACAAATGATGATGCGTGGATATTTTTTTCCCAGACCAGGAAGTAATTGAGCTTTATCCAAAGTTCAGATTTCACTCCCTCTCTCTCTCGTACATCGTTGGTGGATACACCAGTTACAGTCTGTTGTCTTGTCGCTGATCTCTCACCATCCATCCGAACAGTTCATCATTTTCAAATGGAAATCGCAATTTGAAACAAAGCAGTTAGCAAACTCCAAAGGCTCCAATTTAGAATGCATGTTATGCAGCATATCTCAACCATATGTGCTGTACTATAAATGATAATTGATATTCATAAGAGATTTGTGTTGTATTGCAAGGATGAACATATAGAGTCATTCATATTTTGTTGGGAAAATCTCTACACAGTGAATACTGCATTGAAGCTTACTGAAAACTTATATTATCTGTCTGTATTATCTTTGTTTTAGGTGCAACTGGACATAGTTTTGCATATTTTAACACTTCCAAAATATTGATTAGTGCAGCATTAGGGTTCTTTTTTTCCAGTGGGATCAGTGTAACAAACGCACAAAAACACATCAGTGTCTGAGTCAGGCAGGAGCAGCAACACATGCAGAGAAAAGGGGACATACAGCAGCAGCCTGCACAGGCCTACAGTTCACAAAGGAGACAGCAGGACGGGGCTTGACTGAGAGCTTCCAGTTGCTAAGAAGAGTGAGGAGCAGCTCTGGGATGGAGCCACTGTGGTAGTAAGACTTCAGGAATGAAAGAAGGAGAGGACAGGTAGAAAATAAAAATAAAAAACAGGGTGATAATCTTAACAGCACAATGGAAGGGAGAAATAACAGATGAATGGAATGCTGAAAAAAAGAAAAGCATTTCCGGGGGCTGATGGGACACCTACCCAGCTGGTGCTGGCTCCCTGACCCTTGGCAAAGAGCAGAGAGGAACCCTGCAGCACTGTCCATGACGAGGTCCAATTCTTCCTGTCGATCACAATAAAAAACAAACATTGAGTCTCAGGTTATACATCATCTTTACCGTCAGTGCAGCCTTGAAAAAGCTCATTCCTACCTGACTTTCTTTCCATTTTCAGTGATTTTGGTCACATTGAGGACTCCACACTTCTCTGAAGGCTGAGGAGGAAAAATACAGAAGCTGATAAAACATAGTAGCTTGAATCAAAACACACACACATACAGCCACACATGCTAATGCTTGAGAAGCTAATGGGCATTGTTGGAGGCTGAGGCTTTGCAGGTGCAGATTGAGTTTATGTCAGCAGAGGGTGCTCTTCACCTGCAGCAGAGACATTGTTGGGCTTGTGCTGGGTGAAAGATTGTGTAGCTTCAGAGGAGTTAGATGTGATGCAGTTAGGAGCAGGGGAAGGTTAAGAAGATGAAATATGAAATCTTAAAGCTGTATTTGGATGCAGGAGGATGCATGTTGATGGTAAGTGCAGTGCATGCTGGGATACTAACGGTCAAGGGGTGCTTAGGAGATGAGGGGCAGGAGTCAGAATCTGGAGAGCTCATCCTGGGCACTGGAGAACACTCCTATTAATAAGAGACACAACATGAAGAGTTGCCCAACGCTACCAGCTAACAACTAGACACACAAAGACAGTCACACAGATCATGATGTTAATTCAGGTCAGGCAAAGATTTGTAGAGTTACAACATGCTTTTGATCTTCTGAGAGAAAATGGTTAATTTAGTGAAAGAGATTCATCCAAAGATGCTGCGTTCTTCCTGTTTATCTGCAGGTTATCAGTAAACACAATCCATCCACAACACAAACAAATCACACATCTGTGATTGGGTCAATAGATCGGTTTGACATTTTAACCAAGTGAAGCTTAAAACATGCTGACAATGAATCAACATGGATTGTCTGCTGATTGGAAAAGTGGCTGAAGACTGTTGTTACCAACTTTATCTCGGTAAAAAGAGAGACGAAATCTCCTCTTGTGCGAATTGGAGGAGATCCGCCTCAGTTTGAATGAGAACTGCAACAAAACCAGCGCACAGTTAACCTCCACTGTATTCTTTGATAGATATCAAAGAAATCCAATTAAAATTAGGAGAGAATGAGATAGAGACAATCTCCTCATGCAAAGAGCATCATAATGTCATATTAGTAGTGTTAGGATTCAGGACAATGTGAATATTATAAACTGTATATAAAGTGTTGTCTTGACATATAACTAGGCGTAACTTGACATAAGTAGACACAACAGCAGCAGATATAGTGGGCGTCACATCACCAACTCTACTCTCTTAGAAATAAGGGTTCCAAAATTGTCCTTCTACAAGGGCTGAGGTTCTACCTGGAACCATTTGCTTCTGAAACCTTTCCCAAAGAAAGGGTTTTTAAAGGGTTCTTGATAACACTAATGGTTCCAGTAAGAACCATTTTCAGAGAATCCTTTAAAACACTGTGGGAAATAAATTGTGTTCCTGTTCTCGTGGATGGTTTTAGTGTAAGGCTTTCTCCATGTTGTTAAAGATAACAATTAACCAAAAGTCAAGCTGTGAACAAATGATGGATTGTAAAAGCAGGGGTCGGCATGAGGGGCACAGGATGACATGTGTGGGTCATAAAGAAAGTGGGTTGTCTTGTTGTAACTTGCTTTGATGTGACTGTATATATGTTTGAGCTTTCTGAAGCAACTTCAGAGAACATTTAGACCAGCTTTGGTGACAGATTCTCTCCTTCATGCATGAAGTAAAGACACGATTTAACCAACACCGATGACTCCAATGAAATTTCTTTCACATTTTGGCGACGAGGATGGGATGGACGTTCCACTGCTCAGGTTCTGAGTTCTGACTGAAGGTTATTACCGGTAAGGAAAATTTCCACTCCACCAAGGAGGAGGAATTCCGCCTGACGTCAGAAACAGGTACTGACCAGTGGACGCTCCATCTATTTAAAAGTGAGTACGGTGTTTTTTAAATCTTGGATAAAACCTATAGGTGGACAGTTGTAATTCCTTTGTGGTAGCTGTCCCGATATTCTATAATTCCTTTGTGGTTTGAATGTCGATATATTCTATAATTCCTTTGTGGTATGAATATTTGGTCCGGTGTAATTCCTTTGTGGTAATCGGGACCGTCTCATGTAATTCCTGTGTGGTGTTGGAGACTCGTGCACATGAGTGAAACCTAGGTAGACAGTGGTAATTCCTGTGTGGTTGCTGTCAAGATATTCTATAATTGCTTTGTAGTTTTGAAGCTCTGAAGGAAAAAAAAAAAAGAAATAATAAATTTAGTAGAAAACAAAAGGGTATATAAATGGATCAATCCTAAATTAACTGAAGGCAATGACTGTCTCGTGAGGGCCGAATCATCGGAGAATTAGTTTTGGGGGGTTGCAAAATACCACCTCGTTTGGCTTCAAGGCCGAGCAGGTATATTGTTTTTGGAAGTCGACTTTAAAAAAAAAAAAATTTTTTAATTGAGATTGGAAACCATTTCAAATTTGCCCTAAGTGTTGTTTTGTGTTGTTTTGTGTTTGTTCTGTTTTGTTCTATGATGTTTTCATGTCTGTGGCTGGCTTGTGTTGTTTTGTGTTGACCTGAGCTCAGTCTGCAGAGCTTGTGTGAAAAGTCAAGTTGTGTTTTTTGCATGGGGTCATTGCAGGCTGTGGAGCCAGAATGACTGTAAACTGTTTGGGGAAAAAGAGAGAGGAAATGCCTCTATAACAAAAAGATAGACCATGTCAAGAGCATTAGTTTAATCAATGTTTGATCTGCTGCAGGCAGATGATATGTTTAAAAAAAAAAAAAAAAAAAAAAAAAAAAAGGGCAGATAGGATAAGTGTGAAGGTGTGTGAAGTTACAGGAGTAAAGGAGATGTTAGTTTGTTTTGGATTGAGGATGGTAATCAAGTGTTTTGAAGGTTTTTGTATGTTGAAAAGACTGGTATTAAATGATAGAAGTTGATGGTGTTGAAGTAAAATGGTGAATGAACTGTTTCTAAGTGCTGATTTCTTGTGCTGAACAAGAAGAGCTGCTTCTGTGAGGAGAGTCTACAGGCTGGACTCAGTGACAGAGAGACAGAAAGAAGGGGGGTTTCAGAATAAGAAAAGTAAGGTAATGAAAGTTTGAGGAAAGTAGTAAAAAGGGAAATGTGTTGAAATTGAGGTTTGTTTAAAATGTTTGAAATATATATATATTTAAAAAATAAACAATAAAAACAACAGTAACAATAAATTAATTAATTAAATAAATAAATGATAGGAACTCTGTATTTTGTTATAAGAACTATATATTTCTTGTCACCATGAAGATGATGATGTGTGGCTGGGGCTGAGTTAGCTCAGCTTAATTTGTTCCTGTGTTTTAAATGATGCATGTGATGATTAATGAAAGGATAATTGTTTATGACGAAGTGTCCCTGATCAAGACACTGAGTCATTAACAGCTCCTGATGAGAGTGTGATATGTAGAGCATGAATGTGAATGGGTGAATGGGAGACTTGAAGCTGTTCAAGAGTGCTTTGAGAGGCCCAGTTGATAAATGATAATATTAATTTTTAAGATGAATGTGACATGATTTTGTGTAAAAACAAATGGTTTTGTCTCATTATAAGAAAGGAAGTGTGCTGAAGGATGTTGTTGTGATGTGAACATTATTCAAATGGTTATAAACTAACATATAAATCTGAAATATATTCCAGTCACTATAGGGTTAAAATAATTAATTAAAAATAAGGTAATCTAGAATAAGTGAAGTTAACTGTGTGAAGAAACATCTGAACACATAATCTAGGTGACTGACGACCCTGATCCAATCACTGACTCCACTAACAGACCTGACTGACGAACAAGGAAACAATTCTGAAAAAATAACTTTGAGTGTCTGTGTGAGTAATTTGAAGAGTGTCTTGAAGACCATGTGTTTGTGCTGAAAGTTATCCAAAGTGTGTTTAGGTTTGAATCTGCCTCCTCCATGTGCTGTCCCCAAGTCTGCACTGCACCCCCTCCTCCCTCAGAGACACACACAGCTGGACACCTACAGCTAAATGACAATCCAACTCTACAGGAGGTAGAAGCTGTGTGTTGTAGGTGTTTCAAACTCAGATGGGCCAACATCTGACCAGCCAACTGGTCGACATCCCCAGCTGTTGGATCAGTGCGGTTCAACAACATGGTGGCCAGCCTGGCTGAAGCTGTGTTTGATGTTTTCACCTTAAGAGTGTGTTGGCTGAGATCCACAACACAATACAACAGGAGGGTGAGTTAGCAGCTGACTACTGTACACATAACGGACTCTGTTTTCGCAGCTCATTCTGACATTGACGCAGACAATGAGGCATATGATGACCTGCTCGTTCGTGTCATGGTTACATGTGTCAGATGGGAAACTGGGACCATAGCGAATGTCTGGACACATGTTCTGCACGCTGAACGAAATCAGATAGATTTGGACTCTAAACAAACACAAACACTTCAGACTGCTCAACTGATACTTTGACACCTATTCCTCCACCGAGGAATGAAGAAAGACTGTTAACATTGAGGGAGAACAAAGACACAGAAGTGGTATGGGTGTGTCACTCATGCAGGACCAGGAGATCCCAGAAGGCGTGGATAAACAATTCACAGAGAAATTTGTCAGAAAAAGACACAACTTTTTGAACAAACTGATTGGAAGAAATGTTTTGTTTTTATGTTGTTTTTTTTTATTTTGCTTTTCTTGTATTCTGTATTCTCAGACTTGGAAAAAAGTTAACTTATACCAATATGTTTGCAGTACATAATTAGTTGATAAAACCATGTGATTTCCCAACTAAATGATGTTGACACTGTGTGTCAAAAGAGAGGAATGTGGGAAATAAATTGTGTTCCTGTTCTCGTGGATGGTTTTAGTGTAAGGCTTTCTCCATGTTGTTAAAGATAACAATTAACCAAAAGTCAAGCTGTGAACAAATGATGGATTGTAAAAGCAGGGGTCGGCATGAGGGGCACAGGATGACATGTGTGGGTCATAAAGAAAGTGGGTTGTCTTGTTGTAACTTGCTTTGATGTGACTGTATATATGTTTGAGCTTTCTGAAGCAACTTCAGAGAACATTAAGACCAGCTTTGGTGACAGATTCTCTCCTTCATGCATGAAGTAAAGACACGATTTAACCAACACCGATGACTCCAATGAAATTTCTTTCACAACACCTTTCCTGAATAAATGGTTTTAAAAGGGTTCTTGGGGGGACCCTCAGAAAGGGTTCCAGCTGGATATACCTGGAGCCAAAAAGGGTTCTCCTATGAGGACAAGCCGAAGAACCTTATATGGTTATACTTAGAGTGTAGCAACATTAGCAACTCCTGCTAATGATAGACACTGCTCTGCTAACCTCTGGTAGCTACGTCCAGTGACAAGTGTCAAGCATGTACATGTGTACATGTGAGTGCTGTGTTACTTTTACTTTTTAAATGTATTCCACTATAGAATACTGAGTATATGACCGAGTGTAATTATTTCCTTTTAGATTACTCAATCTGAGTAAAATATTCTGAATATTGGATTACTTCCACATTGTATTGCACAGGTCCATTCATCGTTCAGCACTGTCATTACATTCAAACCATCCTGAACCTGTTCATTCATTCATTGTCTAATGCTTTATCCTCCACATGAGGGTCATGGGGAGCTGGAGCCAATCCCAGCTGACACAGGGTGAAAGGCGGGGGGTCGCGAATTGAAAGAATGGATCGTGTGATGTTACATTTTCTTTTGCTTTATTCAGCAAGCGAGACGCCCGTGTTGAGAAAGGAACTGCCTCACAGTCACACAGTCACATTATGTGTGGGTATATATATTTACAAGTTGCACATGTCTATTTTTTTTTTTTTTTTTTAAATCTGCCTACATTTGTAAAGAAACAGCACAGAAATAGCACAGAGATTGTCACTGCTGTCAGTGATGCCATAATAAAACTTTGAAAAAAAGGCAGAGTTAAACATAAGATTTCCCTTTGTTGATCTTAAATCAGGGCTCAGGGTTTAAACTCTTTTATAAAAAAAAAACAACAACATGCAGAACACAAGCCCCTCTTTCCAGAACCCTCGTACCCCAAAAGTGTGTTCACCATTTAACTTCTTCAATAACATGTACAATAGGAGGAGCTCATCGTGGTATCTTACCTTGTCATTGAGGTCTAACACATAAGTGCTGTGTCTCCACTTAGTAAGGACAATGGGCTCCTGCTGCTTCCTCTCCAGACTGCGACTCTTAGGAACCTCGCCGGACTGAGGAGAGATATTGTACTGCAGAGGAAGAGAGGAGAGTTTAGAGGTCACAGACACACACACACACACACATACATCCCAATACATTATAAGATAAATATAAACTGATATAGCTGTTGTAAGTCAGCACACCCTCTCTCAATGTGGTTGTTAAAGATTACTGTAGAAAGTAAAAGTTGGCTGCTGTGTAAGCTCCTCAGATCATTCACTTTGCAGGATCAAAGTTGTACAATACACCGGGGACAAGAGGAGGAGGAGCCATTTAAATGTGCTATTAGGTGTTGGGGTTATAGGTGATGTAATATGAAAAGAGAAGCCTACTTTACAGGCGATTTTACACATAAGGATAATTTAAGTTAGCAGGTAGTTTTCATAGCTCAATCTTACCTTGGGCAGTTCCCATTCTGACCTAGACCCATCAGCACTGTAGTAGTAAGGCCGGCCCTGTTCGTCCAGATGCTTTATCCACTGCAAACATTAATACAAGTCAGCATAACATGGAGCTATAGAGACTGTAATCAGCACTCACTCTCAAAAGTACCGTCAAAATCTTTCGCACCTTCTCCTGTGTGTGTTCAGATACGTAGAGGGTGTGTCCATGTTCATCCAGCTCCTCAGACCAGCCTCTAGGGGGCGACCCGTATTGGCTGTCAGACTGACTGGAGTGTGTGCTGTGACAATTTTCCTCCGAGGACAGCAGCTGTGGAGGACAGACGGGGACAAGGAGCAGAGACAGAAGGTTGAAACAGAGTTCCTACACATTTTCCATTTTTAAAATTCCATACTTAGTCAATATTAAACATCTGAATACCTATCTGAATACTGAATACCTATACCATTGCTTATTATGTAAATAAATGGTTTTAAAATCCTTCATTCATTTTTCAAACTAATATATGTATATATATATATATATATATATATATATATATATATATATATATATATATATATATATATATATATATATATTTTATATTTACATATAATTATTCTGTATTTGTGATAATGTCGTGGTCTGATTTGATCTCAGGTAGATTTTCATATTTTTACTTTCATTGTTCTGAACACTGCCTTTTGTTGTATTTCTTGTGATGTTATATATATAGATATATATATATATCTATATATATATAGATATATATATATATATATATAGACATATATAGACATATACATATATAGACATATATACATGCACAAAAATTTAAATAACAACTACTGAATTTAAGTGATAATTTATGCCTTTATAATTGAATATTCATAAGTCGTTATTGTGTATTAGTATACTACACATCACCAGGGAAATTATAATTACATAACTGTGCTGAATCCATCCAGTGCAACAACAGGATTGAAATGATTGATAGATTGATTTATATTTTTTTGAGCATGTGACACTGCAACAAGCTAAACCACCACACGGGGGCAGTGTTGGATCGTTAGATAGGAAATGACAAGCTGACAGTAAAGAACTTCCCCATATCAAAGGAAATTAATTCCTCTGATTTGACGTTCATTAACCACAACACCACACATTCACCATAGTCTTCATAGTTATTGAACACTGACAGCCAGAGTTCATGTCGAAGTTCTTTACGTCTTTAGGAAGTGGAATTTTCACTCAAACTATTCCTCACTAAACATCTAAATACCAAACTTCTTATTCATTACCTGCAGAAAGACCTCAGAGATAAATAACATCCCTCACCTCGTTCTCCACTGTAGTCTGACTGTCTCCTCTGAAACTGCTGGTGCTACCACTGGCGTCCCTGGTGCGCGGCGGTTTCCAGGTGCGTTCTCCAGTGGCGCGGTTGTAGTAGAAATGTCTGCCGCTCAGGTCTTTGTGGGTCTCCCAGTCACCCAGGATGTGGAGCGGCGAGCCGGAAGGGACGGGCGGTAGACTGGACTGTGAGATTTTCAGCTCTTGGAGGTTTGTGTAGACTGGTGAATCGGACCGGCCCTGACCTGAAGGCGATGTTGTCTGGAGGAGGAGGAGGAGGAGGAGGAGGAGGAGAGAGCGGGAGAGAGGTGGTCAGATTAGCAACTCTGATGATATTATTCAATCTTTTAAAGATTTTATTAAGACAGATTAACGTGGCCATAATATTTATTTGATTTTTTTTTTAAGCCAACAATCCTGGCATTTTTTCCAAGATATTAGTGGAATACAAGATCCAGAAGGAGCCAGAAAAACATCTCACACTCGGAGATATCCAGTTACTGTGGACTGAAACAGGCTGAGCTGCTGTTGTTACAACACACACACAAATCACAAACATGTATAGTCAGCTGGAAAAACATAAAGCAGACTTCTCCTGAGCGTGATAAAGGTTCCGTGGTCTGCTTGTCGTTAAATCAGATAGCCATGTGGCTTGGAATCAAATATTCTATTGACATCCTGAAACCAGATGGAGCAGTCAGATGGAACTATATGTGCCTATTTTCCCCCAATGATTTCTGTATTATTTTGAGGAAATTAAAGAAAATTATATCAAATAGTGTAGAAGAATATTTCAGTGTCAATCCTAATCCAACAGATTTTGCGTAATCCTGCTGCTAACAGGAGTACATCGCTTGGCATTAATAATAATAAACTGGGACCAATCACAACATAGTGATACAGAGACGACAAATATCAAGGACAAAATGCATGTACAGTATATGGACTGAAGCCGTTTCATTAGCAACTATGTTGTCATACACATTAAAAAAAAGGTTTGGTAAGTGAAACAAGATGGAACAAAGAGAGAAGTAAAAACGATATGAAAGATGCAGAGCAAACCTAAAAGTAAAGCAAAGGACAAAATGTCAAGTGTTCATAATCACTCAGCATAATGTCAATGTGTTAATTTCTTAATATACTCACTCACTGATGTCATTTTCTTAATAAAAAGTAACACAGTCAGTGCATTAATCTTAAATGTGTCCCTACAGTGCAAATATGTCCATTTCTTAAAAAAAATAAAAAATAAAATTGGCAGTATTTGAAGGTCACTTCACAAAAGCCAGAAAGTTGTTTCCACGACTACGGCTGAAAAGCATTTAACACTGTCCTGACTGCTTTTTAGAAAAGATCCAGCTGCTCTTTCCACTTATTTTCACTGAGTGGAACCACTGACAGACAACGGTTTGCTGAACTTGAGTTTGAATTCATCACTCACGAACAGGACATAGCAATCATTTAACCATTGCTTTATAGTGCATGTGATATGATGTCATGTATTTTAAGTCGTACCACTCTTAAGACGACAGGGGACAGCTTTTCAGATCAAGGCCCAAATGCCTGAGCCAGTACAGCCCCCATAATAAAACAAAATTCAGTATATCCATTACGATCAGAGGTACAGGGGACCTAATGAAAATTAGAGACATTTTGTCTTTAAAGGATGCTGAAAAACTAGTTCATGCTTTTGTTATCCCTAGATTAGATCTCTTTAACTCCTTATTATCATGATGTTCCAATAAGTCTGTTAAAACACTTCAGATGCAGCAGCATGAGTTCTGACAGGAACTAGAAAGAGGGACCATATCCCTCCAGTGTTAGCTTCTCTACACTGGCTCCCCGTACAGTTTAGAATTCAATTTAAATACAGAGAGGGCGTCTGCATTCTGAACTGGAGCCTGGTTACTGAAGGCTCTGCCTCCCATTCTGCACTTTCAGAAACTGGGAACCACAAGTAAGCCTGAGTTTTGGGACCGAAGTGATGTGTTGGAATGATAAAACCAGGTCCTCAAAGTATGAAGGGGCCTGATCATTAAAGGTGAAGTAAGTAGTTAATAGTGCCATCTAGAGGAGAGGCTGAAATTTACAACAAAGAACTGCTCCTCTGCTCACCCCCTCCCTTCCCTGAGCGCTACGGTATCCTCAGCCGGTCAAATGTCGTCCTTGTCGTCTTTCTCCGTGTCAGCAGATGAGGTTCGTGAGGCGAGGGAGAGGGCGAGCTACCGCGGCCTTAGCAGACGAAGTGGAGAGAGAGGAGGCGGGACTTCTGCTACAAGTAAAGAGACGCTTGTTTTGTTCTCTCGCGTTTGTCTATACAGGCTCCGGTAGAAACATGGCGTCTCACTGCTAACAGTGGCTATGCAACCGCGGCCTGTGACCATGTTATTTTACATGACTTTTTGAAACACTACGAAAATGAAACAAAAACATTATACAGCGACTAGACAATGCAGGAGCACATAATATGTATAAAAAAGTGGATTTTGGGTTATATAAACCCATAAATACTACACAGTGTCCCTTTAAGTGCTTTGAACGTGAGGAGGATTTTAAAGTTTTAAGACTTATTGTTGGACCATCTCTTAGTTATGCTGCTATAGACCTAGACTGCTGGGGGAATTCCTGTGGAGCACACTGACTCACTCTCTCACACTCAGGGTATGAATATGACCTATAACCTGACACAACTGTTGTATATCTGCTCCTGGTCTCTCTCTTCTGTCTCTAACTTGCATCCCTCTTTCAATTTATCTCCCCCTCCTCTCCTCTCTCCCCCATTTTTCCTTTCACCCCAACCGGTCGAGGCAGATGGCTGCACATCTTTGAGTCTGGTTCTGTCAGAGATTTCTTCTTCTGTTAAAAGGGAGTGTTTTCTCTTCACTGATGCCTAGTGTTTGCTCATTGTGATGTGGCACTGTATACAAATAACATTGAACTGAATTAATTTGGCAATGTTGCATTACTTCCCCCTTCTCTCTCTCTTACATTTGTCTTTATAACTCTGTCAAGATCAGCAGCCATTTTACAAATCACTTCTTCCTGCCTTTGTGAAGTGACAAACTGATGTATCACACCTGTGATCCTCTGTTGGGAAACTATGATAAAATTTGACATTTTAGTGAAACAAATTGTATAATAATGACAAATCAGTGACCAGGTTGGCTCTACTACTATTAGGGCTGCACCAATTAATTGTTTCATATATTTTTAATTGAATATTTGATGATCAATTAGTCCGTTTGAGTTTTTTTTTTTTTTATGAAAACAAGTTCTTTGATATCAGCTTCTTAAATGTCGATGTTTTTCATTACTTGGCTTTAAAATAGAAAAGACAAAACAGGAAATCTGTGGACAGAGTCATTTTGAGGTTTGGTAAACAAAAGTTTTTGTTTTTTCTTTATTCTGACATTGTATCGCCGAAACAATTCAATTTCATTCAAAATGAGAAATTAATCAACAGATTGTTAAAAATGGCATTTGTAGTTGCAGCCCTAACCATTATACAGAAACAAAAAACTGTTTTCAGAAGAGAAAAAAGAGGAAAACACTTACTGCTCCTATTAACTAAGCAAACAACTCGGAACAGAAGTGACATTAAGAGAAGTGACAGTTTGTGTGCGTGTGTTGGTGTAAGTGTTAGGCATTTACATGTGATGGTTAAGGTTAGGATAAAGAGCTAGGGAATGCATTATGTCTATGAGTGTCTGCACAAAGAATGCAAAACCAGCATATGTGTGTGTGTGTGTGTGCACCATACATAGAGAAGCAAGACTTTACTAACACATGCCTGAAATAGCAGGTTTCTTTTGTTTGGACTTTACTTGTGCTATCTGGAATCTAATTGAACAGATTGGAGAGGCCAAAGCTACCGATGGCTGCAGCTCACAGGTTCTCATAGCTAAAAATGGTCTGTTGAGGGAAAAGAACAGTTACAGGACATGAAATCCATCTGTGTTGGCAAAGCATAGAAGGGGCAAAGAGAGCCACATATTTTCAGATTCATCCCGTTTCATTTCAGCTCCCTATCTGTTGTGTGCGTGTGTCACCTTGTTTCCATGGCTGCACACAAACACCTCGTTATCATCCTCCCCGGGTCTCCTGTAACCTCTGAATATGCTGAATCTACGATGCATGACGATGCACCGCGACCATCCAGTGTGACAGGACACTATTCACTTCCAAAACACACACACACACACATTAACTCCCTTTTCTCTCTCTGACCTTAGTGGCGTGTAACAGTCCAGTTGACGGTAGGAAGTAATGTGAGACAGAGGCAAGGGGGAACAGGATATTTCTACCTCACAATCACACACACACACACACACACACACACACACACACACACACACACACACACACACATATGACACAATAGGAAATGTTAAAAAAGCAGCCAGCTTCCTCTGTTGGTGTGTGTTTGAGAAGCAATTCACATATTGACAGACATTAACAGACAAAGCAGCAGCTCGGGCTGTTTCACCACATGCAAGTTTAACTCAGTGTGTCCAGGAAAGATGATACCACTGATCACTGATGTGCAACTGCCCCATTCTGCACTCTTCTTTCACCTGAGCAAATGAGCAATGAGGACAGTTGCCATTTAAGTTGGACAAAGAAAATTCAACAACCCTGAGCTGCAGGAAAAAGGGAAGAAGAGATGTGGTGGAATAGAAAAACAACAAAAAAAAAACTAACCCTCAACTACCACAGAATTTTAAAACTACTGATGTGAGTTACATATTTTTACATCACCTACTTCCTGGAACAATTGTTGTAATCTAATTCATCTTTCAACACGGTCTGGGTTTTGAAAACCAACTATATTCACCAAGGGGAAGTAGTGATGTGCAATATTTTAACCACAATTATTATGTCAATATGATTGTATTATTTTCCTCAATGATCCCGATCTGTTTGCCCAAGAATGTTCAATGAGGAGCAAAAGTCTAAGACGTTTTAGAGACAGTTTTGCAAATAGAAGCCTTTGTATGTTGCCCAAGGCATTTCTGAATAGTTTATGCCTTTCTAAGTCTGACATTGGTATATATTTTAGGTTAAACCATCAGGAACAAAATGGGGCTAAGTGCATTGGCATATAGACTAGGGGAGCCGGGAATTAAACTCAAAACCTACAAGCTGAAGGATGACTCGATCTACCACTGAACTACTGTCAATCATTGTGATATCCAGATAAAGGAGTGACTATATTACAGTGGTATGCAAAGGTTTGGGCACCCCTGTAAATTTTCCTTTATAAATCATTGGTTGTTTGGATAAGAAATTTCAGTTAAATATATCATATAGGAGACAAACACAGTGATATTTGAGAAGTGAAATACAGTTTATATGATTTACAGAAAGTGTGCAAGACTTATTTAAGCAAAATTAGGCATGTGCATAAGTCATTTTATTGATTTCAATACCTTTAGCACTAATTATTAGAACTCAAAATTGGTTTGGTAACCTCAGTGACCCTTGACCTCCATACACAGGTGAATCCAATCATGAGAAAGTGTATTTAAGTGTTTCTCCTCTTTGCATCTTCTCTGAAGAGTGGCAACATGGGAGCCTCAAAACAACTCTCGAATGACCTGAAAACAATGATTGTTCAACATCATGGTTTAGAGGAAGGATACAGAAAGCTATCTCCGAGATTTAAACTCTCAGTTTCAACTGTGAGGAACATTGTGAGGAATGTGAAGACCACAGACACAGTTCTACTTAAGACCTGAAGTGGCAGACCAAGACAAATCTCAGATAAGCAGAGGGTAAGGATGGTGAGAACAGTCACAGTCAACCCACAGACCAGCTCCAAAGACCTACAACATCATCTTGCTGCAGATGGTGTCACTGTGCATCGTTCAACTATTCAGCGCACTTTACACAAGGAGATGCTGTATGGAAGAGTAATGCAGAAAAAGCCTTTTCTCTGCACCCGCCACAAACAGAATCGCTTGAGCTATGCTAAAGCAAATTTGGACAAGCCAGCTTCATTTTGGAATAAGGTGCTGTGGACTGGTGAAACTAAAATAGAGTTATTTGGGCAAAACAAGGGGCGTTATGCATGGTGGAAAAAGAACACAGCATTCCAAGAAAAACACTTGCTACCTACAGTAAAATTTGGTGGCGTTTCCATCATGCTGTGGGGCTGTGTGGCCAGTGCAGGGACTGGGAATCTTGTTAAATTTGAGGGTCGCAATAACAGCAATTGAACACAGCACAAGATCATAATGCAATATTTGTAAAAAAAAATCACAAACTTGATATTGGGACTCAAGGGCTGATTCCTGGCTAGTGTGAATGTAATGAAATGTGACCAAGGGTTGGGGGCTGGGCATCCAGAACTAGTGGTCTCCAACAGGTAATTAAAAATACAAAAAAAACCTGAGGGGGTGGGAGCTATCACT
This sequence comes from Microchirus variegatus, assembly GCF_963457635.1. Classification (NCBI taxonomy): domain Eukaryota; kingdom Metazoa; phylum Chordata; class Actinopteri; order Pleuronectiformes; family Soleidae; genus Microchirus; species Microchirus variegatus. Next base: position 24,898,241 of record NC_139816.1, read on the forward strand.
CATAGAGTCTCCAACAGTACACAGTAGGTGATGGACAAACGGACAGCCACAGTGCTGCAGCAGCATCACCAGCAGCCTTTCTGCACTACCATGATAAATGACTTTCAGAGAGTGCAGGCCAGTAGAACACACAGCGCATGATGCAGCAACAACACTGTGCAAGGCGGGGTCGGCCGGCTTAGAAATGAGAGATGAATTAATCTCACTGGTTTTATGGAGAATGTCAGGCAGACAATGAAGGCAATGAAAGAAGCAAGAAGCAATGGAATTGATGGCAAGTGGCTTGCTCATGGAGCCCAGTGTGAATATGCTCTGCTACATGGAGCACAGTTCTACTGCAGTACTGCAGCCCTTGCATTTATCAGCTTGGGAATGGAACACCATCCCTCTACCCCCCTCTATACCTGTGCCTTGCTGTAAATTAAACCATACATTATTCTGCTTCTGTAAAGAAGTGCAGGTCAGGGTGAGGGCAGCAAAAGTAGAGGGGGACTGTAGTTTGGCTCTAAATCCACTAGGTGTCCCCTTTGGACTGGGAGGGAGGAATCATGGACAGGGGGTGCTGGTGAGTGGGTGGGAGTCTCCATTGAATGCATCTCACCATGAGGAAAGTAGTGTGAGGGGGGGAGGGGTTGCAGCTGGTGCACACATGGCAACACACTCTGCAGCATCTCTCCATGCTGCATTTGAACACATTACCAGTGTCTGGTCAGCATGAGTCCACACAGGAGCAGCTCAAATACGTCATTAGTTTGGTGTTATCTCACTCAGAGCTGGAGCACAGTCACCTTGCAGCAGCTCGCTGAGAAACTGCAGATGATTCACAACGACTTTGCAGGTGCTGCTGTGTGCTGGATGAGCACATTACCTCAGTATTTCAGACCTTACACTACCGGTGTATCATTGAATACATCACATTGTGTTCTAAATCTATAACACATAGCTGCTTGACATCAAAAGTTATATCATAAATCAAATCATGATCGTACTGTCAGAAAATTCACTTTCTTTTTATCCAAACTTAACTAAGCACAAAGACACACAGATAGATATGTTAAAATAGACATGTTAAAATAGGAATTTACCTGTAGGTCTCTCCCTGAAGGAGTTAATGGTGGTGCACAGTGCACACACATTCTCACATGGAAAGAGACTGAGAGGAGTCTGAGCAAGAGTGTAAACCCTGTCAACTGACACACTTCCAACAACCTGGAAACCTAATGCACAAATAATATGACTGGAAATGTGGTTCATGATTCCAATGCTGGAATTACAGCTCTAAACACAGCCAACACAGTGATTTGAATAAGCTTCCAGACATACACTGAAGTCCAGAAACATTCCATGTGCCCAAATGTGGCCGCAGACATTTAATTGAACCTCTGTGCCACTGCCACCCTTGCCAGAGAACCTGATTTTCTATAGTTGATCTTTAGAAATCAATGCAGACAATGGCTGATATGTGATGCAAATTTTGAAAAGATACATTTGTACATTTACATAAATAGGTTAGACCACCACTTCATTAAACAATAACCAGCTGATGCTGATTATGTAAAGGTCCCATATTATATCCTATATCTCCAAGGTAACCTAGTTCCCTGGTGTCCCAATGAACATGTCTGTGACATGCTTTGGTCAAAATACCATAAGGATGAAGCATCACAGCAGTTCCATCACCCTGCCAAAACAGCCCTGTTTAGAGTGCTCGATTTATTAGTATCTCTTAAAACTTAAGGGACAGGAAATGACACCAGCCACAGAGGCTACTGGGAGCTAGCAGCAGTTAGCATTTGGAAAAGTGATCATTTGCAGGCTCTTGCAGGCACATTGCTGTCATATATAACATGTATCCACTGGACAGATAAATCCTCTGAGGCTGGAAGTTTGTGTAGGACTCTGTGCTGCACTGTGGAGCCAAGAATAGAACTTTTCACAGACGTACGGTTTTCGTGTTTTATGGACAAAGCGGAGCTCCACGAGACAACAATTCCAGGAATTTAGCACATTGTGACGTCCCAATGAGTGCAGAAGTCAACATTGTGTTTTATCATCTATACTTAGACTGAGGAGGACCACAAAAACATTTTGTCAACAACACTGGTAGAGCCTCCAGAGTACCAAATATACATATTAAAATTATTAAAAAGTTGATTTTGCATAATATGGGACCTTAAAATCATGGCAAAAATCCACATGGTTGATCCACCTGACAGATTAATAGGTCTACTTTAAATGAATTAAATGTTACTATTTATTTTTATCAGTTGACTATTAACACTTGAGTTTCATCTAAAGAACTAATCTAGAGGAGAAACATTTGATGTTAAAGGGAGGTATGTCCCGATAACATTTTTTTGTGTCCGATACCAATATCACAAACTCGAGTACCTACCGATACCGATATTATTCCGATACAGTCATTTTAGACATTTATGAACTATAACGACACATTTGTGCTGAGTAATTTCAAAAACATCATTCTCCAATTGTGTAACAAAAAGAAGGAATAAACATGACTCAGCTGTAAATGCTTTTGCTCTTTTTTTATTTACATTTTTACAGTCTGTGCATTGTGAAGCATGCCATATAGGATTTTTGGATTGTATCGGATTTTACATTTTTATTACTATTATTATTATTATTGTTATTATTCCCATTAAATATTATACCCATTATTCATAACACACATTTTCACTGGTGGTGGTAAGCTACGTCTGTAGCCACAGCTGCTCTGGAGCACTGTCCGATATCCGATACAGTCATTTTGACCAATATCGGCCCGATGCTGACTGGTACCGATTCCCATCCCTAGTTAAAGGTTACAAACATGAATAAATAAAATTGGGGAGAAATGGTTGACTGCTCTGGGAACACTATTTATTCAGTGTTCAGTTGAAATGGTCCATGGATCATCCATCGCAGCTGGTGACTGCATCAGTGTCAAACACCAGTGTGCTTTTCACCTGGAACTAACAACATCACATAATGTGATTATGAAATTTAATTAAAAAACAAAGTGTGGTGGTGATGGCGGGGGGGAAAGAGGAGGCATGTTGACTGATGGAGGGAGCCGCATCTGTGACCATGGTGACACTCAGCCAATCAGGTGGTCATGTACAGAAGCATTTAGGTTGCAGGGGAGGGGCATTTCCAAAAGAATCCGCTGCTGCCCTCTCTGTTCTTTTGTCGCAAGTCCTCCTTCATCTCTGTTTCCCCACACCAACTCTCTGTTTTCTGAACAAACTCACACACACCCTGCCCTTTTCCTCCACTGCATCCAATACTCATGTGCTGAGCCAGTCTACTGTCCTTCCTTCCTGTCCTTCAGCCAAAACCCCTCTACCCCCTTCCATCACCCACTCTGTCTACTCCTGAAAGTATGATGCTAATAGTGGTTGCATCCATACGATCAGATTAGGCTACATTTCCACCCCGCTGGGTGTCAATCAGACAGCATTTTGCCCACTCCCCCATTATCACATTTGAGGCATTTTCACAAGCCAAACACCGCCCACTCTCTGCAGAGACTGACACATAGCAGAAAACATTTCACACACACACACACACACACACACACACACACACACACACACACACACACACACACACACACACACACACACACACACACACACACACACACACACACACACACACACACACACACACACACACACACACACACACACACACACACACACACACACACACACACACACACACACACACACACACACACACACACACACACACACACACACACACACACACACACACACACACACTGCTCCTCACTTTCCCTTAGCAACAAGCACCAACCTTACACTGCAGTTCACATAAGCATCATCGTAAAAATGGAAATATAGGGACCAAACAGTAAATGTGGGTAGAAAAATGACAAAACACTGACTTCCCCAACATTACATGCAGATGCAGGCACATACATGAGTCAGTAAAAAAGACTTTTAGGGGAAGCACAAACCCTGGAAACCTTGCAATGAATAGTGAGTCAGCATCTTTTTTACTCACTGCACTGGGATGACAACAGCTACTTTCATTTCATGGATTAGAGGATTTGGAAAGGCTCACAAACCTGAACGAGGCCCAAGCAATTAACCTTTTGGTCCTGAGCTGATAGTGCTGAGCTAAAATGTCAGCTTGTGTCTGTGGAAATACAACCCTGTTTCTGATAAACTGCTGGTACCGTGGTAAAATATTAACTGGGGGGAAAAGCAGAACGCAAATTTTGCAAGATTAAGCTGTCACATCGAGCAGGGTCCACAAGCAACCTTCACAGACACATGAGAACTGTACGTCCACAGTGGTGTTTCTATGGGTCTACAAGCAAATTAGTGCATTAATTATGTAGTTTCAGAGAGTTACAAGGGTCTGTAAATGCAATGGCAATGAAAAAAACAACTGAATATAGCGATCTTATTGATATCAGAAAATGTAATTTTTTACTGAAATTTGGTCTTATAATGAACAAAATGACTTGAACTCATACAACATGTATCAACTGTACTGAATGTTCCCATTTAGAGGAAAATACACAATAAAGTACTACACATGGGTGGACACCAGTGTGATTGACAGCTATTATCATCCAATAGGTGCAGGTCACATCTGTGAACGTCCAGTTGCAAAACCTCAACATAACATGGCACTTCACAGCCGGTTGTCACCTTGTCATACAATGCCTCCTCCTCAATCAGATTTTGCTCGTTATGTTCATGAGCGAGATACAGAGGGAGGGATTTGAGAACAGATGATGCTGTTGGTCAACAACAGTGTCTGCATTGCAAGTGTTCCAGAAAGTGAGCCCAACTAGAGTGAGGGAATCACACGGTTCATATCTGGGACATGCTCATGTTTTGTTTTATAGGTGACCAGGTTCATCTCTTCAAAGTCTATGGACACATTCCTTTAGTGTTTAAGAGTGTGTGTGTCTCAAATATCAGGAATCGGAAATTGAAGATAGTGTTTCTGCATATGCTGTTGCATGCCTGGTATGCTGTTTGTGGTGACCACCATCTGCATCCCTGCAGCACCTGCTGCCTGGGCTATGCTCCTTCACTTTGTCATTATTCTCCATCAGGTGTGTCCAGCACTTTGTGTCCTCACAAAGCTTATACTCTGGGAAAAAAGCTGACTGCAGAAGCTTGGTGATCATGCTCGTAGTGACTGCTAACTTGCTAGTGGGACACAATTTCAGGGTGTGAACATGTGAAAAATGCTTGTTTCCTCTGAAAATGACAGCCCAGATACCAACCATATACATATTTTTTTGTTGTTGAAATATATATATATATATATATATGTATAACTTTTATTACATAATAACAATTAAGTCAAGAAATAAAAACAAATTTTAGCTATAGTCTCCTGGATGAATTTTGCATTTTAGTGTGTAAAGTTAGAAACAAACACCTTGATAAAGAAAATGATGATGCAATTACCCGTACTTCCTTCCTGAATACTTATTTTCAGCTGTGAATAAAAAGCTCCTGTCAACACTAACTTTCACTTTCACTCTGTCTGTCTCAAAACAGAAACATGCTCACGGTGCTTCACTATTGTTAGTAGTATTTGCTGCAACTAAGGAAATAGCTTCCTGATTACACTAACACATGCATTCCCATTGTACATAAATGGTCATGTGATACATCTTCAGGTCTTTAGCATGGATGCAGAATAGTATGGATGTAGCCTGAGGGTAAATGAGATTGTATGTGAAAGAAAACCCCCCCCCCAGAAAACTCATTTGCTTCCCCTCTGGTCAAAGGCCAAAGATCCAAATTGAGAGACTCCCCACCCCCTAACAGTGTGTCCAGCCTGGGCACTGTGTTCCCACCCCTCTCCCTCTCCTCCACCCTTTCATTCGGTGCCAAAACTGGACTCAGATACACAACTTTCTCTGTAGCCTGCACTGCCGACAGCCTGCTTCTGTGTTCCACGATCAAAGTGTGAGACGACAGTCGAGCCAGTGGGATGAGGATGACAGAGCGACGCTGCAATCTGTTACCAACACAACCATCCAATAACAAGGCAGAACAGGATGTGATGGATTTTGTGTGCACAATCCTCCGACAGAATACAGAGATGGAAGGTGCCCAATAAATGAAATCTGGCTCTAAATGTCAAATGACCTGCCAGCGCTCTGACAGCATGGATTTGTTTTGTTCAGTTGCTGACAGGTTTGAAAGGAAGAAAATACAGATGACTCTTCATCAGAAAATGATGATTCATAGGACATGGGTGCTAAATCGATCTCCTACTAGTTATGGACACAAGTCATTGTCATACAAAGAGTTTTTCTGTTAATACAGGGTGAGGGTTTTCTCTTTTCTCCAACTGTACAGCCAAAACAAATATGGGGTCTGTTCTGTAATGATTACATTCTTATACCTGGGATGATAAAAACATGGTACCATTGCAGACCAACCCAGATGATAGGATCATACATGTTAGCTTTTTAAGTTTCTGCAAATCACAGACAACACATGAGCTCACCTTTACGGAAGAAAATTACGTTACTGATTTACATGTCTACACCAGGATATCCCTATAACAAAGGGCTGTCCAATTTGCAAATTTAAATGTATATACTTTATACTAAATGTATATCTATGTATCTATCTATCAATTCCAGGAACATCTGTGTCTGTCTGTTATTCGCATATCTTTCGAACCGATGGTCCGATTGATTTCAAACTTGACAGGTGTCTTGCTACAGGCACGAGTAAGTGCAGTGCAGTGTTTGACGTTATTTGGATAAGTAATGAAAACGATATCTTTAAAGAGATCGGTAAAAGAAGCACACATTGGCTTTCGCCGCTCTACTGTAGCCACTGTAGTTTTTCTGTTAATTAATCAAAAGATAATCAAAAACAAATACCCTACAGGATTATTCATGATTGCATATTGCAGCATAGTGTAGGTTTCTTGGAGACATGGTGCACTGAGAGCTGATGCAGAGACTTAGCAGAATTCTTCTGTGGCTGGCAGCTGACAGCTAAACCCCCCCAGCTAATGACTAATCCTGCTTTAATACCTTCAGCGTGATTGGTTCGAGCAAATTACACAAGCTCCCTTTCCTGTGTCTTGCAAAGGTGGTTGGAGGGGGCGGGGCAGAGAAAAAAAGACCTGTAGCGTGTTGATGGAAAATGGTGTGAAAGAAAAGAAAACTGATTCACTGTTTTGACCTGAGAAACTGTGATGTACATTGTGAATATTTTGTTGCATACTTAACTAAATCAAACAAACATTATTATGAAAGAAATAAAAGTTGACCAATATCTGTTTTTCTGTTGCTAATCGGTCCAGCAAGTGCAACTGAAAGTTGTTATTATACACTAGCAAGCTTTCAATGAGTTATGCAACATGTAATGCTCAAGCTTGTCTCACGTAAACCTGTCGTAATAGACCTTTTTAGGTCTAGTAGGTCTATCTTAGAAAATAACCAGACTGCTCACCATAAGACCCTCAAAACCATTGACCTCTCAGCATTTACCACATATGCAAAAATCATGTCAAACAGACCTAGATGTTGCCACAGTGTTTTGCCAGAGGCAAACTATATGGGAAAGAACTACAAAGATGGCCAACATCTAAGTGCATTTATTTCCTCAGGGAACATCCGTTACACACAATCTGATTATGTCTAATGTGTCTAATACCGTTAACAGCACCGCTTACGTCAATGATACTATTATACAGTATATAGTATAATTGCACAGTATTGCACAGAGCACCATCTGCTGGTATTTTTTTTATTATCAGCAAGACTAAAATAATCACATCCAATATGTTTATTGGGAGTTTGGTATTTTAAAAATATTTCAATGTCCAGTGTTTCTGCATTTTCTGCATAGAAACAGTGCTTGGTCTATGATTGAAAATTCAAGTGATTAGAAAACAATTGGGTTCAAACTCGGTGACCACAGCCACTTACGAAACTAGGCCAAAAATGTTATCCTTTATTGATGTTATTTCATGCTAATTCCTTGACTTTTTAAAGCTAAGATATTGCAGTTATCAATAAAAACAATACACCTTATCTCTTGATACTGTAGGTGTTTGAGACTGAAAGTGAGTCAGTTGTATGTACTTAATGAAAGCCATTACTATTTTAAAGGCATGGTGCTGGAATGACACATAGAAAGATGCAGGCTGCCTTTGTGTTAAACAATGTCTCCATTCACAATTATCCCCATAATAATTCTTTAAACCCTTCAACATTTTTAATCATCCCATTCTGGCCTGCAGACTGAGGGGGGTTTGATGGTCATGACTGGACAGAACCACAGGGTCAGTGATGGCAGGCCTGATGTTAATGATGTTATCTATCCTTAAATTCAACGAATGTATGTCTGTGTCTCCCTCTGTCTGATATTTGCATATCTCTCAAACTGATTGGTCCGATTGATTTCACCAAGTTTGATGTTGTTTGGATAAGTAATGCAAAAGATATCGTTAAATACATCGGTAAGCACACATCTGCTTTCACCATTCTACTGTAGCCACTCCCCCTGTCACTCACACAGCACTGTGAGCAGAGCACTCAAAACACCCCAAACCAACAATTACTAAAAACACACACAAAAAACTGATTTTGCACAGGCACTGCAATAGTGCCATATAAAATGCGGAGACACTGGGGCTCTTGGTACAGAGTAAAACAATGGTCAGTCAGGCATCAATCAATACAGCAGTGCAGCTGTCTATGGAACAAGAGAGGAGGAGGAGGAAGAAAGGAAGGGATGGCAGGTTTAAGAGAGGTGTGATATGTGTCACAGGGCTTTAGCTCCTCAAGGAGGGAGTAAGGAGGAACACTGTGACACAGGGAGACATACAGGACAATAGAGTACAATGTAGGTAGACTTCACAGCTGTGGTTACTGTGGAGAGGTGGTGGTGGTGGTGGTGGGGGGGGGGGGGGGTCTGCTCTGAAAGACAGGTGACATAACTGCAAAAGAAAAAAAACTATTCAATGTAGAAGAAAGGTTCAATCACAAAGTCACAGTCACCAGTTTGCACAGACATGAGGATACAAACACGCAACATGAAATCGCCGCCAAAGCTCTCTGTTCACAAACACAACCTATTCAGGCCAGGCCATTCAGGTTCAAGTGAATGTGCCCTGCAGTTAAGTGAAGGTCACATCCCTCTTTCTACTCTCACTCTGAATCAGTTACAGACTCCTTTTGATGCTGAAAGAGGACACTGAAAACAATCATCAACCTCTTTTTTCTTACGCAACACAAAACCTTAACAGCAGCACTGCAAGCAGTTTACACAACCAGGACTACTTAAAATAACACAGTAGTCAAACTCAACAGACCAGCATTATTAATTGTATAACGTTTACAACTCCTGGACAGTAGAAATATTTATAGATCATTTATCTAAAAGTATTCTCTATCTATATATACACCACTGTAGAATTTATGGTCAAAAACACGCCCAAAATTCAGAACCATTTTGTTTGACTGGTCATGCTATGAACATTTTAGAACAGAAACTACTGTATTTAGACTGCATATAGGCAAAGTACAGTGTATACTATTTAGAGCTAGTACAAATATAATAGTGCAAATATAAATAAGCCCAACAACAGTGCAATTTAATGTGAATAGTTATTTACTGTTTTAGTATTTTATTAAGTTTATAGAAGGCATATCTAAAATGCAACTGTTCAATACAAACAATGGTGTAAAACTTAAATATCCCTCTAAACAGTCATAAAATATAAGCATGGATGAGCATAAATGTTGCTTTTAAACATAATTTTAAAACTGCCTCCAAGTCCAGACTGTATTCGTGACTGGAGATGAATACAAGATCCACGATCTATTAACACCTGTTCCACTTTTCCCCTCAGCAAAGTCTCAACACGTCCATATTCACAAAGTCCACCTTTGGACAGAGCAGAAAGACAGCTACTTACAATGTAATGTGGGCTCCTCAGGTATGAAAACATGGTCCGAAATCTAAAGATGAATCTGGCTGGGGCTGAGAGGGATCGGGTCTTGAGCAGCTATGTGGATGTGGTAACAATGGTGGCAACAGTAAAAGCCTCACTGCATCCAGACTGTCGTCAAACAGAAGAGCAGAGGCCTCAGCGGTTGATTAAAGCATCTTAAGAGATCTATTTTGAGCCATAGTGCTCTCCTTAAATAGGAGCACTCATTAGCTGAATGACCTGAGCCTCTCACAAACACAGGGAGAGGAAGAGAGAGATGGAGGGAGGAGAGCGACAGAAAATACAGAGCCAAATGAAGGAGAGGGAAGGCATGCAAATGAGAAAGAGACGGAGTGGATTGCCTGATGGGTGGACATGGCCAAAATTCACCCATGGTGCCATAAAAAGTCAGAGTTCATGATCCCAGGGTTATACAGACTGTGGTTCACACGCTCCAGTTACACCGAGCAGTGAAACCTGCACTGAGAACTGTATCAGTGAAGCCGAGAAGTAAGACGCAAACAACGGTGACGGCCTGATCCCTAGCAGTGTGTGAGCAACACAGACAAAAAAATCCATTTAAAAAGTTGTTTTACACAACAAGCCTCAATCATCAAATTGCCAAAATCCACAGTATTTTGCTCGTATCGGAAGAAGATTATCTAGATTAGATTTTGGAGTTTCTGTTAAATCTGTGACCAGCTGGAAGCAAAAGCATGGTGATCACAGCTGCTCTTGGTGCCCACTGGCAATGCTTCATCCAAGTCTGTCAACACAAAGGTCAGCCAAAAGAGATGAGCATGGTAATAGATTAGAGGCATTATCTACCTCGTTAGCCAGATGGCAGATTGGTGGCTCACTTTTGTTGTGATGAGAAAGGTGAAAGTGTGTTCTGTCTAATGTGGCAAAAAAACAATGCCAACACACACACACATAAATACAGACACGAAACGAAAGCCATTTTGGCAGGAAACTGAGCTGTTCACATCCATAGACGTATATAAGCTACAGCATATATATCAGACAATATGTCAGGCAACTCAACTCTTAACCAAGTGAGGTACCAGAATGCCAAACCTCTCAGGGATGGGCTAATGGGAGAGCACTTTACCTTAATACAATAGAATACAGACGATGGCAGTGGTGGATCACTGCTATCAAACACCCTCAAAGCAAGGGTAGAAGAAGGCATGATGGGAACCCACGGACGATGGATTCTGCTTGATCACTTCATATTGTGAAAAAAAGATTGCAACCAGATGTGCAGCTTCCCAGTTGTCATTCCTATATGCGTAATAAGTATATGCTACATAAATAGCACAACAGCGTTTCCCCTACCATTATATTAGGGGGTGTCCCATCCCCCAATGGTACTTGTGTATTGAATGGTTCAGTATTTTACAGTTTGGTTTTGCACCCCTTGTTTGTGCTCATATGGATGATGATTTATTACCCGTAATAACAGAGCTGCAGCACCTTGGAGCCTCCGAGCACTCTACACTACACAACAGGGAATTAACCCCAGTGAATCAGGTTAATTGAAAATCAAACACTCAGCAAGGAGTGTTTTTATCTTGCAATGCCATTTCAGCTTAAAGTACAGTTACAAAATAAGGACCAGAATGGAAATCTGAGGTGTGAGTCAGTAGCTATGCTTATGTGGAGACAAATAATCAGAATAAAAGCCTGAATAGAATCAAAATATGTACATTACATATTTTGATTCATGCCAATCTTAAATTAAATGAATTTTGTCGAGTTTAAGGATAACATATCATCTCTACTCTTAAGGGTGTAACACAATGTGTTTACAGTCTGGAACAAGGCACCCACTTACTTGGAAGGAGGCAACAATAGTCATGATACATAAAGAAGGCAAAGACACCACTGTCAATCACACAGACCTATATCACAATGGCTCACATATCTAAATATTGACAGCCATCTTAGCAAGACGAGAAAAAACGCATTACAAATATAATCCATTCCATTCAGAGTGGGTCATCACAAGTAGATATTATGGAGACAATGTCAGAAGACTACTAAATTTAATGTTTCATCCAAAAGTGAAAGAGGAGGAAACAATGATAATGTCGAGTATCATGGTAATACCTTTTACAAATGTTGACACACTCCTGTACTTGGCTGACCCCATAACAATCTCACAACTTCTCTAATGGAGATGAAAGAAGGTCTTAAAAGTCCACATACGCTCAAACTACAGAGTGGGTTTAAATGGCCAAAAGATAACCCTAACCCTAACCCATCAAATATCTCGGCATCCAAATCCCTACATCATTCGTTAAACTATGTGATGCAAATTACAAAAACATAATCCAAAATATCACCAGGGACTTGGTTAGCACTACCCCTGTCTTTACACAGCTGTAACGAAAGTGGTCGTATGAATATACACATGCTTCCTGTTGAGATCTCTAAATCTACATTTGACAAATTAGATATGGCAAGGTAGACCAACAATCAGAATGAAAACACTACAGCTTTCTAAAACACACACAGACCTAAAACTTCCAAATATGAAATATTATTTCTGGGCAGCACAGCTAAAACCCTCAGTAGTATGATAATTTTCCGGACCCCTGTAATAATGGCCAAGATGAGCCCACATGCTCCAACCTATACTGGAGAAAATGCAGTACACAATTGGCGACCATACCCATATATTCTGGACTTGAATCAAATCCAGTACATTTTGGAAAGTGATTATCGAGGTGCTTAAAGTAGTATTTCACCCGAATCGCACAATGGATCTAAAAGTGGAACTACTGAGTTTAATAGCTGGGCCCCTCCACACATACATACACATTAAATATCCAGTCAAAATGTTCCTATTGGTTCACAGGCCATGAATCAGGCCATGCCTGTGTGCTTGTTGAGGGTGGAAAGTGACAGAAAAATGCACTGTCCTGTTCATGGGAGTAATGGTTCACTTGTCCTACTATCCATAGCCAGCAGGGCCAGTCCTTCTCTGTGACCCATCTTTTACTACAGTATTCACCCACAGAAAAGTGCCAGCAACAGAACCACCACTGTAAACCCATTGTTCAGTCCCCAGCCTCGTCATCTATACTGTCACTGTCACATGCTTGAACTGAACTGCATCATCAGCTGGCCCCTGGTCTGTATGGCACACTGAAAACATTCCCACATATTGAACTCATAACTGCCAGCCACCTCTCATGGCATGACAAAGTAAAATGGATTAATTATTAACAATAATAAAAGATCCAGGTAGGCATGTCACCAAACCAACTGTCAACTGCAGATGCACTTTCCCGGGCTGTAGTATCACCAAGTGGAAAGCCTTTTTCTCTTCCGTCCTCTGGATGACCCATAAAAGAGTCTTGGGTAATTGATTGTCACAGAGCTGCTTCTGTAGAAAGCAATTCAATTTCCACTGGGCTCGACTTGTCACATTTGTAAGAATAGCGCCTTTGTTTTGTCGAGCCAGTGATGGCACGAACCGGCAACTCACGTCTGCCAAATCGTCCACTGTCCAGTGCTAGAATGTATAGCGGACAGAATCACACAGAACAGTAACACAGGATACTCGGCAACCTTGGGCCATGAGGTAGGCCTCTCCTGCAAAGTGATCCTCTAACACAGCCATCTGAAGCAATGGTGCCAAGTATGGAGACGGAACAATGACATTTAGTCTTGGCATTGTAAATAAAATTTGGCTTTGGTAGAAAAAGTTGTATTGACAGCTATTGGCATTGAAAAATAAAAAAATGTCAGTGTCAGTCTTCAGATGTCTTCTTCATGTCCATCTTTTTCAGTGACAGTGTTTTTACATGTTTTATTTTTGTTTTTTTAATCAGGGTTACTGGTTTTCAGTTTCTTGGTTTTCAGTTTCAACTTATTGGCAGACTGTTCCGATGAGGAGGATGACTGCAGTTAATCCATGGGACCAAGTCCAGTACAATAGTTTTTAATAAATGTTTTGTGTGAAATTACACATTTCTTTATCAAGTCGTCGTGCAATAACCTGCAAGGTGATGGAGGACCCCCTTCCTTATTAGCTTAGCTTAGCTAACATTAGCGCTTGTTCCAGAGACAGGTGAACTTGCATCCATCATTAAAGGAAAACTTCACCGAATTGCATTTCGCTTTGTAATCCTAAAATAGGGTTAGTATTTTTGAAAAATTGTGCTTCCCAACCTCAGTTTCCCCTTAATTGAGAAATATCTTCAATCTTATTTTTTTTTGCTACATGCCCACCAGTGACACTTGGTCCTGTTAGCGTAACTGTTTGCAAAGATGGCGGACATGGTTTACATTCAGGGAATGAGGTCCCGCTCAGAAGTACGGAATTACGTTGCGGTTTCAAACCTTGGACCAAAGCTCGGACCAAGTGCCACTGGTGGGCACACGACAAAAGAAGAATGAAGATATTTAATGACTCAGGGGAAACCGAGTTGGGAAGCACAATTTTTCAAAAATACTTCCTCTATTCTAGTAATACAAAGCTAAATGCAAAGTAGAAGTATTCCTTTAATAGGGTAAGCAGAACAACAAATAACAGCGGGCAGCCCCTCAAACCCTTCTCTCTATGCCAAAACCCCGCCAGTGAGTTGAAAGTGAAGACTTTAAGAAGAAATCTGAAGACTGGCACTAAAACACACACCGTAATATACAAAACATCCAAAATATTGGGGTAACAAAGTGACATTGGGTCAGTGTCCAAATGGCCATGGACACAGTTGAGGGGAGAGGAATGAGAAGTGATCCCATGAAACATTCAGGACAAAGATCTATAACCAGTTAATGAGCTCAGTCATCATTTCACTTAATGATCTGCTTATTTTCTCCATAAATATTAGGCAAGAGGCTAAAAGATTATCAGTATGAATACTGGTCTGATAATGCTCAAAAACACTGAATCTGATATTGAAAAAGAAATGAATAAAAACAATATGATCTGTAAATTGTAAATGACGTGATGCTTCACGAAGTACACAGTCTGTGTGTAAGAGAGACTGAGTTATGTTGTAGGCTGTTTTTTTCTTCCTTTATGAGAGAGTAGAACATTTGACATTTGAAGCACCTCTACCCATTAGTGGCTGCAGTCTAGTTAGGATATGTCACCATGGTTTCAAATGCCTACACAATAGTGGCTAAAGAGGCTGGGGGACTGGCTGGCAGATCAATAACAACCATGTCCACTAACTCCTGGAAGGGGGTCCTAACCAGGGCCACAGAGCAGCTATCTAACCCTGAATCTCTTAAAAAGACAGATTACTCGCCTTTCAATTACCACCACAGGCTCTGAGACAAAAAAAAGTAGAAATAACTATGTGAATTATGCAAGAAGCTAAACAGAAAATGCTCCTCGATCCCTCCCAAATGGCAGAGGGTTGGTGCTGAACAACAGTAAAGACTTGGCTCATAGTTCAATGTGAAAAATATTGGGAGTTGTTGGTGTTGGATGAACCTGAGTGTTGATGGGGTTTAATGCAGAAATGTACTCTATGCAACCCCATAATATAGAAAGTAAGACGATTGAATTCTAGTAGTGTGTGGAGGTTGGGGGTTGCAGTCTGTTCATGCCCGGTCTGACTGCAAAGCCCCTCTATCCCATAGTTGCTTGTGCATGAAGCTTATCCAGTGGAGCCTTTAACACTTTTTAAATGATAATCGTACGCTGGCCTGATTTGTCTATGAAGTAAATCCACCCTTAACAATGTTCTTGTCATGGCCCTTTGATGGCAGATGCACACTTTAAGCGAACCATACCAATTGGACCAATAGACTCTCATACAAAAAGTTAAACAGGAGGAAACTTTATCATTGATAAAGGTCAAAATAAACAATTGCATTAAACTTTTTGTTTTATCTATAACTAGGAAATAATATATATAATAGACATAACATTTTAAAAGTAACATTTCTGACCAGATTAATCTGCATGTTGACAGTGGAATGAGTACAGACTGTCTGAGCTGATGGTTTATAGGACTGGGGTCAAATATGCCTTTATTGTGAAAACATACAGAACACATTTAGTTTGTGCAACCTCCGCAGTGTCTGGTCTCCAACAAAGACAAAACAGAGCAGGACAAGTAAAACAATATCATTTAATCACGATCACAAAGTGGGGGAAGTGTAACAGTGATAACTGTTAAATTAAAAATTATTTCATGAATTCAATTCATTTTGATGGACAATAAAAGGAAACTTAAGCAAATAACTTACAAATTGAAATATTACATATAAAACTATCATATAGTAATGACAGATAAATAATAACAATAATAATAATATAAATGAAAGATTTCCAATTCATATTTCTGTGACATTTGTGGTTCTCGAGGAGTGAGTTGAATTAACAGTCGTGCACAAGGCTGAAGGGCAACACTGACAATCCCAAACAAACGTTTGTTTTGCTTCTTTTTGGTCTAGATAACGCTGACCAGCTCAAGGTCCAATTTAAAAAATTGTCTTTCACACAGTGTATATACATATATATCGGTGATCGACCAGCCAATGAGGTTACAGAGGCACCAGATCATTAACACGGCTGCCATATCCATTTCATTAATAGACACTGGGAGTGCCCTTCTCAGACACAAGGACAGTGAAAGGCTGCTGGTCTTGGAAGAACACTGATCAGCCTCCTGCTGTCTCTGTTATACTGGGGTGCTATTTCTGGTCAGCTTTGCAGAAATGTAAAGAGGCATGTACTCTATCCCCAAAAGGCAAGTGACCCATCTGAGTGCAATTATAGGATGCCTGCTGGCGCTGTGTTAAAATTGAACTGACTGTTTGGGTACAGAGCTGTAAAGCTGGCAGAGGAATCCAGACTGATCCACAGTGGGACAGTGGATTCTCTCTTTGTGCCCCGTTTGTTTTTGTGTAGCATCTCTGTTCAGTGACAGCTGCTGGTGGAAAGTTCTGAGGACAAAAACAGACTTTCTGGAAAGTCAATTCAGTGAAAAGGATAGTGCTGTTCTTGGACTCTAGGAGCACCACATCTTCAACTACTCCATAAATAATGCACAAAACCAGACTAATAATGTCACACTTTATTCACTAGGTTTATCCACTTACCTCCACTTCTAGTGGTTCACATTCTAAATGATTCTGGGTCAAATTTGAGTTCTGATAACCCAGTCCTGGAGCAAATATGGATTTATTTGACCACTTTCTTGGTTTAAAGTAACACAAGGCAACATTTTTACCTTACCAAAAATCTATCATAATTATTTTATTTTTAGAATGCCTCTCATCCAGGACAGAGCACTAGGTCCAAGTGCATATGGTACACAGCATGTAAAGGGCGCTTAAGGCGGAGATCATGGCAGAGCCAACGAAATCAAAGCAGACACTTTCAGAGGAGGCCAAGACGCCAAAAAGAGAGTCTGATCGAGCAAGAAACAAAACAAGATTTAATGTTGGGAAGGTTGTCAGTCGATGGCGGCATGTGCTGCAAAATAGACACCCGGTTTGGCTTCTTCCTGCTTGCCTCCTTCCTGTAAGTACATGCTAACTTACTTTACTAGCCGATATTGCATCAAAGCTGACATCAGAATTCCGCCCGGTTGATAAAGCGATGTGGTTTGGTTTAGGCAAGAAAATTAAATCTTTGGTTTTGGTAAACACCGGCGCCAGCAGCCGTCGGTGTTGAAACGAAGAGAAGTGTGGCTGCTTCTAGCGCTATTCACAGCTCAGAGTGAAAACACAAGTTGTTTTGGTCTTCCAAGTACTCTAAAATATAATCCTGTCATTGTTACCGTTTGGCTATGTTACATTAATTGTAATGGGTAAATGTATTCTTTTGACTCTCTTTTGAATCTCCCTAAGGGTTGGACGTTCTATTTCTTGAATTTCATACTATAACTGCTGTTTGCAATAAATTATTCAATAACCTGTAACAATACAGACATGCTTTTTTTTATCATTCTTATGAGGGGGTTTCCAAGGTTTTTTGATGGATAGTTTAATGCATTATGGGTATGAGATACGAGATAACCCCGGACTTCCACCGGGCACTTCAGTGCCTCAAAACGTCAGCGTCACAGTTTTGCGCCATTCTCTGCCCAGCTTCAATCCCCACCGAGCGCGTTACAGCTGGCGCTGCGCAGCCTTGCGAGCCAACCATAATCCACAAGAAGCCGCGGCATTCCCGGTGGAAATGTTCACATTGATTAGAGTGGCAGCGATCAGCTCGGTGACCGGAATACTTGTGTGACACTTGGTCCTGTTAGCATAACTGTTAGCAAAGACGGCGGACACGGTTTACATTCTGGGAATGAGGTCCTGTCCCCCTATGGGTGGGTCTAAAAAGTGTGGATTTAGCGTTGCAGTTTCAAGCCTTGGACCTAGGCTAGGACCAAGGGACCAAGTGTCACTGGATGGCACATAACAAAACAAAGAATTAAGATATTTCTCGACTCAGGTGAAACTGAGGTTGGGAAGCACAATTTTTCAAAAATACTTCCCCTATTCTAGTGATAAAAAGCTAAATGCAAATCGGTGAAGTATTCCTTTAACCTTGAAATATACAAATGGCCTTATCTTTCAGGACCCTATGCAGTCAAAATACATGTGGACTACTGTGGAGAGCTGTGGTAATCCATTGCAATGCTCTGCTGACTATGAAACCCATCTATGAATCACATCTAAGTTCATCTGGACAAAGAAAACTGCCTGATCGATATGGGCTGGAAAAAAAACATTTATACACAGACACTGTAATCTATTTACTATAACATCATCATGCCAATTTCCACGTACTGTAAATCTAACACACACATTGTGTAAACGATACAAACGGATATTGTGCCCCAGGCTGGTGTCTGTTGTTCTCCTAGGATTGAGCCTGACCTGTCCATTTCACCAAAGCAAGAGGCCGCTGCAGGGAAAATGACTAGCAGCTGTTTCAAAGGCTCTAGACACAACCAGCATCAGTTATGTAACCATGCAATGAGCATCATTACGTGTATGCAAACGCAGACCTATGTGGATAACACAGCAGGGGGGGCAGTCAAGTTACTTGAAAATAAATCCCACACAAGAGCACCCACATGTGCCCTACACCTTATCAAACACATAATGGTGTTTAGTACTATCAGTCTTAATGTTTTCAAGGCAAAAGAGACACGGGAACACTGGAAAGAAAAAAATGTTCTAGCCAGGCGTTGGAGGGAAAAGCAGAGAGAGGAAGGACAATAAAATAAATCACTGTGCTTTCAAAAGCATAAGAGCTCTGTGTTCTTCTGGATACATGCTGTCCCAGTCCACCAAGCTACAGCAGTGAGCCGGGCCCAGACAAAGAGAGAAACAGAGGGACACTAGTGAATGACATGGGATAGACGGAATAAAGCAGTGAGCAGTTAAGAGGGGAGAAGAAGACCTGTCATCCAAGATGTTGATAAACCCTGCACTCCTGCACAAGTTCAGACACCTCACAGATGCTGGACCAGAGATAACTATAGCCCACATGGCAGACACAGAGAGAAATGACTTTTCAGCAGCATTCTTTATTTTCAGAAATGTTGATGCAGCTTTTGTGGTTTCATTCAAATCACTTACAGGAATGACTGCTCGTAATAGATTGTTTTTCAAACCTAAATCAAGACCGACACTGGCTTCACAGAGGCTTCACCTGTCACATCCATAGCATATAGCACATTTTCAGCCCGTCTTTTAACTTATCTTTTTGCACAAATTACTAATTACTAAGGACTCCTGTTTAAATGTGCAAAACTCAGATCTGTAGGGAAACATCCAAACATGGGTGCTGTGTTATTATCTGTGTTATTGTAAATCAAAGGGTAAGTTAAACGGTTTTTATTTATGTGCACTGGCATCTGTGATTTAGTCACCCGTGCATGCCCTCAGCGTCTGGAGATGGGAACCAGCATGGACACGGAGGCTTGCTCTAAATCAAAACATGGCTGCCAGTGGGGACAAAAGGCTGAGCCTTTTGTTTACCTTGTTTTATTATCTCATGTTTCATATTAGACATTAGCTCATGGTTATTATTAGATAACTGAAAACACTGACTTTTAAGAGGGTTAAGCAGACATTTTTGGACTTTGCCTGTTGCCTGACTCGATGAGTGTGTGTAGGCACTGTGGCAGGAATGTCAAGTATGCACTGGAAAACAAGCAGGGGCCTCTTTTGCAGCTGGTTTTGGAGTAAGACTCTTAGCAGAGGCATAGCAACAGATTACAGGGCACAACATACAGGAGATGGCTACACTTCAACAGCACTGGCTGCACTCGTGTGCCATTATGTAATACAACCATGCAGTTCCAAGAAAATGGAAAGAACAGAAAAAACGCCTGTAAAGAGGACTCTGATGCAGAATCTTCAAAGAATTGTTTGCACACGTGTTTTGTGAATTTTAGGGAAAGCAGGTTGTTTCTGTACGACAAGGTTTTAGGTCATAGGTGTCATTGCAAAAGAGACGCATGAAATAAAATATTGTAATCACAGCAACAAAATGCTCACTTCATAAGATATACAGTATGCATGCTTAACTATGATATGTTGAGAATATATCCACATCTCACAGCCTTTGAGAGCCTTTTAAAGCTGGAAAGTGAATTGTTGTAACCTGCTCATTCCCCGCACCAAAGTTCACAGAGAGTTTCTGAGTTTAGAAAGCATTTGAAAAAATAAACGCATTCATTCCTTTATTGAGAGCTTGATTTAATGGTCATGGATGGCTTGTTTCGTTTAATCAAGTTTTACTTTGACCTGGGTTTAAGACACCGGGAGATAGTCCTGTCTTTAAGTCACATAGACGGTGTAACCATTAGTTTGTCGACTTTACGCAGCAGAGTCACCCTAGGTCCATGGGAGTCACTTGCAGGTTGGAGGTTCTCGTGAGAGTTCAAAGTATCTCTATAATTCAGAAATAAATTTACTCCGAAAAATGGGGAAAAAAATATATTAAAGCTGTGGGTTTTTTTTTTTTTTTTCAAATGAATGCAGTGCACTCCCGTACTCCACTGCTGCCTTCGTGAAGTTCAAATGTTTTATTCTGTGACTTCAGTGTTTAAAATCCTTCATTTTGATTTACTTCAGTGTCTAAAACGTGTGCATCACAGCAGGCAAAACTCTGATTTTCTCAATGGACTTAGATGCGTGTGCGAGTGACCAGTTTACAAACTTTACAGTCAGAGTTGATCAAGTGTCAGTACCACACACAACCACACTTCAGAAAACAGAAATGATCACTTTAACTGGAGAACGTCCTAGGACCCTCAAGTGGGACGGACCGGCTTCCTCACCAGCCACTGGGCTGTATCATAAATGAACAATACACACATTATGCTCCACGTGGGATTAAACTCACGTCACTGGAAAGTAATGATCTAATTCACTGGCTTCAAACTACCAGGCTACTACCAGACACTATTTCAAAATGCATATGGGATTCCCAGCCTCCCCCACACAGCAGTCAATTTAAATATAGCCAGTAATACACATTTACAGCATTTGCTCTGTTACACAAGTCAGCAAACCAAGAAATCAAATCAACAGAGCCAAGCCAGAGGCTTCACAGAGGGGAAGGAAAACAACAGCCACTATCCATTCACCTCTTGGTAGATGCTTGGTAGACATTCATGACACCCAGTTTTAATGCTCTTCTCCATCTTTAATGGTGACTTTGTGACTCTTTCAAATCAATCACCTCGCCGTGGCAACCGCTCTGAGGTTCACAGCTCACAGGCTACAACCAATCTAAAAAAATTCACCCAAACATGAAAACACATCTGTCCAGCCACATGGCCGTTGTCCCACAGGCCGGCTCCATAAGAGGCCATGTCCCTGGTACTTTGTCCACACCTCCCCCATCCTCTCTCCTTCCCCCCTTTCCATCTTCAGTCACTGACAGCTAGTGGGAGGACCACACAACAGGTTGAAGGCAGACAGGCCTGGACTCGGCTGCTTCCTTTTGTTATTAAACCCTTAAGAATCTGTCCAGATACATTTACGTGCCGGTTATGTCAACCGGTTAAATATGAAAACTTGAAGTAGGGATTTCAGGACATTTCTGTGATGTTTGAAGATGGTTTATTTAAGCAGAGACCAATCCACTCCTTTACAGCTGGCATTAAAATGCATTTTCCGTGATCGGATTACGATTGGATAACGCCTGACCACTTGTAAGTGCAGGTGTAACTACAACCCAGGACGGATTGTTATCCGATCTGCAAAAACTAGATGACCGGCTTAAACGGAAGTGTAAATCTGCATTAGCCTCAACAACTATGTGGCTCAGAGAACATGCTAAAATGACAGCAGCAACAAAACTGCACAGTCTCTTCTGCTTTTGTGGGTTTTCCGTTTGTCAAAAGGCGTTTGTCTTCCCCCGCTTCGAAAAGCAAAGAGGCTTCCATAGAGTAGCGTGAATTCACATTCAGCTAATGTTGATATGGCACAGTTGATGTAAGGGGGATGACTGGGATCGGATAGCAAATCGGATCTCAATGTGGACACCGCCAACACATAATACCCAGTGTAAATGCATGTGGTGAAGCGATATCTAAGGCTGAGCGACAGGAATCGCGATTGCGATATGATTTGCGATATCCGAGGGAATGGTGATTTTTTTTTTACTCATTTTCATTCAAAAAAACATGTGTGATATTTGTGTGGATCTGTAAGAAACAAACATGTTCTCTTCAGTCAGTGTTTAGATCAAGGCAATAATTAATCCAAAATTATAGTTTGGCTTGGACAAATATCGTTCCTCCTGCGATTTGAAAATTGCAGTAGGCCGTATTGTGATTTCGATATATTTTGATTCATCCTTCAGCCCTAGCGCTATCCGATTGCTTTCTGATCACAGAAAGCACATTATAATGCCAGGTAAAGAGGGAGCCTATGTTAGTACCAAAGTACCAGGAACTACTTGACAGCTGAATGTGACAAAAATGCACGAAGAGAGAGTTCAGCCATGGCTAATACCTTGTTTTTGCAGTGCGATAGTGTGAAATAAATAAAGGCTGGGTTACGGAGGGGGTGGGGCTCTCAGCATCGCGCTGGTTCCAAAATACAAAGCCACAGACACAAACACCTCCTAGGCCATTACATCTTCCCCCTCACTGACACATCTCAAAGAAGAAAAACAGCAATCTGGCCTCACACACAACCCACAGAGCAGAGTTCATTCACTCATTAAGTCACTGTGCTTCGGCCAAAAAAAAAAAGAAAAGAGCAGCTTCCCATCAAACAGATTAGTCTCAACAAACAACTATTCTGAAGAGATATGAGTAAAAGGATTCCAGAATAAACCAACTCAAAATAACTTTCTTTGTGGCAATAAAGACTGTGTGGTCATGTTTTTTTTTTCACATTTTAAAACAGGCAATGCAGCCTTGAAGAAACCTGATATGTTTACGCAAGAAGCAGGCTCTGGATCAAATGGTTTGCCACATTCTTCTAAATCAAAATAAACAACATTTTCAAACTTCTTGAGACGTGAGGAAAATAGGTTTATGTCTCGAATACCAACAGAGCATGGAAGCACAGAACTGTGAAGTCAATCTTCAGTTGAATATGTACTGTGTTCTTTACCACAATACCATCAAAATAGTAATATAATACTTTAAGATATGAACCGTTTTCATCATCTAAGTATTACATTTTCTAATTTATTTATTTCTACTGATCTATGCCAGAGCGTAGAACTATAAAAATTAGAATGATTAAAATGCAGCCTTTGCAATCTTTTATTGAAAATTATTAGTTAGTTTTCATTTGAAAACAACATTTTCAGCTCTGTATTAGAAGTAAAACCAGTGAGCATGAGCATGCATGTCCGTGTTTAACGTGTTCTGTGTTCTGATATCTGTTAGCCCACAGGACAGAAACTATTGTAGTTGTTTGAACAACGATTATCAATAACAGGTCTAGGGAACCCAAGGGTTCTTTGAAGAGGTCCCAGGCGGTTCCCAGAGAAAAATAAAATGGAATATGAATATGCATTTCATAACAATGAAAAATAAGAAAGGTATTATACTTAAGAGTTAGAAGGATCAAATATAAATACATATTTCTAGTATCAAATACAACCAAATACATTTAAGTGGCTCTGTGGTGTAGTGCCGATGGTTCAGTCTGTTGCTGAACGAGCTGATGATGTGCTCTCAGCTAATTGCTAAACCATTAGCATCACAGTCAATACTTCATACACAAAGCTGTATCATTCACACATGATTCAAGCACATCAGGTTGGTTTGTTATTCATATTAATAGCAGATGCTCAGATGCTCCCATATATGGGACTTTAAATGAGCACTAACGTAACCTAGATTAACAACGTAAATGAAAACCCTAAGCCTTTTTTAAAGATTTTCTTTGTTTACTCGATTTGTGCTGGGCCGACTTGTTGCTTCAGTTCTGACTAAAGGCCACATTATACTTCTACGACTGCATAATGCGTTATCCAACTGCGTAACCACGGAGACCACTCGAGCCTTCATAGTTCTCCGTCGTGGTACTGGATACACACTGCAATTCCCCGCCCTATCAATAGGGGTAGCTACGCAAGGTTGGCTACAGTGAACATTGCGTCCGAGAGAGAAAGACTATTGTTGTTGTTGCAGCTGAATAACATTAAAACAGTGGCCGTTTCTCACTTTTCTGTGTCCCGGAACACAGCTTTAAGATCATTTGAGGCAAGAAATTAGCCATTTAGAGTTTAAACATGTGGTTTGTGTATTAAGATATGACATATTTATCTGTGGACGCTCGGTTCGCACAGTGGCCGGCACAGAGCAGCGTTATCTCGGCCTGTCCTGAGGACCAATCGCAGCCCTTGCCGTCTCGGTTGTCCCTTAACGGAGTGACGGACACTTAAAATATATTTTGTGCACCCGGAGACAATGGAGAGACTCTCCGACAGCCTCTCCGGCGATGTAGAGTGGTCGTCGTAACCTACGTAGAGCACTTTATGCAGAAGTATACATTGGGCTTTAGGGACCACTTTGAGTGTGTGGTCAAGAAGGCGAGGGAGAGGTGCACTTGAGTGGGTGTATGTAGCATGAGAAGCTGGGCACCAGAGAGTTGGGGTTAGTAGCAGTGGCAACCTGGAGCTACTCTCTCATTAGGTTCGGCCAATCAAACGACACTGTCAAGGCTGTCATTCAAAATCACTCCCCTGGTGTCCAATCCTGAAGCAAGCTGACGCACTCAAGTTGCACATGAATTATTCTATAGGGTCACAATAATTACACCACATAACTTGTAGAAAGACCTTCACAACATACTGAAGTTTTCTTTCCATTCACATCATCAAAATTATGTTCAAGTAGTGCTTTTATATACTACAAAAAAATTACATACATTAAAAAGATTAGTTCGGTACTTCCTGCATGACGAGAGCACAGACTCCATCTGACACAGTCACTGAATTCGGCAGTGCTGTCACTAAATACACCACACTCCTCTGTTAAATATTAAGATTATTGATATTCCCTTTCCCTTACTACATTTTGGAGATAAACGTGTTAATCTGGTATTTTTCAGTCTCTTTAACTGATCTACAGTTCAGCATGGTTCAGTTTCATTCCTGAGTCGACACCACACTCCTGAATCTTCCACAGATTACACTCAATCTGTGGCCGGCAGTCTGCAGCATTTAGGGCCAATTCCAATTCCTATCTTAACCCTCAATCTTAACCCTCAAGCTCAACCCTTATCTTAACTGGCCCTCAAAACCAAGTGTTGAGGGTTATTTTGTCACTTAGAAATGGGACACCCCTTAAATGCAGATACGTCTTCAGACTGTGGGGGGCAGAATAACATGAGAAGAAGGATACATTTACGTCACGATTATTTATTTATTATTTTATTTCAGTCAAGTTATTAGGTTGTCAGTTAGTTATAAGATGATACTCATACAAATACCACAACCACGGACATATTCAGCTGACAGTTACCACACACCAAGGCTTATTGAAGGGTAAACCATAGCAAACGATCGCGTGTGCGCACCGGCCGGCTCGTAAAATAAAAATAAATGTTAGGCAACAATGACGTCAGTAATCCATAATATGGGTCTAAACTAAGATAATACAATGGTTTTCATCATTTTTATATCTGTATTAACAGAGAAAATACTTAATTTGTATCGCACTCGCTTCGCTGCTTTCGACGCCATCTTTCTTATGTGAAAACACGTAATGCATTCTGGGTAGCCCTTGCTCCCAAGTGTGGTCTCGGAAAATCTCAATATTGAGGGCGATACAGCCCTTAAACTTGCCTCTCAACTTAATTTTTTCTGAGAATCGGGACAGCACTTGCACTAGAGGGAGCGTGCATTTTTGAGATTGAGGGTTAAGCAAGGAATTGTAATTCACCCTTAGTATTGCTCAACTCACTTGGAGCCTCTCCAGAACAGGTAATAAAAAAGTACCAGGTAGTATCGCTAATGGAAAAGCAAAACAAGAGTAGAGTTGAGCCATGCCAAGCCATGGTTTAGGGGTTTAGTTACTCTTTAAGTCGGGGTGTCAAACTCATTTTAGTTCAGGGGCCACATACAGGGAAATTTGATCTCAAGTGGGCCATACAGTAAAATATTAGCATAATACCCTGTAAACAACAAGGACACCAAATTGTTTCCTTTGTTTTACATTCTATGAAGTTTCTTTTTACAAAACATTATGAACAACTTGAAATTCCTTGAGAAAATTGACAAAAAAGTGCAATTTTAACAGTATTACACATAAGTTTACCGCATACAGATGTGCATTACAACTTACAGATCACATTGGATCTACAAAGGGAAAATACACGTAGTCACAGGTAGGCCTGTCACGATAACAAATTTTGCTGGACGATAAATTGTATCAGAAATTATTGCGATAATCGATAATATTGTTGTTCTGAGATAATTTTCATCTAATACAATGATAATGGTATAATAATGCAGGTACACCTTTTCAAAGAGAAATAAACTTTTATTTTAAAGAATATTTAACAGTAGAACACAATAAATTAGTTGGCGAATGTGGTGCCAACTTCAGCGTCGTCACGCTGGCTATCCTCCTGTACGCTGCCATGTGCAGTACAGACAAACAACAACAAACATGTGGATTAGAATCCATCAGTCGCACATTCAAGTCGCCTTTAGCTGCTCTTATACCTATCCAGGAGTCATTTCAGCAATTACGCCGAGTCAATGTTTTGGTTTTCGACTGTGGGCTACTCGGCGCTACTAGAGAGAAGTAGAAGGAAGTTTCAGCGCATGCACGCGCTCCTGGTGTTGTTGTATGGCAGTGCTTCACAGCGCCACCTAGCCACCTGGCATGCATACTACATTAAATTTCACACACTTTAGGACCCGGGAGAGAGAGGGAGAGAGAGGGAGACGGGGAAAACTAAAAAGCATGCAAATGGCATTTATCGCGGCCAGAAAAATGAGCGAGCTAATTTTAATTATCGTGCGATTAATTGATTTATTGAATATCGCGACAGGCCTAGTCACAGGTATCTGGGACAGAAAAATTTAGTATTTTCTCATTATAATTAGATTCTAATCATAATGTGAAATTTTCACAAACTCATCCTGTGGGCCTGATTGGAACCTCTGGTTGGCCAGTTCTGGCCCACGGGCCGCATGTTTGACACCCCTGCTTTAAGTTGTCCTTTGTTGACATTTCTTGTAATTTTTCATATTCATATAATTTTATACTGTATATGGTCTAATATGTCACAACTCTTTCAAAACTTATCTTACAAAATTTATCAAATTTATCGTTTTTTTTTTTTTTTAAACTTTTCTTTAACTCACTGCAGAATTGTCAGAAAAGTAATCCTCTCTCTCTCACAGACCAAGTTTGCCTGCACACAAGCAATGACAGGAAACAGCGGAAGCAGGGGGTTGAAAGAATTGGGTTTTCCTGCAGGGTCATTCACTCGCCTGGCAACAGGCCAACAAGCACACCACAAAGACGGAAAAAAAGTGAGGGAGTGTGTTCCACCTGCCCCAGTGACCACAGACTGAGCACTGAACTTCCCAGGGAGTCTTGGCTGAATCCTGTCCACTGTCTGTTCTTCATCCGCCCTGTCAGTGCTACTGTAGCCTGACAAAAAAGCAGCACTCCAAAGAGTGTCCCATGCAAATGAGAGTGAAAGCAACACATCAGCTCTTACTAAATGCAGCCTTTTAGGGTATGGCAGTTCTGACCCAAAAACCATTTGGTCATACATGTGTGAAGCTGAAATTGTAAAGTGTGTTAGCTTTCATTCTCACTCCCGTTCTCTTTCTCATGGTGCATCACACATAGAATCACACTTGTGCACACTCTCAGACACAGTGGTCCCCACAGTGGGCCAAATGGGGGCTGCAGTCTTATCCTCAGCAGATATGACCTAGTTTCTATTCAAGCCCATCTCTCTTTGTTCACTCCACAGTGGAGGAGGCTGTTGCAGCCTGTGGAACAAAGAGTTCCACAGGAGACCCTGCCTCTTTTAGGGTGGATTGAGTATATCCACCCTAAAAATGGCTCATTGAGGAAAAGCTACTTGGACTCTGACTGCCAGTAAACTGTCCATTTCTACTTTGAACTAACTGCACTGCAGATGAGGATGGATAATTCACAGATCATGCAGTCTTGACCCATTCTCTTCACTCTCTCTTTTAGTCTGAGACAAACATCAAGGAAGAGAGAGGGGTATGATTTATCAGTCTGGGCAAAAAAAGGATCAGGTGACAAAGGAAGTATAAGGAAATTCAGATCACTAAATCAGGAATCTATAACCCTTTGTGGGGTCCATTCCTTTATACAAATAACAATGGTATAATCTGTCTCCAAGCATTATAAATGGCTGTTAGAATGGCACTTAAAGACAATTTTACTGTGTTTGACAGAGGGGCATCGTCAATTTCATTTTAGCATATGAAATAACAGATCTATGGCTGTACCACTCTTAGCAACGCTGTTGAGACAAAACCTGAATCACTACGCTTCAGCAACATGGCACCGTGTATGCATGTAACAGCTAAAGCCTGATTTATACTCACTCAACAACTTTTGTCACTCAGACTGACATAACTTTGAGTTTAAGACACTTTAAATAAATGCTCCAGGGTCCTGCAGAGACCACACACTGTCCTAACATTATATGATCTTGATCAGTTTATCATTGTGTCACCTTGTTTATACATATAGTACAAATTTGGGCTACTTTGTGTTGATAATGCATGGATTTGATGCAACTGCCGTGTTAAATAAAGGAGGGATTTTAAAGTTTGACCGAGATGACAACAGGACGACGAGGTCAGTTGAATCCTGTAGAACAGCCTCTACACAATTGCTGAAGTACAAGACCACCAGCAAGTTTAAAAAAAAGACAAGTGACCCAAAACATACATACCCAAACAATCAAGCAGATGTGTTTGACATTTCCTTATACTAAAAGTACCTGAAGACTCTTTAATGATGGAGCTGCGAACAGACCATTTAGTCTTTAATGACCCAACAGCAACAGCTGACCTCCCAAAAAACTGCACATCCGTACAAGGCAGACAAATTATACTTTGAAGGCAAGAGAAGAAGATTTTAATAAGCACCTGACACTGCTGCTGCATTTGTCAACTCTGGCAAATGAGGCGCAAAATTGTTGGAAGCAGATAT
Organism: Microchirus variegatus; assembly: GCF_963457635.1. NCBI lineage: Eukaryota > Metazoa > Chordata > Actinopteri > Pleuronectiformes > Soleidae > Microchirus > Microchirus variegatus. Next base: position 24,927,829 of record NC_139816.1, read on the forward strand.
CCGTAGCAGCTGATGAATGGATTGAGATCTGCGAGAAAGTGTGAGTGAAGAACATGCAGTCTCTGAAAACCCTACACACCAGAATCTGACTGGGACATGGGCAAGCAGTAATCAGCACCTGGCCCACGAGAAAAGAGCTGAATGAGAGGAGGGTGGAAAATAAACTGGGGATGATGAAAGAAAGGTAAAAGGGAACCACAATCACAATGGAGATTACACAGAAGGACAAAGCTAGAGGTGCTGATGAGAGTCAGTAATTCAACAGAAGCACAGGAGCTACCTTGCTTATATTTTGCCCTTAAAAACTCAGACATTACTAATTTTTGCGATCTTCTAAACTATTAAAGAAGAGCAAAAGAGGCAATCAGAGATGGCAGACTTCACCCCATTCAAGAAACAAGCCTCTGTCAGCCTCTATTGGTCATATTGGAAAATGCAAGCGTGGAAGCACAAACAGACAGAGCCACGAAAAAAACAATACTTCACTCCCACTCCATGGGGAAAAAAAGGTATCAAATACACCCGATCTGGAATGACACCATTTTGAAACAGAGTAAAGTGGCATCTTACCTGTATGTGTTCTGTCGAGCTGCTGCTCAGCTCGTCCCCAGACTCTGAATCATTGCGGAGTTTGTTGAGTTCATGTGATCCACCGTCTCCTGATGGATCACATGGTGATGGGGTCTTGTCACTGTCTGGACTTCTGTTATGATTGTTCCCCACTTTGAGGGGAGGGGAATCTGCCCGTGTTTGTGGGAGTGTGGCGTGGTTGGCATGGTGGTGATTGTTGTTGTTGTGAAGCAGCACCAGCTCAGCTACCACTTTGCAGTGATGGGGACTCCCCATGTTCTGGTTACCGTCCTTTGGTAGAACTGGTGGTGTGACACGATCATAGGACGGCGACGGGGTAGAGGAAGGCGATGGACGACCAAAGCTGGACATTTCCAGCAGAGGCCTGTTGAGGTTTTCATCGGATGCCCGGCAAATATCCAAAACAGTGGGTTTGGCCCGTAACGTGGGCTTCTGAGGTGGCATGAGTGCCCGGCGTACCTCCCTGACGTACTGTGCCGGCACATAAAAGGCCTTTGTGCCCTCTTCCCGTTTCACCTGCCACCAGTCCTCATTCGTCTTCTTCACCAGCAGGTAACACTCTCCCTGGTGGATAGCCACCATCTTGTCTTTGACCTTGTACTCATAGTCATACTCCACCTCAATGTAGACCTGGCCTGGGGGGATAGGCAGTCCCTCTCTGTCAGCCATGGCGGTCAGAATTGAACTCTGAATTCAACTGCTCAGCGACGCAGGCCTGGAGAGCTCCTCATGTCTGCCGGGCTGCAGGAGACAAGACCAGTGGGTGCGTTAGAATTTCTTGGCAGGGTCATAAAAATGCTACCATATTGTGTTATTGCTGGCAATTCAATTTCTTAACAATGATATTGTTAGTGTGTAAAATTTCCCTCAAAACACAACAATAAAGATAACAACTTTTAACACACAGAACAAGGTGCAAGATTCAGGGCTGCAGTTAATTATTATTTTCATTTTTGATTAATCTGTCTGTTATTTTCTCAATTGAGTTGTTTGTACTATAAAATTTAGCTGAAATCAGAGAACCTATTTCCATTGTATCAACGTTAACATTCATTTAGCAATTTAATTCATAATCAACTAATTGAACAGTTACAGCCAATCAGATGCATTTAAATGAGCACTGACATGAATATGAACAGAGAAAAAATGAATATATAAAAATATAAGGGGAATAAATTTATGTTATTCTGTAACAAAGTCAATTACATGCATGATTGTAAACCACAAAATTTGTGTCCGTGTTGTAAAAAAATGAAAAGAAACATTTGTCCTATTTCTAACAACATACTGTTTAAAAAATAACAAGCAGAACATTCTTCTTCAGACACACCATCATGTCCACATTGTCTGGTGAGAGGCTTGCTCTCTGTGCTGTGACAATGTCCTGTGCAGTGGAAAAAAACGCTCTCACTAGGAACAGATGGCTGTCGGGGCTTGAGCACACTAAGCAAATACTTGAACCCCTCATTCTCGACCACTGAAAATGGGCACATATCCAGTGCCACAAGGAAACCCCAATGTTATTTTTTGAGCCCAGTCCGAATAGGCTATGAACTTCATCTGAAATAAATTTGGCAGAGTAGAGTGCGGCTGTAGGGGTTTCTTCCATATTGGTATTATATTGGTAGGGACAATCTGGTTATTGGTGGTAGAGATAGACCGATATGGTTTCTTCAGGGCCGATACCGATTATTAGCAGTCAAGGAGGCAGATAACCCGATAAATTTGTAGCCGATATTCATTTGCAGTAAAAGTGAAAATATTGGCGTCAAGATTTTTAATAAAACATACACCACAACAACACTTAACTTTGTTTAAATGCCTTTACACATATTCTTAAACAGCTTTTCAGATTTTTTATCTTAGACAATAAACTTCTTTGTTTTAAAATTCTAACAAAAGGTGCAGGAAGTTCCCAGGCTCAGCAGCATGTCTTATAAAGTTAAATGAAAACTTAAAGAAATAAATAGCTCGCTAAAGTTTTCTACAGTAAATAAAGTTTTCTTAAATTTCAATATAACTGAAATGTTATTTTATCTTTCACTTTCACTTTGTTTAGTTCAAGTTAAAACTAAACGTGAATGGAGTTCCCAGGGTAAGCAGCATCTCTTATGAAGTTAACTGACATTTTAATTAATTAAATTAATAAATTGATCTCTTATTGGCTGTCGGATTAAAAAAAAAAAGGCTGAATATCGGCGCTGATAATCGGTCCATCCCTAATTGGTGGGGACCACATCCATACACAAACCTAAGCCCTTGCAACAGCCCACAGGTTTAAATCAGGCTCTGGCTCATAATTACAGTTAATGGCCCGGTCTCTGACACATCATGCATGGGCTCAGGTCAGGCTGTTTTTTTGGGCCTGATCTAAACTCCAACATGCACATACACCCATCAAACAGCTCCCAAACCTCTCAGCCTGTCACACCTCAACCTTATTTCTCATCCAATTAACACAACCGCAGAGTGCTCCTGCTGTTAAACACGCACACATTATGACACGATCCTACAGACATACTCGATCAGTGAATCAGCTGAAGAACACCACAGGGCAAGTCCTGCCTCTGAACAACATGAAAACCACAACACATACTGCAGTCAACACTGATTGTTCTGAAAGCCTACACCACCATTGCTAAGGATATCCAGCCTGGTAACCTGATGACACTCTGCTGAGCTAAAGGTGATGACAACATGACCCCACACGTTGATCCACCATGTGATCCAGTGGCTACAATGACTCCTCAAAGCTATCACCCCTTCACAGACTGCATCCAAAAATAACGTGTCTGTTGTTTCATAGAACCCAGTTTGGCTGTTTGAGATCATTGCACATTGATGCAATAATGAGACACAGTCTAAAATGGTTTAAAAACACAGGGTTAGAGTTTGAGTCGCACAACAGCTGAGCCCCTCCCCATAGTGCAGGGTTTGTTTTGGGATGAGGCATGAGTCATTGATCTATCTGACGGAGAGAATCCCTTTATGGGTTAACCTAAATAAATACCAGGTTAAATCTCACAGCAGAGGGGCTGCTACAGAGCCGTGACTTCCTTCATATCAAATTCTCCTCCTCCCTCCCTCCCTGAAATAGCAGCCACCATGGAATTACATCTTGGAAGTGCACGCGGTAGAAGCAGGTGCTCTCAGTGAGGCATGACAGCATCTCAATCTATAAGCAGGCCATGCTTATGTAAAGGAATATGTACACACGCACACACACACACACACACACATACGCACACACAAAGAGTGAAGCTCAGACTGGCAGCTACACGCTCAGAATAGATTTACGGTAGTGAGAGCCGTCTGTGCTAAAGTGGAAGCCCACATAAGAGATGGGCTGCAGGTTCAGAATGAGCTTCAATTGTTTCTGTTTTTTCCTCCATCACCATGAAGCACGCACACACACACACACACATCATGGCAGTGTGTGTTGTTTGTGTCTGATGGGTGATGACATCCCAGTCTGGTCCTGTCCCAGGACGAGTGTCCGCCATGATGTCAACAAAGCACATGTACCAGCCTTTATGAATGAAAAGCCTCTCTGTTTCTGGCGTGTTTCCAGCATGTACGTACCAGAGTAATGTATGATATGGTACGAGTGGAACTACACGCACGATCGTCAGCTGATCGGGCTACCGAAAAGTTTCACTCGCTTATGACCAGTGTTTCTTCAACGCCTGCAGTCTATCCTCACATGAAGTTTGACATCTTGTTGAGACAAACGGCCACAAACCTAGCAAAGGGAAAAACGAGCTGCTGGAAGTCCTCCGCTGTTGTCCGTTGTGTTGTTGTGTCATATTCATTGTTGGCGCACAGGTACAACATCATGCTAAGTATCCCGCAGACATGGCCATCAGACAGAGAGAATGAATAACCGTTTTTTGACTGATGGAAAATGACGACTGCTGCATCAGCTACCAACACTAGCGGTGCTACTACTACTACTACACTAACCCTAACCCAAGCACTGCTAGTGTTGGTAGCTGATGCTACCAACATTTGCGTGTCTTTTTTCTGTTGCCCCGTGTAGTCGTGGAGAGAGCCGTGTACATGTTGCGTTCTAGTCCAACAGGGTCAGCCTCTGACTCGCGACTCCTCGCGTATTTGCTTTTCGTTAGCCTGCAGTCTGTGGCTAGCGTTAGCTGTGTGGCTAGCTTCCAGCCACAGCTGATTGTGTAAACACTTGTTTTGTGAAAGAAAAAGAAAAAGCCTTGGTTGTGGAAGCGAGAGGTCTTGTTGTTGTTGTTGGTCCTAAAAGTTGATACAAAATTGAAACTGAGAAACTTTGTTTTACAGCTGAAAAATATTTACTGTTTGGTACCGGTACCGAATTCCAGATACCAATAACGGTACGATAATTATGAACGATACCCAACCCTATCTTTACCTTTCTAAACCGTACCATACTGTACCACACCAAACTGTACCATAATGGAAACACAGCTAATGAGGACTCACTATCTGCAGATAGTGAGCATGCACCAAAATCTATTGATCTCATTGATATCACAATTAACATGTACAGCAGGTACAAAACATGCAGAACTACAGCACGGTCCAATCTCGCCATTTGCTATTTGTTTTTCTGTGACGTAAATGTCAAACAGGAAGCTGATACAACAGGCACTAGCTCATGGCGAGATACAGCTCCACCTACGGAGGCAGAGTCGGACGTACCAATAAATAAATGTTCTCCTCCTCATGTATACTCAAGCTCTGCAAGTTATCACATGGCCTGTCTTAGTCAGACTACAATCTGAGCTCAATAAAAGCTCAGCTCAGTAGTGACTAAACAACAAATGATATGTCTGTGACCATGTAGAATGAAACTGATCATTTGCTTTTCTGTGAATGGATCAGTGGTTCTCAAAGTGAGATCCATTTTTTTTATATAAAACAATGCTTATGTGTTTATACAATCAATGTCCATTTGTGGTTCCTAACAAGCTACTTTTCAGTAGGAGTTAAATGTTCCGTATGACAGATGTCCTAGAACTATGGGAATTCCGAGTTCCTATGTAGTGCCAAAAAAGGGGGGTATTTTCCTAACAGCTCAAAAAAACTAAGGCTGAGCAACATGGTCTAAAATGAATATTGCAATAATAATAACATGGCTTTATCATGATACAAGATATTTCTTTAAAACTAAGTGACAGTGCCTCTAATGTGAAAGTGTGCCTTGATTATTTTCTCATCAAACAATTTGTAGTCAAATTCTTCTTCGATGTTTTACTGCATTGTTAACTCTTCCTATCACTGCGAAGCAGAATTCAACAAGCATTAGATTAAGCACCCACTAATAATCCTTCATCAAGTTTCCCTTTCTCTTAAAATGATCTCAAAGGAAATAAAGAAGGACAACCCTGGATTTGTTCGTCCTGTAGGAGCTCTTTGGCTGAGAATGAATTTGAGAACGTCAGAAGAGGAATGCTGCTGTTGCACCACCAGCAGGCTGCAACATGTAGAATCAATGCCATAAAGGTAGAAAATGCATACCTGTATAACAGGCATTATGGCAAAAGGATGTACACTATAGCACTCATGACTCAACCTGGTGAAAACCAAGATCCACACACATCACGACCTGTGCTTTCTGTCCGTGTGCACATCTGCAGAGGAGGACCAGGGCTGCCTTTGTCCCTGCTGCTACATTCAAAACAGATGTGGCCATCTGAGCAGAAGCAGCAGCAGCAGCAGCAGCAGCAGCCCCTCCAACATGTGCTGCTGCTGCTTCTGCTGCTGCATGTGCGGACGGACGAGCTGCAGCATGGACTCATTTTGATTTTGACATAAAAGAAGAAGCGCAGTGTGAAAGCCCCCAAAACAAGCAGCTTAAGTGCACAAATTGTGGTGTGTGTGTGTCTGGCCAAAGACAGCATGCCTGGGGCAGGGTTGCGGCGGTGAGAGGGAGGGCATAGGTGGGGGGCAGGGTCCCGTCAAGCCCCCCCCCCCCCACACACACACACACACAAATAGAGAGAGAACACAAAGGACTTAAATCCATATGCATTCAAAGCTGCTCGGACTCCAGCAACATCCAGGGAGCGTGGGAAGGGCAGGCCCGGGAAGACCTCCTCCGAACGGCGACGTGGGGCGCAAATGAGCCCCCACAAATCTGATGCTATCACGTGGAATGTCTAATTAACCAACTGTTAACATGTCTCAAAGTGGTAAGACTATTAAAACACATACATGTTGTTGTTGTTTTTTCTAACAAATGTATACAGACACATTTCCAGAGGAGTGAGACACAAAAACACCCTGCAGGTTCACTCGGATACGAACCGTCCTATATCTGCAACAGCGTGCCTAGCAACAAAGTAACTCCGACACAAGCCAATAGTGTCTCTGTGAGCGGGCACGAGACAGAAAAGCACCGCGCTGAAATGAAACACACCCACCTGGGAAGGAACTGCGCGTCGCTGTCTTCTGTGACCACAGACAGAGCAGAGAGAAGGATGAGGAGGACGACAACTTTGTCTCTGTGTTTCAGGGTCTGCAGTAGCAGCAGCAGCAGCAGCAGACCTGCTGCCTGTCCTCCTCTCTGAGCGCTGTCAAGTCCACTGTAGCGGTAACATGAGGCACTTCTCGCTCATGACTTTCAAAGTAAAAGCATGCCACAAACCTGCCACAGGTTTGCCCATAGATAGATAGATAGATAGATAGATAGATAGATAGATAGATAGATAGATAGATAGATAGATAGATAGATAGATAGATAGATAGATAGATAGATTATATATAATAATGTTTCTAACTAAACTTTACCTAAATAAAAATCTCTAGGCACTCTTTATTGTCATTATTTTTGCGATTAATTTATTTTAATTCATGTACAGTTTTAAAGAATGTGTATCGATTCCTTTAAATTACACATATCGCTATCTCTGTCTATACTCTTATTTTGAAAGAAAAACTATACTCTTTTCCGATTACGCGTCGTGTTTCCGTTCAGCTTGTCGCACTGAGTCAACCCAGTGAGAAAGGACGCAGCATTCCCTCTTGTAGGCTTTGTCCTGAGCCGCAGTCTGAGCCGAACACACTGGGTTCTTGGGGGGAGTTCAGGGAATCACCTGGAAAGACCTTGATTACATATTCTTTATTACATAGTATGCCATCATTTCTCATTATTTGACAGGATAAAAAAAAAATATTTTCATGTTGTCATACCATATCATATTTTTATAATATTATTTATTTACATATATATATATATATATATATATATATATTATTATATTTGTATATATTATATTATATTATAATATATACTTTTATTTATATATATATATATATTATATACTTATATATGTAGTTTGATTTCAAAACAAAAAAATAATAATAATCTGCAGGGTAATCATCCTCCTCTCCTCTGCCAAGGGGACTCCTACCGTAGGGAGTCCCCCTCCATCCTAACAGCATCATGCATGATTTAGTACTCGGATTATCCAGGAGCACAGCAGGACAGCTCATACCATATAAGAGACACCGACAGTTGTGCCAAGCAATAAGGCTACATGTTTACATTATATCAAAGCAATGTGTGATTTCTGTACTGCAGTTGAATGAGATCACTGGACCAGAATGTCTGCGTAAAAGTGCGCACCCTGCTGGTGTGAGGAGGGAAGTGACAGACGTGAGCACTCATGAGTTCCAGGACTTTCAGTCTTGTTTTTATTCAATGTTTTGGAAAGTGAAAATGCTAAATCAACACCCCCACTCTGCTCATTACTTATGCTTCCATATATTGAGTGTATTTTGATTATTTTCAATAGGAATCTTTAGAGTTCATTCATTTCTATTCAACAGAAAAGTATTTATTTGCTAATTAAAAGTATTTTAAGCCAATGCAAAACGTTAAATTGATTGTTTGGGTTCAGGAAGTGTGGTTATACACTGGCTGTACCCCCAGTGCTAATGATCAGCCTGAAGCTTCAGCTAACTAACAGCAATACATGAATATGTGGTGGATAGACCCTCAAGATACTGTAGACATTAGGTGAGCCTGTTGTTTAGTCACTAAAATAGTTTATTCTCTGTGTGTTTTCAGATGAGAGTGAGCCTCAGTGACTCAGCACAACACATGTAACTGTGCTTCAAACAAAAACTAACCATCCCATTTACAACAAACATAAATTAAATAAACAAAATAAATAAAGGAAATCATTTTGTATTACTAGAACAGGGGTAGAATTTGAGTCGAGAAATACCTTTTTCAGTTTTTCACTGTTAAAGGGCAAAATCACTCATATTACAAATTGTGATTTGTAAAATGTTTATTTGTAATATGTTTACAAAGTCAACATAATAACTGTTGCTTGTGGCCATCGGGCAAAAATGACATAATGTATCGACCTGCTCTGTGAGTGCTGTTACTCTGCTAAAAGCTGACGAGCTGTGGCTTTTTGAAATGGTAAAAACAAGACGGGGCAGAATTAATGCAGAGAATGCTGTATAATGAAAAAAGCTTGTTTTTGATCTGCAGGTGTACTGTACAGCACCAAAATGTGACTTATAATACTATTACTGGTGGAAATGGTGTGTGCATAATAAGAACGATGCTTAGGCAGAACAGTGTCACTAAGAGATACTTGTTCATCTGCAGCTGTGCTAAAAAAAAACAGAATCCCAGAGAAAACAGAGAGCTCCAAACGTCACCTGACTCACTTTGTTTAGACTGCCATGTCAGCAGGAAAAGCCTTGGTAAACAATTAATTTCCGGTTTCAAGCTGTCAGGGTTCCTTACGCACTTTTAATACATGAAGATTGCGCATTATATCGCAGAACATGACAGACTGAAAATAAGTGACCCTTATAACGCCCATGCTTTCCAGCAGGAGCGTACGTTATCCGTCCAGAATGGCAGTATTCTGACTCTTCAACTTTCTCAGGAGCTGCAGGGAAAACAGAAGGAGATGTTTGTATGACGTATGCAGACAGTTAAAGACGTCGTCTGAGGAAAATGACAACTCTCATAGATCTGTGATAAGAAACAATTGATTGTGGAACATGATGTATGAGTTGAACCTGTTGAAGTTGGACCTATTGACACTGGGGATGAGTGGAGCACCCGGCAGCTGGCCTGGTCTGATGGGCTTGGCTGTGTCAGAAACAGGGGAAAGAGAAAAAGTATTCTGGTCACACAAACATGTTTTTTTGTATTAAATGTTTATTTTTTTCAGGATTATTTATGTGGGGTTTATTGATGTTCCAAATAGTACCTCTGTTATACTCAATTGACAACAGGCCCTGTCAAGCAATACTATCAGTGCTGTGTATGTAAGCTTCTGACACTTTCTATGGGCACGTCCATGTGTTTTACAGTCTTACAATGTCTCTGTCGCCTCCATCTGTCTTGACCAAAAACAAATGACTGCCTGCGTGGGAATGTTGCCAGGCAACACTGCTGTACTAACACAGAGAGAGGCATGTGAAGCTCACAGAAGTCATTTGACAATGGCTGTTTGTTTATATTTAAATGTTACAAGGTACAGTTTTAATCTCTCTTTTAGAATGTTGGCTTCATTGAAAAAAAAAAAAAATATATATATATTTTTTTTAGTTACCTTGCAATTGTTTTTCTATTTTTTGGAGTGAGCAGTGAGAAAACAATTAGCCACCATGACAACAGCTGCATAAGGGTAGACAGGGTAACAAATTGACTTAACTATAATGTTGACCGTGGAAAGTATTTTTGCAATGTTTACACTGGCTGACATCAGTCACTGTGAAAACACAAACTGCCATGTAAAGATTATACAGGTTAGAGAAATCGTGCAGAAATTGCTTCTTTCTCGGCAAGAATGTAATTAAGCACATTACACGGACCCGATGGTCCAACTGATTTCAAACTTGACAGGTGTCTTGCTACGGGCACGAGTAAGTAATGCAAAAGATATCGTTAAATATATCGGTAAAAGAAGCTCACATTGGCTTTCGCCGCTCTACTGTAGCCACTCCCCCTCTCACTCACACAGCACTGTGGGCTACCTGAGAGGGTGAGCGGGCTGCTAACTGTCACTGAACAGATTTTGCACGTGCACTGCACTAGTGTTGCAAATGATTATATTTTAAGGTGAAGACATATTGCATGGTTAGGATGAAGACAGGTTAAAGGTGCATTATGTAATACATCTAAAGGAACTGGCCATAAAATCCTCCTAATATGTCACAGAGACTCAGGAATAATGTTCATATAACAAACTGAACTCACCAACAACAACAGTTGACAGACTGCAACAACAAAAAATCTTTTTCAGACTGCAAATCATGTTTATGTTTATGTTTTGAAATCATGTTTTGGCATGTGGCGCCACCTTCTACCGTCTACCAATCATCAGTAGAGTCTCAACTGCCGAGCAACCACGGGTTGCCAGTTACGTCAGAAAAACAAAACTTTAAAGACCTCGGTATTTTGAATTTGAATGTAGTAACCGTTTTTGGCCACATTCTTATGGCACCTTTAAGATTAGGGTTAGGCCAGTAGTGGTTATGGTGGAGGTTAGAGTAAGTCTCCAGGAGATTAAAGTATGTCAGTGTAATGTCATGGAAACCAGACTGTTTGTGTACAAAAATGTAAAAACCTCTCTTTAAAGTGCTTTTTCAGGGTGAAGAACTAGTTTTAGGTTTAGGGTAAGGCATTACGTCAATGATGTGTCCTCACTATTATATAAAACCATTTTATGTGTGTGTGTGTGGACTAACCTATCAGTGCTGAGCCTCTCCTGCCCATGTTTTTGGGCTTGACAGTGTCCTTAATGCGCTCTACCTCCTGTTGGTAGCGTTTTTGCTCACGGGCTGCGTTCTCTTTGGCCTCCTTCAGAGCAGCCTCCAGGGCTTTGACCCGTTCAGCGGTGGCCCGCAGACGTTTCTCCATCTTTGGAATCTCACAGCGAAGGTCAGCGTTGTCCTGCACCAGCTTCAGAGTGAGAGGGAAGACCTCAGGATGAGCATGAAACTAATCGACTCTGTGTTTAACTCTGTGCTTGCACACATGTTCACCTGCTTGTGGACTTTAGTTAGCTGCTGGAGGTTGTTCTCCAGGAAACATATCTTCTGTTTCTGGGCAGTGGTAATCTCCAATTCTTCTGAATCTCTCTTCTGATCAAATAGAACGAAAAACTTTGTCTTTAGCATTTTTTCACTTTGTAGATCACATGGAATGAAAACGATACAAAATAAAACATAGATATTTGAATAATAAATAGGAGTTTGAATATTGCAACTGCTAATAAAGGCAGCACAGTGTCTAAAAAGAAAGTTACCAAAAAGCCCTGAACCCTATGAACCTCATTTATGTGTAAATGAGAGCGAGGCTGTAGATTTTGGATTTGAAAACACAACAAAACATTATCTGCCTTCCAGTAAAATCTGGGCGTTTGATCATCTCATCAAGCTTCAGCCCGAGGACTGGATTAATGTACCACTCCAGGGATCCAGGTCCCTAATTTACAGCAGCTACCTTTGAAAAATCAGATGGCCTACTTATTGCTGTCACTTTCTGTTGTGTTCCCTGGATTCATTAAAAATTCATAATGTGCAAATGAAATATGGGCCTAGTCTCATTCTAGGTAAAAGTTGTGACTGGAGCAAACAAAGCACATGTGATATAACAGATTAAATGTGACAGAACAAAGGCTGATGACCGCATTCATCATGTGTCATGGTAACTTCTAGACATTGAGGGCAAAGCTTTGAGGACCTTTTTGACTCTAGTAGATAAGTCGTGGACAAAAAGCCTCCTCAGGTTGTGGAGTGTCTGCAGCTCCCGAGTCTGTGTGGAAAAATAAAGCCACAATGGTGATGAATAACATTTCACTGGCAATGCTCTTATGTAGTCCACAAATAATAATAATAAAAAAGAATGAAATCATCTATAATCCTAGAGTTCCTACAGTTATTCTGTACTTTTTAATTGCACAATGAGCCGTAGTAAGTGGCTCATTGTAAGTTGGTATTAATCATCATTGGAACAGTTTTAGAACTGAGTTAGAATTAACTTCAGTTTAGGGCTGGGTTAGGCATTTAGTTCTCATTGTTAAAGTTAATGTTATGAGTAAGAAGCAATTGAAGCATTGTGTGTTTTAGTGTTGGACCCCCTCTAAGATGAGATGGTTCAACCCAAGGGACTATCCAGTAGGACATGCATTATGTATGTTATACGAATGTCCTACGCCCCTGTTTTTTTTATTTTTCCAGCTGTGACAACGTGTGATACATAGGGCACTTTACTTTTTCACCTGTCAGGGTGAACACTGTAACATTGTGCTGCTTAGTCCTGTATACTGAAATAAATATTACACATTGGAAAATGTAAATTTACTTATTCCATTTATATTCCATTAACGTACTTTCTTTCTCTTTTCGTGTGTAAATTTTCCCTTTCACTTATAAATGAAAATGCAAATAACTGACCAAAGTCTCCTCTAGTCCCTTCAGGTCCTGTCTGGCCTGCTCCTGTTTGTCCACTAACATCCTGCAGCACAGATGGTACAAGATGTTACTTCATGCAGAATATAATGAGGTAAACAAATTTTCTTTTTACATAAATTTAGTTTCGAGGTATTACGTGAGCTCCTGCAGCTGCCGGTTCTTGTCCTGGTCGGCAGCTTTGAGCTTCTCGTGCTCCACTCTCAGCCTCTCCTGCTCCAACATGATCTCCTGGTTCAGACTGCACAAAGTTACACCCTAAGTTAAATGGTTATATTGCACTTTTCTAACTCTTGATGACCACTCAAAGCTGCTTTACACTACAGTTTTGCCATTCACCCATTCACACCGACTCACTCACCCTTTCATACAGCGCAGCTATGTGTGTCTTATATGTGGTGTCTTACTCCTGCAGCTCTGTGATCACTTTCTCCTTGTTGTCGAGCTCATCTCTCAGGCTGCTGAGCTGCCGCTGATGAGTCTCTCTCTGGGACTGGATCTGCTTCTCCACAGCTTCCTGAAGAAACATTAGCACATAATTAATTACAAGTATGAGTTTGCATTTGAAAACACACTTTAACCCTAACCCTATGATCCAGCCAAATGTCTCTGCTCATCTTGGATCAGGTTATGGAGGAACTAAGCAGGGTATCCCAAGTGTTCATATCCCCCAGTCAGGGATGAGGGATCCTGAGGTTTTCCAAGGACACATGGGATTTAAAATTCCCTCAGCAGGTTCTGGTTATATCTCGTGGTCTCCCTACAGGAGGCAACTAAATCAGATTCCTGAAGCACCTTACCTGGGTCGTTTTAAAGCAAAGGGGCAGTGGCTCAACTTTGAGCTTCCTCTGAATGTCGGAGCTCTTATTCCAGTGCTGGTAATCTAGTTAAACACGTTAATTCAATAAGGCTGCAGCATTTCTGCTACTCCCAGGTGTCGGTTGCTTAGTAACAAACAGCAAGAGCCTTGGTTAAAAACACTTCAGACTTTCCCCCCACACATCTTCAACCAGTTTTACATTCTTCATGGAAAGGGGCCCTATCAACTAGATACTAACTTCCACTTCCACACCTTTTCAGCTTAGATGTACCTTGACTTCATTGGTAGACTCAACCTCATTCTCCTTCTCCATTGTGTTTACTTTCTCTGTAAGAAGACAAACACAATATCCAGTTTGAAAATTGGAACTCTAATGATGAAAAAGTTACAAAAAATACATTAACATGTCTATTAAATTTGAGCTGAGAATCTAAAATAACACCTAAAAATGTGAACGTGTCTACTTGATCTCTCTCTATCTCATCCATCTTTACTTATACTCTTTACTTGAAAAGCACATTGACGTTGACACCTTCTTTTTTTTATGATTTAAAGTCAAATGATTGTTTTTGAGCCACTGTGATACACCAGACATCTCCTCTGACAGAGTTTTTGCAGACACAAATACCACATCTGGCATCTGGCTCTTTTGCAACTGATGATAAGGAAACTCCAGGAAAAGCAATATGTATAGGACATTAAAAACATGTAAATGTTTGCACCTGTGCTTCTTGTTCCTCAGCGAACAGGGGGTTGACAGATGCACAGTTATTTTTATAAATTCCTGTAAGTTTACTTTGTGTAAAAAATCATGTGTGAAATTACTTTACCACAAGTAAAAGTGGATCATTATTAACGGCATAATATACATATTGTGCATATGCAATAAATGACAACTATTCAAGTAAAGAACAGGCAATTCATACTCAGGTTCCACAGTTATACATGTATAACTGTAGCAGATGGATATGATATGATATATAAACCACAGTGAGCTGGGCTCACCTTGGGCTTTGATCCTGACTATTTCATCACTGAGAGAGTCCACGTTTTCTTCCAGCTGTCTTTTCTTCTGCTCCACATTCAGGACACAGTCAGTCAGGGACTTGATTTTGGCTTCATGCTGGACACCAACATGTGAAAGAGAAAAGCTGTCAAAATAATCATTGAGAACACAGAACTCACGCTTCGTTTTAAACCCACAGTGAAAACTGTTGCACCTGCAGAAACCAGACAGCTTGTTAACAAGTGAATTAATACTTCAGTGAAATGCCACATTTGTCACCATGGTGACAGTATCGATGTTGGCAGAGGCAGCAGTGGGCAGCCGTTACCTGGGAGATGCGGAGTCTGCAAGCTGCCAGCTCCCTCTCTGTCTCAGTCATCTTCTGGATGCTCTCGGTCTGGGAACTCTCCAGGTGTTTGCTGCGCTTCACCATCGCCTTCACCTCAGACTTCATCTTACTGATGTAGAGCCGGGCCACAGTGAACTCTTCATCAATAAGACCACCGCTATCTTGGTGCTGAGGGGTGAGAAAAACACACTTGCTAGGCCCTAGACGCTAAACTCTTTGACCACATATAGCATTAGATAGGATAAATATCTGATACATGGCCATGCAACATGAGTTAAAACAGTCACGTTCACATGAAAGTCAGATACACTGAATAGGAATTGAATAATGAAGCTCGCTGGTAATGCGAAAGCAGTCAATATCTGAGCTCTATGCCTCCAAACGGCCACATCTGATTTCTTTTACCTCTCTCTCTCTCCCTGTGTCCTCATCTTCCAGGTTGCAGGCTCCAGATCCAGTTTCGAGGTTATTATTATTATTATTATCATACATATCATCACCATTATTATTATGCTATAATTAAAAGTCAGTATCAGTATAACCGTTATCAACAATCTCTGCTGCTGATTATATAAATGACTGTAGTTCTATAAACATGTCATGACTGACTCTAACTGTCCTGTATACATTTATAACATGAAACAATTGTATATCTGCTCCTGGTCTCTTTCTTCTGTCTCTACCTCATCTCCCTCTCTCTCCCCCTCCTCTCCTCTGTCCCCCATTTTTTCTTTCACCCCAACCGGTCGAGGCAGATGGCTGCACATCTTTGAGTCTGGTTCTGTCACAGATTTCTTCTTCTGTTAAAATTTAGTTTTTTTTTCTCCACTGATGCTTAGTGTTTGCTCATTGTGGGAATTGTTGGGTTTCTCTGCTCTGCTCTATGTACAGAGCCTTGAGATGATGTATGTTATGATTTGGCACTATATGAATTGAATTCAAATGTGTCTTGTTTTTTTATTACCGTGAACAGCACAAGTCACGTAGAATCTAATCTCTCATTTCGGATTAGAGTTATGTTGGAAAGTGGCCCGAATCAAAATTTAAAAAGTCAAGATGACGTGTTGTTCACATTGTCATTAAGAAAATAAAGAATAAAGAGACTGAGGTATAATATATATCCTCAATGTTCTAATAAAATGTTCAACAATGGGCCAGAATAAAAAACTTCAGATAACAAATAACCAGACCAAAGGATGTAAGAGTTTTGGACCATGACACAAACCACAGTGAAGTGAAAAGACATGCAGGTGTTTTAACTACTTTGGCAAAAAAGCCGGAATCATAGAGTGAAATCCATCTCAAGACCGCTAACCTTAATGTCGTTGCTTCCAACTGCGATGCCGATCTCTGCCAGGTCTTTGAGTAACGATGACATCATCTCAGTGACCCTCTTCTTCTGGTGGTTGGTCATTTCCTTCAGCTTCTGCAGTTCCGAGTCAATGGAGGCCAAGGAGCTCTGTTGTTGGGGGGTAACAGAAACTTTACAGAGTGACTATGTGTGTTAAGTGTAATCACTTTCACTGTGTTCAGATGACTTCAATGGTTACCGATTTCTGGTTCAGCTCTTCACTGAGGGCTTCAAACTCTTTGGTTTTGTCCTCTACTTCTTGACTTTTCTGATCGTAGTTGACGGCCAGCTCCTCCAGGGCCTGCAGCACCATCTTCACCTCCTCCTTGGAAGCTTCATTCTCTGCTAGAAGCCTGTTTAGCTCTGTCTGAAGGGTGCCATGGTCACGCTGGGAGGAATTTAAGAGCTGTGGGTCAGAACCAAGATAAGTCATGTTCAGTTTAGTTTATTAAATAAAAGGCCGATGCTGAAATTTGTGATAAGAGCATCATACAAATCCTTTCCCCCTTTTTTAAATATCCAAACGTTTTTTCTAAATGTATTAAATGTTATGGTTCCTGTGCTTGCTGTGGGTGAGTTATAGTCTGACCTCTCCTGTAGGGCTACTAACGGTCCATTTTCAGCAGTTAGCCTGGGATCTATGGTAGCATGGATGGATTCAGAGCTGAGCCACATAGGGAGAGTTGGCAGGGGAGGGAAGGGAAGAGGAAAGTAGAGAGGAAGTGCAGTGTCACCTCCTCCTGGTCCAACATCTGCTGCTTCAGCTCCTCCAGCAACTGAGACTGCTGGTTGATCTCATCATCCTGGAGGGGGGGAGGAGAGAGGGAAAGACAAATACTGTTACTGCAACCAACGCGCACTGATGCCATCTGCTGGCTGAAAGAAAAACAGCAGGAAGAGCCACACACCTTTTTGATATATTATACACTATAGTATACTAAATTGTTATAAGTGTGTTATGTTATATTGTCAGATACAGTGCCACAACTTCAGTTATTCAGTATATATTGTACTGTATATATACAGGATGATGGAGTGGGCAAATAATACTTGTTTTTTTCATCATCATCATCACCATCATCATCATCATCAATATTATTATTATTAGTATGTCTATTCAATTTATTCAAATGTACTGCTATGTTCACGCATAAGAGAAAGAAGTGGATCAATGTATTTCATGTGCAATATTCTCACACCGTTGCCCTGAATTGTAAATGTGAAACATATTATTTAATATTGTATTATATTTACGATACATACTGTAATATGTAGTAATGTATCGTCAACTAAACCGACTTTCATTTTCCTTTTTAATTATTTCCTGTCACCTGAGATCACCGACACTATCTGAGCAACTAAACGACACAGCGAACATCAACGTGTCTGTACACGGCCACAGGCAAACATGACGTGCATTTACCAACATGCACTTCCTCACCTTGTCATCCATTTCTTTGTACAGTTTGGCCATTTCTCCTGCACACTTCCCTTTCTCAGCATCTGTGAGTTTGACCCCGGGCAGACTGCTGGGGGCTGCTGTAGCTGCTGTCTTGTCATTGTTGAGTACACTCTCCAAAGCCTGCACCTCTGCTTTGGCCTTCTCCTTATCAAACTGCTCCTCTGCTGGCACACTGTCTCCTGTGAGGGGTGGCACGAAAAAAGAGAAGATAACCCCTCCTTCTCTGCCCGTTCTTAAGTGTCTGATGATTGTGTGAACTGTTGAGTTTGAGTGTTATCAGGCTTACCATGTAAAGAACCTTGAGATAATGTATGTGGTGACTTGGAGCAATACAAATAAAGGTGATTTGATTAATGTCTGTAGGCCAACTCTTTATATAATCCCCATAAAAAATAACCATGTTAATGAATATGTCTAATGCAGGCATGATCATGTGCTCAATTTAATATAATCGAATCTATTCATACCCTCTTAACCCTTTAAGACCTAAGCTTCAAAATGTTTTTTGCTTGTTTTAACCATAAAATTGCTGGAACATGTCCTTTGAGTAAGTGCTTTTGCCCATTTTTTTCAGAATAACTTTCAATATCTGGCAGTTATTGTCAATTTACTTTATGCTAAAAAAGTGTATTAACAATTTAAAATGAAAATAAAAAAAACAAACAAAAACCAGTGTAGTTGTGCACGAACATTGCATGTTAAATTTGAAATTTTAACAATATAAAACATGTTTTGTGTCTGTTTAAAAACTGGCCAAAAAATGGTAACTATGTGCAGTTGTTTTTTTTCCCACCTTTTCCCTCTCTGGCGACAAAGACGCTGAATCGCTGGCTTCCTGAGTGAAATTACCGTAATAACCACATGATGGCTTTGCTGTGCAACTGCTCAGCCTTCAGAAACTGCTGGAATATTTCCGATAGCTCAAACCATTGCGTAATTGCGTTTAATGCAAAGTGCTTTTGAATGTTTTGTATGTGATACGCTCTGTGTTAAAGGTTATTAATATACATTAACATATTGGAGGTCCCTACATTATTTTCAATAAAAAAATCTGAATTTCAGGACATTTTTCTGCCCTGTTTGGAGGAAACTGGGGCAGAAAAAAAGCTATATATTAATAGGTCATATTATCTCCAGTTATGCTAATTATACACACAGTCTCAGTAAGCATCTATCAGGTTGTAGACATTATGTGCTGCAGCTAAACTGCGGTGAGTGCCTCGTCATCACCGTTCCTCCAGCGGTTGAGCTCATTTTCCAGCAAGGTGACGGTGCATCTCAGCGTCTTGTTCTTCTCCTTCTCTCTCGACCACTTGTTCTTCCACTGCTCTGCAGTCAGCTCCACGTTCAGAGTCACTGTGTTCTTTATGGTCTTTGCCCTGATGACACAGATAAGTGAGGAAAATGCACCAATCAGATTTTTGTCCCCAAACCCCAGCCAATGTGTGTGTGTGTGTGTGTGTTTGTACTTGCACCATACTGAGGACCAGTGAAGGTTTTTAACCAACAAAGTGAGGCCGTTTTTACGAAGTGAGGACATTTTGGCCGGTCTTCACTTTCTTTTCATTGAAATCACTTCCTTAGATTGTAAATGCTATACTTTTTTTTCCTCAATTTGGTACAAAAACCTGGCTCCACCTGCAGACATTTTTATGGTACTGCACCCAGTAATTCTTTATCGATGTCATTCATGAAGTAGATATTTGTAATTGTGTTGATTTATAAAGTGGAAATGCTGGTCCTCAGTATGTGGCAAGTACAAGAATGTGTGTGTGTGTGTGTGTGTGTGTGTGTGTGTGTGTGTGTGTGTGTGTGAACCTTTGTCCAAACTGAAGCGTAGACTTGGTCTCTGCATCGTTGAAGGAGGAAGGTGAGCAGCAGATGACCATGGTGGTCCGACAGTTCCCTCCTAACGAGTCCTGCAGGATCCTGGTCATTTTACTGTCTCTGTACGGTATATGAGACTGACAGAGAAAACAAAGGAACCACATTGTGTTTACAGCCTTGAATATATATTCATTTTTGTCCTTTTTCTTATTGCACACGCATAATACGCAAGCAGTGCAGGGCAGGGGCGGGTGGGGCAAAAAGCATGTATCATGTCAAACAACTGAACCTCCAAGTGTTTTGAGCAGTTTAATTTACGTTTTGTGGGCACTTCTTTGTGTTTTCGAACATACTACAACCTGTTTGCAGCTATCTTGCTTGATGATTAATCATTTCCTATGTGTAGTCTTTTCTGGTTTAAGAAATTAAAACTATTTTTTAGTTTGTTTTCATGATCCATGATCCATTAAACATTGGAAAATACAGATAACATTGCCCAGGAGGTGATGACTGTCTCACCAAACCCTCTGCCAGAGCTGAGATGACGATTCCCAGTGAGGACAGAGACTTGTTTATCATCTTCGCTTCCTCCAGCACTGAGCCTTCTGCTCCGGTTTTACCCACCTTTGAAAACACAAACACAAGGTAAGGGGCCCAGATTTCATAATAATTGCTGGAACCAGACAATCACAGGATTATTGTACAACTAATACAACTGAGAGACATACTTTTTCACTGCCAGCCAGATCGACCAGGTAGAGTTTTCCAGTCATTTTCTGCTCAGTTTGAGTGTTTTCCTGCTTGATGTTGATGAGGAAGATGCTGTGACTCCTGGAACTGTGCTCATTCATGTCTGCGATACACAAATGGACACACAAAACACACACACATTTTACTTGTGCATTAATAATTGTGTTTTAATAACCGAGTATTATGACACTATTGTGTGATGTGAATATAGGATGTAGGATATGCCTCTTTGAGTATGTATAATATATTACATATGTTACAAATTCCAGATGGCTTTTAGGTATAAGATCAATTAATTAATATGCAAACTCTTTTGATCTAACTGCTGAACAAATGAAAATCATTCTTAATTCTCAAATCTATTTTAGCTCCATGATGACAACTAAATTTGTCCACTATGCTGTTAAATGGTGTGGGGAAAAAATTTGGGTAACGCTTTCTTTTACAGTCCCCTAATTACCTGGTATTTAGCTGGTAAATTCATGGTAACACTAAAGTGTTGCTAGGTAATTACCAAGGGTAATAAGATAAGTAAATACAGTGAAACCGTTGCCAAAATACTAGGTAATGCACGGTAATGTACTCGGTAAGTAAAGTAAAACTGTACTGTAAAAGAAAGCCAAGCTTGTTTCCATGTAATTACACACATTTTTAGGGTTAGGTTTGTTAGATTACCCCTTGGGTAAATAGCTAGTAATTAGGTACCTGCTTATTACCAGTTTATAACCCAATAATACACTTACATTTACCATAGTTTTGCCATAGTTTAGCTGTACATACCTTCTTATTAACAGCAGTAATAACACGCTATAATTAACTATATAGTTACCAGGTAAATGCCCAGTATTTTGGCAACAGTTTCACTGTATTTACTTTCTTATTACCATTGGTAATTACCTAGTAACACTTTGGTGTTACCATGAATTTACCAGGTAAATACCTGGTAATTAGGGGACTGTAAAAGAAAGCGTTACCAAAATTTGTTTTAAATTCATCTTTTTTTCTGTAAATTGTGCAGTGTGACACATCTAAGATGACGTGAGCTTCTAAACTAAAACTAAAGAAGTATTTTGTCTAGATGATGCAGAAGGACAGGGTTGGCTGTTCACATATGAAACATAAAGGAGCCAGTTATTTACAGCAGTGTTTTTCAACCTTTTTTGAGCCAAGGTACATTTTTTTCATTGAAAAAATCACAAGGCAACCACCACCAAAACAAAAATGTTTCAAAAATGATACCCTGTAGCCTATATTAACAATTTAGTCATTCTTATCGAAGTGTCTTGAATATGAATCAAATAAATAGAAAGAAAAAAATAATTAATCATCTTTTATATATCTTCTTTCAAACAAAAAGTGCACTTAACATGTCCACTTAAAAATACAGCTTGAACATGTGGTGTTAAAGGTAGTAGAAAACTTCAATAGTATAACATGATAACGCTGCCAGTCACTACTACAGCGCAGACACTCAACAATGGCATATTATTTGCAGATAATTAATTATTTGTTTTCAAAAAATTTTTTTAGACCAATTAGGTGAAATTGAATGATTTCCAACAGCACACCTGACGATCTCTCACGGCACACTGGTTGAAAAACACTGATTTAGAGAACGGCTGGGAGATGAGAAGTTTGATGAGAAGTCAGTTTGTTGATATTTTACGTTTCATGTTTATTTGGGGTTTTTATTTTATGTTTTAGCTTTGTCATCACTTTTTCTAAATGCTTTGTAGAGGAAGGTGATATATACAGTATGTATAAACGTATATGTATATAAAGTATATGCAACTCCCTCCTCTTTGGTCTCCCACACAAATCCCTCCGAAAGCTCCAACCGGCCCAAAACGCAGCAGCCCGCATCATCAGTAGAACCTGCTCCATAGAACACATCACTCCTGTCCTTTGTGACCTCCTTCATCCCCACACTCCCTCTCTTTCCCTCAGATTATCAGCTGCCCTCCCATTCACCATTGGGTCCAGGGCTTTCAGCCACTCTGCCCCCGCCTCTGGAACTCTCTCCCACATGACATCGCCAATATTGACTCTCTCCACACCATCAAATCCAGACTTAAGTCACACCCTTTTAGAACTTCCTTCTCCCATGACCCCCCACCCTTTCTATGTTGCCTTTCTTATTGTTTCAAGTTCTCAACGTTTTTGCTTTGATATCTGTATTTTTATCACCTGTATTTAATTTTTTTATTGTGTCTTTCTGTTTTTTAATCACATACTTATTATTATTATTATTATACAGTATGTATATGTGTATATGTATATTTAATATATACACATATACATACAGTATATATTAGGGCTGTCAATAGATTTAAAAAGTTTGCTTTTCTTCTAATGACTAAATTAATGAGTATTCAGATTAATGAGTGCATTTCAGACACCATTGTTTCGTTCACAGAACTACATATAGAACTATAGCCTACATGGTCCAAGCTCCCAGACTTGGCTCGCCTCTACACGGCAGTTTGGCTGTGTTTCCATTACAATGTAGTAATGGAATACTCTGGTGACTAGTGACTTGTAAAGCAGTTGTTTTCAGTGTAACTGAATCATTGGAATCAGTTAATTAAAAAGATTAGTTCAGTACTTCCTGCATGACCGGAGCACAGACTCAGTCTGTGTGACAGAGTCTTGTCTCAGATACCGTCACGGTCACTGGACTGAAATACAGCAGCAGAGTCGAGAAATTCCTCTGCTCAGGTCTCAGCAACTAGTCGCGCATCTGGTTTTTTTTGACAGTCAACGCAAAGGGTCGCAACTTCCAGTCATTCTCGATAAATTGTGCCTTGATACCCAGGTAGTTGTTAGTGGTATGCAAAAGTTTGGGCATCCCTGTAAATGTTCATGATTTTCCTTTATAAATCATTTATTGTTTGCATAAGATATTTCAGTTAAAAATTATTAGTATTATTAGTATAATATTATAATTAGAGTCTGGATTCTGGCTGAAGGTATTTGGACCATTTTTCTTTACAAAACATCTCCAGTTCAGTCAGGTTTGATGGTTTCCGAGCATGGACAGTCCACTTTAAATCACGCCACAAATTTTCAATAATATTCAGGTCTGGGGACTGAGATGGCCATTCAAGAACATTGTATTTGTTCCTCTGCATGAATGCCGTAATAGATTTTGAGCACTGTTTAGGGTCGTTGTCTTGTTGAAAGATCTTTGTCACTGATTCCTGGACATTGTTCTCAAAAATCTGCTGATATTGAGTGGAATCCATGCGACCCTCAACTTTAACAAGATTTCCAGTCCCTGCACTGGCCACACAGCCCCACAGCATGATGGATCCTCCACCAAATTTTACTGTAGGTAGCAAGTGTTTTTCTTGGATGCTGTGTTCTTTTTCCACCATGCATAACGCCCCTTATTTTGCCCAAATAACTCTATTTTACTTTCACCAGTCCACAGCACCTTATTCCAAAATGAAGCTGGCTTGTCCAAATGCGCTTTAGCATACCTCAAGTGACTCTGTTTGTGGCAGGTGCAGAGAAAAGGCTTTTTCTGCATTACTCTTCCATACAGCATCTCGTTGTGTAAAGTGCACTGAATAGTTGAACGATGCACAGTGACACCATCTGCAGCAAGATGATGTTGTAGGTCTTTGGAGCTGGTCTGTCGGTTGACTGTGACTGTTCTCACCATCCTTACCCTCTGCTTATTTGAGATTTGTCTTGGTCTGCCACTTAACTAGAACTGTGCCTGTGGTCTTCACATTCCTCACATTGTTCCTCACAGTTAAAACTGAGAGCTTAAATCTCTGAGATAGCTTTCTGTATTCTTCCCCTAAACCATGATGTTGAACAATTATTGTTTCCAGGTCATTTGAGAGTTGTTTTGAGGCTCCCATGTTGCCACTCTTAAGAGAAGATGCAAAGAGGAGAAACACTTACAATTGGCGGTTACCAAACCAATTTTGAGTCCAATAATTAGTGCTAAAGGTATTGAAATCAATAAAATGAAAATGTATATACTGTGCCTGATTTCACTTGCATTTAATCTCATATCTGGTTATGTGTTGAGCACAGTTATCTCTGGTTGCAGTCAGGAGACACAGCGGGACTGAACCCATGAGGGGCGGCGGCACTGAAGGCACTCAGTGTGTGAACTCACTTGTGACAGCCACGTGTCTGTTGTTTTTGCCTTCATCTATGGCATCCATGACCTCCTCAGGACTGCACACAAAGCGCTCAGTACACCCCTGAGGACACATCACAAGGAAACGTTGTGTTAAACGGGGGCCGGCGGGCGGATGGCTTCACAGAGGAGTTATTAAAAGAGGAGACTTGACATACTTTATCAGAGGAAAAGTGGGATGCTCTCATTATTGTTTATTTTATTTTATTATACAGTTTGGACTGAGGGGGCTGTAACACAGAGACAGATAAGGACTGTGCACTTTCATCTCATCCCACAGATCACAGATGTGTCCTCCCTGATGTCATCCATAGCTAACGCATAACACGCAGCAGGGACTAGCCTGTGACCGTGGTACCATGGAACCAAAACAATGTTGCACCTACACTACCATTCACAAGTTTGGGGTAACTTAGAAATGTCCTTATTTTCGAAGGAAAAACACTTTTTTTCAATGAATATAACAGAAATACACTCTTAACATTGTTAATGTGGTAAACGACTATTCTACCTGCAAATGTCTGGTTTTTAATGGAATATGTACATAGGTGTATAGAGGCCCATTTCCGGTGTTCTAATACATGTAATAACAATAATAGTACATTGTGTTTGCTAATCACGTTAGAAGGCTATTGGATGATTAGAAAACCCTTGAAAACCCTTGTGCAATGATGTTAGCACAGCTGAAAACAGTTGTGCTGGTTCTTTGACGAAAGCAAAGTTTGAAGGGCAAAATGATTATTTGGAATAAAAATCATTATTTCTAATCTCGTCAATGTCTTGACTATATTTTCTATTTATTTTGCAACTCTTTTGATGGATAAAAGTGTGACTTTTAATGGAAAACACCAAAAAAATGTATAGGTGACCCCAAACTTTTGAACAGTAGATCTCCACATGCCTGACCTTGACAAACGGCACTCGGTTTTTATCCTCATGTACAGAGAGGTTGGTCTTTTTTACTGTGGGCAAAAAGAAAAGCATAATTACTGCAATCAATCACGCTCGTATTGGGGATCTGAATAATAAAATAAATGTTTACATACCATCCAATAGGTCCCGTATTTTGTCGAGATAAATTTCAAAATATGAAACCTGTAAAGCAAAAGCCCCTAATGAGACTTAACCAACATTTGTTGTCTCACCAAAGCATCTGAGTGCCAGAAAGAAAAACATACCTTGATATGAAACTCCAGGTTCTCATCCATGGAATAAATGTGGTTGAAAATGTCTTCAACAATTCTGGGAATGATTCCCATCATGTCTGGGTCATGGAGTTTGCCCTGTAGGAGGCAATTTCGAGAAAAAACTTACAGATAGAACGACAACGAATCTGAAGTACTGGGTATTTTAATAGTGGTAAACACGTCTATGTTACCTCCATTGTGTGTGTTTTTCCTGAAGATGTCTGCCCATAGGCAAATATTGTCCCATTGTATCCTTCCAGAACATCTGTAGAGATCAAGACAAATCCAGTATTTGCAGTAGCTGCAGGGTTTTAGAGTGTTAGCAGAAGAGACTACAGGCTCTACCCACTTCTGACAGGTTCTGTATGCTCTAAAGCACGGTAAAGCATGGTCCTATGCATTAAGAGCATATCCAAACCTATTTTGTCAGTTAAAGGACTCATATCATATCCTATTTCTCCAAGTTAATCTAGTTCCCTGGTGTCCTAATGAACATGTCTGTGGCAAACTGCCCTGTTCAGAACGCTCACTTTTGAGTGCCTGTCTCTTTAAATGCAAATGAGACACAGGAAACTACGTCAGCGTCACTGGAGCTCCGGCAGCTAACAGCAGTTAGCATTTGGAAAAGTCATCATTTGCAGACTCTAGCTGACACATTGCTGTCATATATAAAAGGTTTCCACTGGACAAGTAAATCCTCTGAAGCTGGAAGTTTGTGTAGAACTCTGTGCTGCACTGTGCAGCCAAGAATAGAACCACTCTTCTGGATACTATTGCCCTCGCCTGCACTCTCACGTTTTTTTAGGGACAAAGGTTAGGGTCCGCACAAAAATTCCAGGATCACTTATGAGTGCAGAGGTCAACATCGTGTGTTTTATCTCCTGTACTTAGACAAAAACATGAGTGAGTCAACTTTTTCACACTTTGCCTACTCATAGGACCTCCAGAGTTCCAAATATAAGGATTCAAATTATTAAATATTAAAAAGTTGATTTAGCATAATATGTCGCCTTTAAGTGGGAAAAACCTTACAGCAGCAGCTACTGTACATGGCTCAAGGGGTTGTACTATCTTAGCTAATCTGGGTGTCGTCTAAAGCCAGGTGTTCAACAGCTAAGTGGATTGAGAATTATGTTTGAAAGCTTCACTGTGAAAGTGTAAGCAATCCTCCTCACATACAAAGCACTTAATGATCAGGCTCCATCATACCTTAAAGAATATGTTTTACCTTTTACCGATTGCTTTGGTCCCAAAATTCAGGTTTACTTGTGGTTCACAGAATGGGATGCAGAACCTTCAGTTACCAGGCTCCTCCTCTCCTGCAGAACCAGCTCCCAGTGGTTCTGCAGTCAATGCTAATATAAATGACATTGTGATACTAATACTGACACCTGAACTGTTGGGTTCAAATGTTTGCCCTTTCACTCACACATTACTAAAGTGCTACTATGTGCAGTGCTTTTCTTCTATCACACCTTTTAGCATGGAGATGTGCACCCATGAGCTGTTAAAGTAAATGAACCACTGACTTCAAAGTATTTACATTTTTTTGGTGGGGCAAACGGAGTATTGGGGCCACATCACAGACTTCGAGAATAAAGTTGTACGGTTACGTAATATTCTAACCTGTTGTTTTTGAAGAGGAGAGTTGTTCAAATGAGGGCTGTGGGAGATTTTCGTGGAATTGTACAAACAAGGAGATACTGAATCTTTTGGCACATCAGCATCACATTGTCATAAGTATCAGGACTTTAAAAAGAATATGCAAGAAAATGCAGCTTTTCCCCAGAAAGTACTAGGCAAACTTGGAGGAAATTGCTGCTTTTGTGGAGGGGCAAATAGCTGGAACTGGTAGACTGCAGGGTTATCAGTGGATGCATCAGTGAGCCATTCAGAGGGCTTTTGTGGTTTCTCAAGAAACAATCCGACTGATAATTAAGATTTTTGATCCAGAAGGAGTAGAGGTCAGGCAAGCAAGTACAGTGCAACTTTATTCTCATAAATTAAGACTTTATTGTTGAAGTATGTGAAGTAATTTTTTTCCTCAATGTGGCCCTAATACTCCACTTGACATTGTGTTATTTAATGATTTTAGCATAAGTTTCATTTGATCAGCTCCAGTTTAAATATGATCTTCTGAGCATTTTACCTTCGATGTATGCAGGTAAATGATTGGGTCCATAATCTTACGGTTTCTTTTTCTGCTATCCCTAAAGACAGCCTATAGATACTTAAGTTCCAGTAAACCCATCTCTTAAAGGCACTACATCCGTGATACACTGCATATGAGACAGTTATCATTGCATACAAGCCTCTAACGAAGTGTAGAGGTGTCAAAGATGTTAAAAAATATATATATCTTTCAGTCAAATCCCTCTTTTTGGTATGTAACGTGCAATATTTGCTGCTTTTTTAAAGAGTTTGTTTTACTGAAAAATTAAAAGTGACACATGTTCCTCTGCAAAATGGAAGAGAGAAAGGTGCCTTTGACTCGAAATGTGAAACCTGCCAGAAAAACACACTCAGATGAGAGCAAGTGCAATTTAAACAACATTTGTGTGGCTGGCTGGTAAAATGACAGCTGAGTAATAGTTGGTGCCTGCTCTAAAATAGGCCCTTAAGCCATATATTCCATTCTAAAAAACTTACCTCTGACAATTTTCTGAGCCACAGCTTCATAGAATTCAACCTGAGTCGTGTTGGACTGGAACACGTGATCAAAGTAGTAAGGTTTACCCTGTGGACATAGATGAAGCAAAAATAAGAATTTCTATCCTGCAACAAACAAAACTCCACTTGGTGTTCTCATTTCGGCATGGCAACATGACAGGTTAATGAGAACAAAAGGTTAATCATACGCAAGATTTACATGCACAGTACACTGAAGTACTCTCTGACATCTGGCTTCTACTGCGATACATGTGGAACCACACATGAGAGTTGTCAGCTGTGTGATCATCATTATTACCTTTTATATACTTTTTAGAATGAACAGTTGCCCCCCTTAATTACTGTATATCTATTGACTTTTTTATTAGGCTACTTAATACCAAATGTTTCTCCAACTCCTGCTGTCAGCCATAGCGGTCAGTGGTCTGTAGATCACTCTCTTTATATATAAATATATTCTGAGCTCTCTTTCCCTACATCTGAATCACATGGTGTCTGTATGACAACGGAGCAAAGCACAAACATTTCATCAACTAACTAATGAACAACTCAAGTTTTAACTACCAAAATACATATGATGTTCATTGACTTACATTATTGCGTGATCTCAATCTAGTGCTGTATTAGATCTGATTTGCACTGGCACAGCAGAGATCAGGTCACATTAATACATGTGAAGCAACTGAACATCATGATTTGGACTCAGTGGCTTTAACAACGCAGCCTTTCATCCTCCTCATTTTCAATGGTCACAAACATCAGAGGTTTTAGTTTCCCAAGACTTAGATGTCTCCACTTATCTTCAGCTGTATCCATAATCCTATTATCACCAAGGAAATGCATATCATAATGTCCCTTATGTCCTATAAGAAGGCCTGAGTGACCTCATTCATATACAATTTTCTGGGAAAGACTGGTGATTTAGAATTTTCTTTAAAGATAAATACTGAAGTGATAAGCTCTCCTGTATTTCTTTCTCTCTTGATTAGCACTTCTTCCACAAGCTTCTCAGTCATTATTTTAGTAAGCAGAGCCAGTCCCATCAGACCCTTCTATACAAAATGTTCCTCAAGAGTTTATAGGTCAGGAGCATCCTCCTTTTTATTTTAGTCCACGGGGCTGTTCTCAGTCGTGCAGCTCTCTAGCTGGAGTGTCCCTGGTGAAACAGTGGGCCTATCACCACCAAAAGCATAGTCGATCACATCTCCTTTTTAAAGAAATAAAAATAAATAAAATATTTGAAGCTGTTTGTGCATTTTGATGGATTTTGCAACATGAAAACAGATCGTTATGCAACATGTAAAATGAGACCCTTACTGTCTTATAGAACATGGCCTAATTTATCCTGAGAAATCTGAAAAAAAAATCACTTATTATTATGCTCACTAATTTATTATTATATATTATATATATATATACACACACATATATATATTATATCTCGATGATATTTCTGTCTAGTTCAACATCAGTGTGATCAGCTGGTGTTGGACCGTCTTGGTGAAAACAAAACAATGATTGAATGTGTCTTGCTTTCCAGGGCCACATCATACAGGTAAGAGTCAAACTATGATGCAATAAGAACAGAATACAATGTGACATATTGCCTATTGTCTCTTTTGGGGTCACCGCATATTTGATTTGACAAAGAGTTTGACCCAAACCTCACATTCATCTAGGCTTGGGACTGGCACTATCGGATTGGGCACCTTATGATTCAAACCAGCAACCAGCCATGTTCCCTTTCGACTAGGCCATGAGAAGCCCAGTCTACACCCTGAAACTAAGGACGCAGCCATCATCCATTTTATTATTAATATCTGCCATTGCCATCTTTGACATGTCAAAATATCTGCTGTGCCATTTTAATCTGCCTTCATTGGATTACGCATGGAACAGATGTAACAAACCAACGCCGTTATTGTCTAAGCTCATACTTGCTTGTGCTTTAATGGACACCAAGATGCTGCTAACATTCCAGAGCACAAAAATGTTTTTGAAATACTCATTGTCTCTATTGTCTGCTGTTTCCTCATTTGTTTGTAATCTGCTGAACTTGTTTCTGTGCACGTGACACCTACTGTAAGGAGCATTTCGTTTTTGGAGTCTAAGGACAGATGGTGTCACGTGCTGTGCAGTCTGTAAAGCCCTAAGAGGCAAATCGTGTTTGTGATGTTGGGCTATATTAATACAATTTATTTGACTTGACAAAAGAAATCGGTGCGTAAAATTGACAAGCTTCATTACGCACGGTTTTACCAACCCCCAAAAGACATCAGTATCATGAGCTACAGCTCAATGAAGATTTACCAGTACAGAATAATACACAGGAGAGGGAGAGGAGAAGGAGTGCGCCTCTTCACCACTTTTGCGCACAATTTTACATTTTTAACGCAACCTTATTTTGAAAAAAAAAAAAAAAGTTGATGAGAAACCGCCAACAAAACTCTGCATGAAGTCTGACAGTGGCTTTTCTGCATACAACAGTATTTAAATCCACAAATATCCATAATAATTCAGAAAGAAAAGTACACATACGCGTTGTAGCATTCACCAAATAACAAGTGCTGTGAGTGGGCCGCTACGCATACCCCTGTCCTCTAATAGGCTACCTGTTGGCAGGCGCCACACACTCACCGCGATGTGAACACAGTCATGCCCATTAAACTTCGGGATGTACTTGTCTCCTCGGGTCACCTCCGAGCTGTTAAGCGGCCTGAAACGACACACCACCTTGATGCTACACTCCGACGCCGGGTCCGCCATCTCCGCAGCCGCGTAATGGATGGAGCACTGCAGTCACACAGAGTGGAACAGGCAGCAGCCACAGGCAGGACGCGCCCCTCACTCACTCACTCACACTGATGCTGCTGCTCTTTACAGTTAAGTTCTCAAAAGGAACTCACACCGATACATATCTATAACAGTGTTCGATCATTTACTTACACTGTGTAATAGACAGCGGAACAGTCACGTTTACAGGCTACAATAATATACTGGTGAATTATAGCGAGGAATGACTTGGCCCAGAGAGAAACACTGGTTTTAGTGTCTGTAAAAGGAAAGGACATGCAGCACATGATTCCTTTGTCTGATCACACTGATAGAATCTGCTGAAGAAATCGGGACTATTTATACTGTAGTCAGGTTGTAATCTTATGATCGTTTAGTTAATGATCAGCTGTAACTTTGAAACCAGTCACTGATTTCATGTTGTCACAGAGACTCAGGAATAATGTTCATATAACAAACTGAACTCACCAACAACAACAACAGTACAGACAAAATATTTGCATTAAAAAAAATATTTTGCAAAATATATTTATGATCTACCAATCATTGCAGTCAGTAGAGTCTCAGCTGCCGAGCAACCACGGGTTGCCAGTTATGTCAGAAAACGAAAACCTCAAAGACGTCGGTATTTTGAATTTGAATGTAGTAACCGTTTTTGGCCACATTCTTACATATGGCACCTTTAATGCCTGAATGTGTTGTAGGTTCCGTTATTCTCCATATCTATTTGGCTTTAATGACTGAAAAATAAATGGTGCATCACTATTCATGTTTATGTTTGTGCTTATCATAGGCTGAACATTAGGGCTGTCAATCAAAAAAATGTTTTTATCAATCTTCAGAGACTGTAGGATAATCTAGTCCAGATTTGAGAAGTCTAGGTACAGTGGTTTTAGATCAGGACCTGGTCCAAAGTGGTCGATATGCTGGAAAAAAACAGTGAAATGTGCCTTTATTGCATTTTCACAAATAGGATTGTGGTTTCACAGATCAGAGACTGTGTTTTTATGAATCTTCAGAACTGTAGATTAATCCAGTCCAGATTTGAGAAGTCTAGGTACAGTGGTTTTGGATCAGAACCAGGTCCAAAGTGGTCTATATGCTGGGAAAAAAACTTTGAAATGTGCCTTTATTGCATTTTCCCAAATAGAGTAAAGGTTTCACAAATCAAAAACTGTGTCTGAATGACTGTTTAGCCTCTGTAGGATAATCTAATCCAGATTTGAGAACTCGAGGTTTTGACCCAGTCTAATGAGGTCTAGGTACAAAACAAAAATGGTGAAATCGCCCTTTTAGCATTTTCACAAATAAAATAAGAGTTTCACAAAATACAACAGCGAATCAGAAGCTGGCGAATTCCATCAGGCCTTCCATAAAATTAATGATTTAAAATGTTGATCATGTAGGATTTAGTGCCATCTAGTGGTAACAGGGTATATTGCAATATCTGTATTTAACCCCCTGGCTCTATTAAGCACACACAAAAACAGATCTATCTCCTCTCAATAAATCAAAACGATTTCTCCGTAATCAAATTCTCATTGTTATTATTCCCCCCTTTGTTTTGCTTTGGTTGTCAAACACTGGCGGTAGTAGTGCAGTTCCCCTCCGGACCACCAGATGGTCTCGTTTCCTTTGTGTTCACAGCAGACACTCCCATGATGCACCTCTTTCCTTCTGAACGGAATTTCAAACTGCGTTACTGTTTCACTTAAACGAACACATTCTGAAAGTGTGGTTATTTGGTTTAGTTGTGTAGTTTTACTTGCGTTTGACGTCACTAAATATAGCGCGTGTTTGATGATATTTATGAAGTTTAGTCACCGTCACTCACTGAGATGTGGAGCTCATACAAAGTGTTTGAGCACCATTGTTACGTCTGATCCTTCGGTTCATGAATGTGATGATTGGTTAAATCACGGACTGATCCGTGACAGGTGCTGCCTTCTTGTTACGCTACGCGCCTCAGCCTTTCTGATCATGGATCTGAAATACTTATTTAAGCACGTCTCTTGAATTTATTATGATTTAACAACATCTTTTCTAGTGAATTACTCTGAACCAATTGTATAATTAAATCAATATACAAATTATTTTAAAACGCCCATTCTGATGGAATTTATTAAACTCACCGTGTCCTCATATATCATCATGTCAACCAAACCCCAATCTGGAATAATCCAGAGATCCTGCAGAATAAAACAATGTTAAAACTAACATCATGGCAAGAAAAAGGAATAAGGCACCTGGAACAAATTATCCAAGATAACAAATTCATTCCATTTCAGAACTTGATGGAACAATAATGGCACCAACAGTAACACTATTTATCAGCCCTGATGAAAAATTCTAATTACAAATATATATATCTAATAATCAAATCTAATCAAAAATCCAGATCTACAATTAATACAATACAAACTCGTACACAGAATACACTACACAGGACAAAGGATGATCCCAATGGGGTTCTCACAATCTAACATCTGCTCAAACTGCAACGAAAACACAGCAGACGGTTACATGCATGCTATATGGCTATGCACACCTGCACATACATTGTGGTGTAGGGCAGGGGTCACCAACCTTTTTGAGACCGAGATCTACCTGAAGGGTAAATAATAATATGGAGGCCTACCATATCAACATTTTATGATTATTACCATTTATTACCATTTAAATTATTAATATTATGCAGGCCTTTGTCTGTGGTTTTATTGCCGTCTGCACCCCTTGGGCTGACCCTGGGTTGATCTGAACATCTGCTGTGAAAAGCAGTTTCGAAAGTAACCTTGATAAAATGAAATTCCTGATGATTTTCTGATGAAATGTTTTTGCCAAGCACCTGCTCTGGTTGGAATATCAAACCCTCTTGTTATGTTCTTTATATAAGGCAGATGACAATAAATTTACCAGAGCATTATCAGTTGGTTGAGGATGAGCAAAGAACATCACATGAACCCTGAGGATACAAAACATTATTTAGTCTGGGTCAAAAGCTTGTCAAATTGCTGTAATCCAAAATAGATTTTGAAAATGGAAAAGTATTTGAATGCAGTATGTTCAAAAGCAGGCAGGGGTCAGCAGATGTTCAAA
Organism: Microchirus variegatus; assembly: GCF_963457635.1. Lineage (NCBI taxonomy): Eukaryota > Metazoa > Chordata > Actinopteri > Pleuronectiformes > Soleidae > Microchirus > Microchirus variegatus. The sequence goes on from NC_139816.1 coordinate 24,962,328, forward strand.
TAATGTGCTGCTTTCATTGCGCGGTCAGATACAGCACTATTTACTGTAAAATATATGTGACCAGCCATGGAAAATTAAAGGAACAAGTCTCCCGAGGGACATTTTGAGTTACAGAATCTGAAATTATTATTATTTGAAGGAGATGTGGCCATTTGAATGTAGGCGCTCCTCAAACTGCTTTAGTGAGAATTTTAGCCTCAAATATTTACACCTTCTGGGAGCCAAGAGACAGATTTATAACATTTGCATATAGCACAACCTCCTCCTCTTCTAAATCTCACTCTGAACTGATTTCAAAACTTGAGAACCACTTAAATACATTTAAGTGGCTCTGTGGTGTAGTGTGGATGGATCAGTCTGTTACTGAATGAGCTGAATGATGATGATGTGCTAACTCTTAGCTAGTTGCTAAATCATTAGCATCACAGTCATACACAAAGCTGTGTCATTCACACATTATTCAAACACATCATGTTGGTTTGTTATTCATATTAATAGCAGATGCTCACATGCTCCCGTTACAGCTTAGGGCCCCATAAAAGTTTGTGCCTGCCCTGGAGCTAGCTAATAACAATGTAGCCACATAACGTTCCGAAACGCACAGTGGATTATTAAAATATATATATTTTTTAAATCCCTGTATGTGACTTCAAATGAACACTAATGTAACATAGTTTGACAACATTAATGAAAACTCACCCCATAAGAAGAGGTTAATAAGAGGTTAATAAGCGGTTTAGTTGGCATCATGTCATCATCTCAGAAGTAACTACTGTGTCTGTTCGCCTCAAAGTGTCCACTTATTCTTATGTTCTGCTATCTTTCGGCCACTAAATAATCCATCCGTTTGTTGTATATAAGGTCTGGAGAAAGTTTGCGACTAACTTTTATGCTAATACGCTAGCATAAAGTCTGCTCCCATAGCAGAAGTTGGATTGGCGTCGGAGGGAGGGTTTGGTATCTTTGCAGTGTGCATGGGCAGGCTCAGTATTCTTAAGGTGTTACCTGTGCTCCACCTCTATGCAGCCGTTTCTTATTACTGTATTGTTAATTTTAAAGGTGCCATATGTAAGAATGTGGCCAAAAACGGTTACTACATTCAAATTCAAAATACCGAGGTCTTTTAGGTTTCGTTTTCTGACGTGGGGAGCTGAGACTCTACTGACTGCAATGATTGGTAGATGGCGGCAGGTGGCGCCACATGCCAAAACATGATTTCAAAACATAAACATGATTTGCAATCTGCAAAATATTTTTTTTAATGCAAATGCTTTGGCTGTACTGTTGTTGTTGGTGAGTTCAGTTTGTTATATGAACATTATTCCTGAGTCTCTGTGACATATTAGGAGGATTTTATGGCCAGTTGCTTTAGATTTATTACATAATGCACCTTTAAATATCAGTATTTATTATTAGGCGCCTGCACCGCATGCATTTAGGGCCTCAACGCTAGTAGAACTAGAGTTCAGGCCTAAATGCATTGCGGAGCAAGCACATCTTATAATCCTTCCTGTTTATTCCGCTTGAAAATCCTCATCCTCCCGTTTTTCGCTGCGTAACTTGTTTTAATATTTTTATTTTGTAACTTTGCTGTAAGCCACAAAACAAAAAGCATGTCTGTACAGTATATGTAAAGATCTATCAAAACCCAAAAACCATGAAAATGTGACTTTGGACTCAACATGCTTTATAGACTTGATTTTGCATACAGCCCCCATTGTCATTTCCTGGTAAGACACCCAGAAATCTGTCATAAGACCTCTACTCTACATCGAGCCTGAATGGCATCCCATCATTGAATTATGAAGATTTATGACACCTCACTGATGTCCAGGTCAAAGTTCAAGTTTTTTCCAAAATTCACTAAAATTCAAAGAATATTTTTGGTAAATATTTCAGAAATGATGGCACTTTAAGTAGCTGCATGCACCAAAGCCTCAGCCTGCTCTTAATCTCTCTAAATTAAAATACACTCACAAAACCTCAACAGCAAAACAAAACCCAACAAATAATAATAAATACCTTTAAGCGTATCAAAAACATTGACCAGTTCCTTGGTGTTTCACAATAAAATACAATACATTACTTGTTTATTTCTTTAGACACACACATATTGTCTTATAGTATTTTCACAGGTTCATTTTTAGTAGTCATTACATACAGGTAGATAGTTATTTTCAGCACAGCTTCAGAGCTTGACAGCACACAGAGGGACAGAGATGCATTTTTAAAAAACCAAAAAATATTTTTTGGCTTGTAGGTGGTGTGTTATTTTACCTGCATCATTAGAGTAATACCAAACCTTCAGTCAAACTATCTTTAAAATACTTCTGGTGGTAGTGAGTGTGTTTCAGCCATCTAATACGATAGATTACGACAGCAGATGTATTACTACACTCTTCATCATAGTTCAAAAAATAACACCCATATTTGTCATTGCATTGCTTCTCTTCCTTCTCTCTTCTTGATGAATGCTGTCTGTTGTGTACAGCTTCACTCAGGACACATGCGAATGAAGCCTTCAATGAGAAGGCTGGTGATTTTCCATATTTTTCTTTTTGTTGGATGCAAAAATAAAATCCCATGAAAAGACAAAACCAAAAAAAACTATTGAAACTACAGTCAGTAGTACTCTCTATGAAGCCAAAAGCTGATATACATTTATTAGTGTGGCAGCTTAAAATTATTATATTTTTTAATAATCAATTATATTTTAATTGACCTATTATGTGTTTGGTAAGATATATATATATATGTATATATATATATATATGTATATTTACGTGTATATATATTAATATATATATATATATGTATATAAATATATATATATACATATATATCCATATATATATATATATAAGTGTATATATATATATATATATACGTGTATATATATACGTATATACATATATATATGTATATATGTATATATATATATATACATATATACATATATATACATGCATATATGTAGGTGGGTAAAAAAACTAAATCTGTGTTTGTCGAACCAGAAAATGTCTTAAAATCTCCTTAAACATTGTGTTTTGTCCACACGAAACAAACATACTCAATTTACTAAACTAAATAACATTTAAGAAGCTGAAAACACAGAAGTTGTTTAAATAAAAACTCAGAGACTCATTTAGTAGCACATTACTAATACATTTATCGAGGAAGTGTGTTGCAGGCTCATAATGTATGCCATTAATCTGTACTGTTTGAATAAATTCTACACTGTCCTAAAACCCACGCTTGTGTACCAGAATCCTAGAAGGCTGCAAACGCACTGCATGTATAATGAAAATAAGGGCATTCTGCACAGTCGTGGCAGTGAAAACACTCATATTAAACTTTGATTAAAGTCAGAAAGTCCTGGGAAACATTAGTTTACTTTTAACAGGATTTTATGATATTAAGAATTACACCAGCTACAACACTTACCACCTGTGTCTGTGAGCAAAAGAAATGTTTAACCATTCCTTTAACAACCACTGTTAATTGGCTGCAAATCTCCAGTGTTACTGCCTGTGCCCAGGCAGAACTCACATGCACTACACATTGATACGTCTGCATGTCACTTTGCATGTTTAAGTGTATTTAGAATGCATGCCACACACTAAATGATACCAGCTTCCAGCAGCAGCACACTGCTGTATTGCAATATGAGGATCAAACTGCCATGTGTTTTAGTATTTACTTGTAGAAGTTATCCAAAGCATGACACACTCAAACAGATGCATCACTAACTGATTCACAGTCTGCTGTAACTGCATAAAGACATGACACAACACAGTGCACACATGCTATAGGCATAGTTCAGACCTGGTTAACGCATTAACATCTGTCCTCTATTGTGATCTGATAATGTAGATAGCCTTAAGTGGAACTGTTCACACCTGGCATTTAAATGTGTCCTGGATGTGCCTCCTGTGACCACATGAATTCATACATGGTGTTCCTTCCCTTTATTCAAATATGAAAGAATAATGATAGAATGAAGTTTTTAGGATGTCTGACTGTACCAAATTATCTGTGCGTTCGACTGAAGGAGATGAGTGAGTCAAAGAACTTCTCACGCTGCAATAACATGAAAGTCTTAAGTATTAGAATAAAAGTGTTAATATTGTGGCCATGGATGCAGATAAAGCAAAGTATGACTAATTAGTGTAAAAAAAAACTGTGATCACTTAGCGTGATCTGGATGTGATTTGATCACTTAGGATGGATGTTAATACCAGTTCTGAATGGGAATTTTACCCTGGACTCCTGGCATGGAAGATTAATCACAAAATCTGTTCTGCAGACTTGTACAACAGTCTGGTTATATTGCATACATAAAGCAGAGGGTAAACCTCTGCAACATCGCACCAGCCAAACAATGGATTTTTTTCTGTCCCTTGTTTCACACAAACAAAAGAAGCACACAGAGCAGAAGCGATCAAGCACACTGATTTTCTTTTTTAAACATTCACTTGGTAATCCTAGCAAGTATTTCAGATTATAGCAACAATAAAGCGGCACAGTTAAGAGAGTACTATCGTTCTTCCTTGGCTGTCCTTGTTTGGACCCACAGTGTAAGGTGTTGACTTCCAGACCCAGTCATGAACAGGAGGAGCAGAGGTGAAAACAATACCGACACATTCATTCTACTCTCCCACATCTGACTCCGCTGAAGGACTGTGTCTTGTCTTTCAAAAATCTGCAAGTATCAGTTTCCTTTACAAATGTGTCTCCTCAGAACGGCTCGAGTCTTCTGTCAAAGAGGGGAAAAAAAGGGGAAGGACTTCCTCATAAATAATGGTTTTATTATTACCCACACTGCTTCTTCCAGGGTGACAAGAAACCAGAACTCATAAAGTAAACTGTAACAATATAGACTTGACAGTCTCAAAATAAACCAGTGATTAATTCAAGAATTGAACTCTGTCGCGGTATGAACAAAAAAAGGAAGAAAGATCCAACCATACTGAGGCTTTTTCAGCAGCACCTGCAGTTTTACATGGAACTCATCCACTGTATTGAGATTAGCACATCAGCCAAATGCTAACAGTAAAGGGACATCCTACTCCGCCGCATGGCCTCACTGATTAAATATGCCGGGCTGACCTCTGGTTCCTCTGTCATCACCACAATGTTCTGCCATTCTCCACACTGGTTGGATTTCTTGATGGTGTCCACCACACAGAGAGCATAGAGGCAGTCCTCAAAGGTGGCAGCCATTGTCAGAGGCCTCCCATCCCAAGTCCGCCGGTCATCTTGGTCCTGAAAGGCCTGCCGCACGGCTTGGATCATGCGGATCGTCCCAGTGAGATAAGGGGCCGGAATGTCACTGAAGGCCTTCTCTGGTAAAGACGCCTTCTCAAGAGGTGTGGTGTCTTTGAGCAGCAATTCAGGGCCACCACCGCTTCCTCCACCCCCACTGTTCTTCTGTCCGTACAGGTCCGTCCCTGTGACCATTAACCGCCCAACAGTCCCCACAACGATTACCTCCTGACGAAACTCTCCAGGAACATTGAAGTTGAGCGTCACTGTGCAGCAAGCCCCTCCCTCCAGTACCATCTGGAATGTGCAAAAGTCATCACTGGTGATCTGACGGATGCCCCGGATGTGGTCCGTCTGCTTGACAAAGGTCTTCAAGAACCCATGGACCTTTGCTGCACGCTGTCCCGTCAGAAATGTAAGCAGGTCAATGATGTAACTTCCAACTGAGTGCAGGCCCCCGCCTCCCATCAGATCATCACAGCTCCAGTTGTATTTCTTCCCCAGGAGACTTCCACTGTGGACCTTCAGGGAGGAGAATAGAAATTGTTGGATTATTTTAGGACCTAATAGGGGTGGAACGGTACGTGTACCAAAAAAACTTTCAGTACACATAAATATATATATATCTTCAAAATATGTCCAGTGGTAGCCACGCTATAGCATAGTGGAACTGGCGTAAAGGGAGGAACCACTGAGCTCCTTTAGGTCGGTTCTTTGGGCAAACTATGGTTTCCCAGTGAACTACAGCAGTAACGGAGAAAGGCAAGTTAAAATGTCACTGTTCAGCTAAATCTGGTCATACCACTAATACGTGAACATGATAACTCATTTGAAGCGGCGTCATCTAAATTGAATTATCCGCAGGTACAAGGAACCGTGCAAATCTGTGCAAATGCAAATAGACCTGACAATTAAGCAGTCTTTATTAAGAATTTGGATGACTCTATTCTGTTCTGTTATTATGGGCAATTAGCCACTGTTGTGCTTACAGTTGAGTCTTTATAGTCATTTAAACTTCTCAATATCGAGGTACATCCCAAACCGTGACTTAAACCTGCTCCCACAGTCTCACATTAAAGTAACGTTTGATCATTTTTGTCTCACCTGGGCCTCGCAGACCAGAAGCTCCCCGATGTACCCTTCCTCTAACAGCTCCTTCATTCGAACAAAGGCCGGTAAAAAACGTAGCACATTTCCCATAATGCTCAGCAACTTGGGGTAGTACTGGGCTGCTGACATCATCCGGAAGGCATCCAGAGGTGTGGCGGTTCTGTCACATATGACATTCTTTCCAATACCTTAGGAGAGAAGGAATGGACAGTTGAGAATGAGCCACATGAACTTCACCAAACAGCTGGAGAATGTCATTGTGTTGACAGAAATGTCCTTCTCTCATGTCAAAGGTAACATAAAGAAAGCAAATAGGGAACAGGAGAGGAGAAAGAGAGAAAGACGTAGTGTGGTCAGCCTGAGCAACACATGGAGACATAATATCCTCTGGAGCTCCCCTGAAACATCCCCTCAACAAACAATGCAGTTTTGCAAATTGTGGCAACTCCCACAATAGCTGAGTCACAAATTCCTAAACTATCTGATCTATAATCCAGATTGTTTTGTCTCATGCCCTAACCCTAACCCCAACTGGAACCCTAACCCTAACCCTATTTGTTGCCAATCCTGAGTCTGTGAATGTAAATTAGAGGAGCATTCATTTTGGCAGATATAAGATCTGAGATAAGTAGTGAGATAAGTGTATGGTGTAACACTGAATGCAAAGCTTGGAGAGCACTGGTATGACTGCAAGCTGATAAGAAGAGGAGGATGGTTGTTGTTGGGGATCAGCTCATTCAAGATGGAGTCACATGCGTCTTCAATGAAGACCACATGGCCGTTTGTTCAAAGACAAAGAGGGCCATAAGTCTCTAAAGATCCTTTATCTTTCACATAACAGCCTGAAAACCCACCTCAGTGGTCATTGACACGTGACCCCGTGTGTCACAACAATTAAAAAACTAGGTTTCCTTGCCGCCTGATCACTCTCTTCTCCATCTCACTGGAGGACACAGACACCAGCTCTTCAACTGAAGATCCTTCAGTACAGAGCTGAACAAGCTCCCAGCAGCAAGAGAACCCTCTCTGCTAATCTCCTCCCATCAGAGGCAGTGACCGACCTAACCTAACCTAATCTATCTCTTTCTCTCTCACACACATACTCTGTATATACATTTTAATAAAGGTTTTTTAATAAAGGTTTCTAAAATACACAGTCTGGTCATTATTATTCACAATCATAAAATGTATGAATGGATATGAAAGACTTGTGATCCAGATGCAATTTTATATCAAGCCCATTTAGCATTGACATGTTTTTGTGGCCAAATCTGCTAGATTTAGCTCATAATGTCCTCTATGGTCACACATCATCATCTAAGAGAAGGTCAGAAAATGTATGTAGACAGATTATAGGGGCATCACACTACACACATGTACATTTCTCAGGAGCCCCTGAGTGTGAAAAACAGTATGTGGCTTCTCTTCTAGTCCTGGTTGAGTGTTTTTTGGGTAGAAGCGACCATTTTGGAAGTGGCATTAGCTTCAATTGACCAGACTAGGAAATGAATCCCTCTGACCTAATTCTGAGAAGGACTGTGGTCAGTAATCCCCACTCACAATCTAACCTCCTTCCAGACACTCAAAGCCAAGCCATCACAGTGAACTCCCTATACAGATACTGAGAGATGCATAGCCATGAGTCAACCCTTGTGGGTAAATGCTAAATGCTCTTGACCAACTAAGATTTATTTAGCTGATAACTGATTTGGGGTGACACACTGACCCAACTTGAACCCCCTCCCACTTCTCTGAAATAACCGGTGTGGAAATACTTTGCGTTCCCCGCAAGTTTATGTTGCTGACAAGAAAACCAAGGTGTGTAAGAACATGTTATGAGCCTGTAGCAAAGCACAGGACATCTACACATGCATCATAAGGATGTAGATGTAACTATGAAAACAAATCCGTTAACACAGGCCACTCTTTGTAGCATCAGACATGCGATCTTATTCAGTGGTGGAAAACCCTGGATTTAAGCATTTAAACATAGTGTGCTGGACCCACTCTACAAAATGCTGTAATGGTAAATTAAATTTCTTGGTCTCAGAGCTAGAACTGCCCATCACCCCATACCTGCCAAACACAGAATACCAGGTCCTTCCTTCCATTTCCACAACAATGCCAAGCAGGTGCATCATACTGCAAAGGTGTTGCCTTCCATGTATGATAATTCAAGGATGATTATTGCTTTTCTTTTTATAGTTAGTCTACAGATGACTGGATTCATGTGGTTTTGAATGGTTTTTCTTTTCTCTATTGGCCTTTTTCATCTATCCCATCACTGCCTGACTATAGGACAATGTCTGAATGCAACATACATAATCCATCATATAAAAGTTAAGGCAAGTACAGGTGCAAGGAACTCTTCCTATCTTTATTTACTTTCTAAATCATAATGGTGTGTTTCATCACAATTACGTTACTTATTCTACAGCTGAAACGCTCATATTTCATACCTCATAGTTAAATCTACCATCTTTTTTACCATCCAATACAATACTTTCCTCATCATTTAAGCTACTTAGAAGCCAATAATTGTGACACGATCAGTAAGTTCTAATTTTAAATGTGCAAGAAACACTTTAAGGAAGGAAGTGACCTTGTCAAAAATTGTTCACAGCATAGCACAATACCTTTTGAAAGGAATGAGAAAATACACAAATGCAAAGTCTAGAAAATATTAATTAGTATAACGCCAACAATAATAGTAATAATAACAAAGTCAGTGTGTTAACACGAGCGATCTTCACAAGTATAGGCAAATTAAAGTAGCAGCATCACGTTGCATTTGCTGTTCTTATGATGTCATCATGTTGTTTAAAAGAAAGTATTTTAGAGTATTTTAAAAATACAAAAATATACAAAACTGAGGTATTTTGATACAAAACATGAAGGCATTTTCATAATCTCAACAGATTACATGTCACAAATGACAAAATATTATTTTGTCAGTTGTGATCTGTATTTTAAATACATGCAGGTGATATCTGTGAACTGCAAAAACCGACAAGTTGCTGGTCAAATCCAAACCATGAGGATTCCACAGGTTTTACAACTGGAAGAATACGTCTATTTTTATATACAGTCTATGTCTGAGAACCATTAATCCTTTTTTTTAATAATCCTCTTTTTTTTTTTTTACAAAATTTGAAGAAATTCCCTTAAAGTGAGATATGGTGTTCACAAGAATGGAAAGAAGGTCACCAGGCATTGTGAGGCAAACAAGCAAGAACATATCAATATGTTTACACTTGGGAAATGCTGTGCAACAGAGAGACTGTGTGTGGGTGAGTGTGCTTGTATTTTTTAGACTTTTTCTGGCATAAATACAGACGTTGTCAGGACAAGTAGTCCTCAATTCTGAAGAACTGGTTACATTAGGGGTAAGATTTGAATTGTGATTCGGTTAAGGTTAAGCATTACCAAGTTATAATAATATCCCAAATGAGTGAAATTGCAATGTCCTGTGCAAAACTGTGTGTTTGTGTGTGTATGGAGATACAGGGAAAGTCCCAGATCGCTGACAACACTGATAAACAAGACAAAAGCATAACTTGACATACAACAACTATAGTAGTACAGCACATGTTATTCAGACCAGTGTTTACACTTACAGTGTATAGCTTTATCTGTGCTGTACACAATAGGGCCTTGGCTTCGTGACACAGCTACAGTGATGGCTGAGTCTCATCTCACAGGTAAAGTTGCAGGCCCACTGGGAGAGCAGCAACGGAGCAGAAAAGATTTCCAGCAGTGCAGCTCAATCCCTCAACATGAATAATTCATGTCCAGGACATATCTAATCTCTAACCAGGGGACTTTAGAGAGAGAGAGAGAAGACAGTCATGAATCATTTACTATCAAGTACCACAGCTGATTTCATAGGTTAAAAGAGGGAAATTCTGCACCAAGTGGGTCAACACATGCTATTAAATTCTTACTTTAATTTAAGCACTCAAGAGAATGCAAACCACCAGAGATGGAGAGTGCAAAGGTGGTAAAAAAAATCTTGTTTTGTCCTTGATTTTCAAACTTTTCAAGCATTTCCCTGACTGCAGAGGAGTAAAGCCCAATGTATACATCTGCGTAAAGTGCTCTACGCCGGAGAGCCTGTCGGAGAGCCTCTGCGTCGTCTCCGGCTGCACAAAATAAGTGTCTGTCACTCCGTCAAGGGACAACGGAGACGGAAAAGGCTGAGATTGGTCCTCAGGACAGGCTGAGATAACGCTGCTCTGTGCCGGCTCACAGTGTGCACCGCGCGTCCACAGAGGCGGAGCTGATCACCGCCGAAAACGTCGCTGCCAAACTACAAATACGTCATATCTTAATACACAAACCACATGTTTAGACTCTAAATGGCCAATTTCTTGCCTCAAATGATCTTAAAACTGCGTTCCGGGACACAGAAAATATTTATTTCATGTGAGACAGTCTTTCTCTCTCGGACACCATTGCTCACTGTAGCAAGAAGCACAAACAACCAACAATCGCAACCGACCCCTGCTGATCAGGCGGAAAATTGCAATGAACTATGAAGGCTCGAGGGGTCACCGCGGTTACGCAGTCGGATAATGCATTTCCACAACAAAGCCAAGCAGGTCACATCGTACTGCAAAGGTGTTGTCTGCCATGTATGATAATTCAAGGATGACTATTGCTTTTCTTTTTATAGTTATTCTACAGTTGACTGGATTCATGTGGTTTTGAATAGTTTTCCTTTTCTCTATTGGCCTTTTTCATCTATTGCCTTTTTTATCATTACGCAGTCGGAGAAGTATACTGTGGCCTTTAGACATCATGTTGAGGCAACAGACATTGTTTGTATCCTAATGGTTCCTGGTTGGTCATTGTAATAAAGAAGCAGCAACAGTAAAGCCACAGGTAGTTTTTTTCACTGTTTTGGGGGCATTTGTTGTGTTGTTTTCTTCTTTGTTTCGACCCCAAAGCCCTCACCTAAATAGCCAAGAAAATAAGAAGCAAGGCTTAAAAGGGATCAGTGTAAATGTGGATGATGGTATTTTTCTATCACAATTACCCTGTGCAAAGTAGTTCGAACATCATAATGTCAAGTTGAAGCCAAACAATTGTCTATTTTGGCTTTAAAGAACGAGTTGTGTGTCACATTTTTCTCGAGTAAAGAGGGGGTTCCCTCAGCAGCCAGTTCGCCTTCAGGTGTCATCCAAATGCAGAGGACAGACATCCTGTCAGAGCGGCTCAGCTCCACTCACAGACTGAAATCACATCCTGTCCTTCACAGACCAAACACTGACACATTTTTTCCATCATTTTACATGATAATGTTACTGACTTCCTTAGACATTAAACCATGAATGTCTATGTCTTGTGTTGCACTGATACTGTTACAGTTTCCAAGTTATGGAAAATTCTCATACACTATTTACACTCTCAGCCACTCACATATACTACACGTATATTTACAGAAACAGAAAAGAAAAATACTAAAATGAATGTATTCAACTTTGGTGGTTAAAGATCAAAAGTCAAGGTGACATCACAGAAAACATTTTTGGCCATGCATAAAGAATGCATCGGCGAATTAATACTCCTTGCACTTCCCTTAAGACTCTTACTTGTGATCATATATGTCATACATATATATATGAAAACAAGAGACATGCAGTGACACACACAGACCAGAAGAGAAAGCTGCTGTTCCATTTCAAGTGTGAACAAGCTTTCTCTCCTTGGCTCACTTCCACATGATCTGCGTCTCTCTGCATGTTTCCTGTACGTTCTACTGAGCACTGATATTCACTGCAATTCACGCACACATGCCTTTATGTGCATTTTTTTCTTGAAGGAAACACTGTCAGCGCTGGAGATTTGTGCGTAACAAATAATAATGCTTTCATTTACAGACAAAAGTGATCTGATCTCATCTAAAAACGTATATTATGTGCATCTGCAGTTAGTTTCAGAAACAACCAAAGTTAATATTTAATATCTAATGAAAAAAAAAAAGAAGGAAAACATGGATTTCTTTTATCAAGATGATGACACGGTGGAACTGAAACTGAAAGTACTGTCTTTACTGAGCTTTTCTTTTACAGTCGATCGTCAAGTCAAGGCTGATAAGAACCACTCAGATAGTAAAGGCGAGTAACGGAAGGCGAAATCGTTCCAAAGGTCTTTTGTTTTTGACTGTCCAGACTAGACACACAGCCCCAGAGTGTGGGCAAGTGAAGACAGAGACGGCGTTTTTAAACTTCTCCATTCTGGGTGCTTTAAAATCCCAGGGTAATGTGTATGGCAGGTGTATTGCAGAATTTATGCACTTTTAAATAAAACTGGAGCAGTATGAGTGTAGCCTAGATTGTAGCCACTATTGTATAATTACTTATTGTACATTTTTAAACTTGGATGGAAACATGCCATGGTGTGTGATGTATTTCATTTGACGTGTAAAAGTACACATTCATGACAAGTACCTGTACCAGTACATGAAGACTTCTCTTATGCTCTTTTTCTCTTTGGGAAACAAATTGCATATATTCACAGCTCTATATAAGTCCGCATGTTTCCATGTAGAAATCAATCTTAAACGTAGCCCAGTGGCACTGGCAACAGCTGGAAGCCACCACATTTGAAATGCGTGTGGATTAAGCAGGATGCTAAACACTTTCAGTGGGGCAGTCAAGACAAAAGGTTCACCATGTGAGGATCCTGAAATAGAAAAGCCGAGGAAACCAGTCAGGGGTGGCAGCCATCTGTCACACTGTGCCGTGTCTCTGCTCCTGCAGCCGAAGATCAGCTTTTTACTTTTCCACATACTGATGAACATCATTTATAGAACCTATAGCAGTATCAAGCTTTATATTGTCTTAAAATACACTTACAGAGAGCAAAGTTTTAATAAACTGATATTCTTGCTTTCAAATGTGAGGACAATTACGGAATCTAGAATATAATTATTTCTTCTACTGATCAACAGATAGATTGAAAGTTTTTGTGAGTATAATATTGTAGGAACACACAGGACATATCTTCACATTGAGCCCAAACAATGGACTGGTTAGAATTAGGGATTTCCATAGATTTAAATGTTTAAGTGTTAGAAAAGTATTTTTAAAGTATTTTTAATGTCAAACGTTATATCTTTAACACAATAATATAATATCTCTGGACATCCCCAAATTGAATCTGAGAAATGACCAGAAACACAGAAAATAATCAGTTACAGGTAAATTACTTTTTTTTTTTTGTATTATTTGTTTTATTATAATCTTAATGTAACACGGCAACATTTTTACCCTTTACAAAAATCCATCACAATTATTTTACTGTTATATTAACTCTATAATTCCCACAATGTAAGCATTTCTCCTCCTTCAGCTGGTTCTTCAGCCGCTAATCCGGGACGGACCATGGGTCCAACTAGGGCTGGGCGATATATCGAAAATTTATCATTATCGAAATTTCCTACAATAATCGACGTCATTTTGCCGTTATCAATACATTCGATAATTTAAAAAAAAAAAAAAAAAAAAAAGTTGTTTTTAGCTGCGTGTTTAGGTAGGCAGGCTACCTGTATGTTCATGTCCCTTTAAGACACTCGGACACTTATATCAGGCAAATTAGGCGATGCGTCATTTAGCAACTTCCAACTTATCGTTCATTTACCATTATCGAGGTGAGCTGCTCAATAAATCGTGATATTGATTTGAGGCCATATCGTCCTGCCCTAGGTCCAACGTTTTGCGGCACACAGCATGTAAACAAGGATGCCTTCGGCAGAAATAGAGAGTCTGATCGAACAACAGACAAAATAAGAGTTAACTTTGGGAAGGTTTTCAGTCGATGACGTCAAGACAGTCACAGATTTTGGCTTCTTCCTCCTGGTATCAGAGCTGGCCATCAGAATTGAGCCTGGTCGATATGGCGCTCTGGTTTGGTTTATGCAAGAAAGCCTAACTTGGGTTTTGGTAAAGACTTTCTGAGTGCAGCACATGATTGATATGATATATTATCAGAATATTCTGAATATTTGTTTTAACTAATTTCATGACTATGTTACTGTACGTTAGAAGCTGTTTTAGCAAGGGGAATGTTACCACCATCAAATAAACAGGCAATAAAGGTTTGACTGCACTAAACAAACTGTTTGCTTACCTGAAAAAGTTTGTTTGAACGTCTGTGAATAGTACCCTAATAAAAATGACATTTCTGTTCAGGACACCAAAGGTACTTCAACAAGAGATCTGATGGTTGTCGTGTCACAGAGTTGGAGAAGAAAATGTCCAGCTACATCCACAACTACAGAGGTCCAGTGTTGCTGTGATGCTGCAGACCTGATGACCCAAGACACTTGTAGCCACGATCCACTGCCACATTGACACAGTTGTCATAAGGAGAGGGTGGTCTCTAAAAATCCAATTTTCTCCCGCCAGGTCTCCTCTGTCCCCCATTTTTCCTTTCACCTCAGCCAGTTGAGGCTGATGGCTGCACATTTCTTCCAGAGAATTAGACACCACAATCGGATCATTTGATTTTGCATCAATGTGAACTATCTCGGAAATCTTTTCGGAATCAAGACAACCTCGCTACTGTAAGTCTGTCACGGAAGTCAAACTTAAAGGTGCCATATGTAAGAATGTGGCCAAAAACGGTTACTACATTCAAATTCAAAATACCGAGGTATTTTAGGTTTCGTTTTCTGACGTAACTGGCAACCCGTGGTCACTCAGCAGCTGAGACTCTACTGACTGCAAAGATTGCTAGACGGCGGTAGGTGGCGCCACATGCCAAAACATGATTTCAAAACATAAACATGATTTGCAGTCTACAAAATATTTCTTTCAATGCAAATATTTTGGCTGTTGTTGTTGGTGAGTTCAGTTTGTTATATGAACATTATTCCTGAGTCTCTGTGACATATTAGGAGGATTTTATGGCCAGTTGCTTTAGATTTATTACATAATGCACCTTTAACGATTGGGAGAATGTTCTATTTCGACAACATGTTGCTTTTATTTGACATCATCGACAGTTTTAAGTGCGGTAACGTAAGGTGTGATAAAGGCTGACCTTATCTGCTGATGCTGATGAATTAATTATATCTTTGTGAGACGAGAAAAGGAACTGCCTATAGAGTCATTAATGCTAGCAGAAGTCGGGTCAGGCCATTAGGAAAACATTGTAAGATAGGAACGAGAGCATTCCATCATCTGTGTATATCTTTAAAGCTAGGATTGGTTACATGTGTGGAACAATGACATTGCAGCCGTTTCGATTTGCAAAAGTGCTGTTTCAAATTATTTTGATACAGAAAAATCAACTGTTTAGCCCGACATTCCGCTCCCTCATGTTTTTTTTTCTTTTATCGAAGTAATACGTCATTGTTTCATGAAAAGCTGCATATTTTAACTGCCCTTTGGATAATTAAGGCGTAAATGCCATTAGGACGCGAACTGGCTTTCAACAAAAATTATTCCTAGCTTTCAATGTTTTTTCAATGTATGCTTAAAGTATATAATGCACAATTAAAATCTCAAATACTGACACTGATGTACAAAGAGTGTTGCTAGCTACCAGCTGGATAACATCATGCATTCTGATGAGAGTGATAAAACACTAGCAGGTTGCATTTTAGTGTGTGTGTAGTGGAGCTGGTCCATTAGTGCACAGCACAACTATTAAGCTAATGCCCCTCACTTCTAAGGATTTGAGCATTCCTAAATGTGTTAAAGTGCTGCCATTAACCCCCCTGCACCAGAGCCACTGGCTGCTGTCAGTGAGGAGTAGCCAAAGGAGTGGCTTCTGGCCACAAGGTTCCTGATGCATGCACTGACAGTACATGTTAATGGTGGACATGGGCTTAAAAGGCTCCTACACCAGCAAGGACATGCTAAACATTTTCGTCAGCTGCAGAAAAAGATGAGAGTTTAGTAAGTGATCAGTTTTATCCATGGTGCATCTTCCTGGACATGAACTCACTGAGTCTTCTATTATTAGCGACATTGTTATTGACATGCTAGTCTTTCATGGGCCAGTTCACCACAATCATTCACAAATACATTTCCTCCTTTTCCTCCCTGTAATACACAATATTCCAGATTCTTTAAATGATCAAAAAAAGAACAGTCCAGGAATGCAGATTGGATTTGTGGGAAAAAAAGGGTTTGAAAGACTAAGATATGTTGGTTGTAACAGTTCACAATACTTACTCTACTGTCATTTCAGATCCTACCCTCCAATCAGCTCATTCCCCTCACCTGCAGCTCCTAGTTCACCTGTATTTATTGCCTTATGTTTATTCCGCATTTCTAGTTTTGTGGTGTACCTGATCTGACCTGTTTGCTTTTCGACCTCTGGATTCTTGCCTGCCGTTATTTGGATTTGTTTGCTTTGTTATTTTTGACCCCTGTCTGTTTCTGATCAAGTAAACTGAATGCTCCATGCTTCCCAGCTGAGGTATTCACTAACCCTAAATTTTGTGTGTTCACGTGTAGGGGGGGAGCAAACAAAGTGCGATTTTTCCCCTTATAATCAACCCTTAAAATGTAGTGAGCTCTGATGCAGGCTTAAAACGAAGTGAAAGATGAAATTACTTTTAAATTTAGATGATGCTTTGAGAATTCAGTGAGCCGGCTGATATTTTTCAATCAAGATGGCGGCCACATCTGCCGAGGAACTGTTTCGTTGAAATATATTTTCGCAAATAAGCTAAGTTACAACATCGATATGTGTTGGAATAGTTGATATACATCCAAAGGACCGTTGATCGTTGAACACTAATGTCAGAAAATAACTGACGATTTATGAAAGCAGCTAGCTAACTCTGCTACATCTGGGTAGTTTTGTCAGTGTTTTGGATGTGTGTAACGGCGTTCACTTGAACACGAATACCCTAGACTTCAGATTTCAATCACATTCGTTTACGAGGATGGAGAAAAACAAACACAGCCAACGCAACAGGCAACACAACAGCTGGATCCGCCAGCATTTTTCCTGAATGCAAATAGTAGCACGCTCCACCAGTAGAATTGTCAACATGTGACATAGGTTAGCACGTTTGTTGCATTCACTACGCTAATTTGCATGTAGTAGTGTCCCAATACCACTTCCCTCAACGAGGGGAATTTACGGTTGAGGGCACTCAAAACCAAATGGAAATTTTAAGGGGGAGGTATTGGGACGGAGCCTTAATCCCTGGTGATAGCTTTTCTAAAATTAAAATAACCACAACACACCTGCTGATATTAAAGTCATCTCATGCAAAGGCAAATGTGCACACGTGTGTTTGATCTGTCCTCCACCTGCACCCCTCTGTGGTCCTTAGAGTCGAATTGGCTGCTGGGTTGCACTGCCGCCCCTCCCTTCTAATCACACTGACACACATGCATGCATGGAGCATCCCAGTCAACACACTTCCCCCTCACTCACAGACCCCGTAGTCTAACAAACACAGAGACAAATGAAACTTGGTGACCACAGACAGAGCTGCTGTCTGCCACCTCACAAAGACTCATATGACATGGCCAAACTAAATAAAGTACATCTCTGGGATTACAAACTCAATGTGAATGATCATGATATCAGAGTAAAGATAACACTTGTGAGATTCCGCCAGAAGTGTAAGTTTCACTGTAGATGTCACTGTGTTAGAGTAAATGCAGATGGAACCCAGCATAAATAAAGGATTTATAATAAATATTGAATTTTAAAGCCTTTAAAACGTTCAGTAGTAGCTTAAAAACTCAAAAAAGTCTTGTGGACAGTCTGATGCTGCTGAAGTGAAGCAAAGTAAAATTACAGAGGTTTTAGTAAAGCGATGCCTCAACGTCCTCTAGTGTGGCACAGTTTGGCACTGCAGCATGTAGCATGTATGTGTTTATTAAAGTTAGACATGGCTTTATAACATGTTTGTTGCTGTGTGCGATGAGGGACCCGGTACCGGGCCATCAAAGAAGAAGAGGTTAATGTGTTAATGTAATTTGCATTTTACTATGAGCACTGATTCCACTGGCATTTGTAAGGTGTAGGTCAAGTAATTTAGACAGCCTTTAGTTTGTTTACATACTAATTTATGTTTGGGATGGGCTCGTGTTGCTCTGGAACAAACATTACACAGAATCACTCCTGTGTACTGTACGTGTTCATTAATGACATCAGCATTTGATAATGAATGTGGCACAATTATCGTCTGCTTCACAGAGGAGAAAATGAATAATGAGCAATTCACCACACGATCGCTCTCTGTTCTCAGAGCAGAATACCAACTGCCAGAGATCTTCAATAATATTGAAGTTAACTTTTTCATTATCCACGGAAATGGTGATAGACCATGGCCACAACAATGTGGGAGGCTGGTTATTATAGTACCACTAGCAGTTATGAGTATGTTATATCTCGGGCGACAACTAATGGGTAACAACAATGTGTTCAGTAAATGAAATGGTGTTTCCTGAATCATAAAAATAACAATGTCCTCAAATGTGTTGTCCACGAGCCAAATACAGAATGTTCAGGTCACTGACGAGGAGGAAAAAAATAGATCCACATTTAATGAGATGAACCTCCAATTGATGAATTTATTATTATTATAATTATTTAGTGATTATTTGTATGTTTCTGGAGAAAAAAAGTAGTCTGTATTTACCTTACTCACTGAAAGTGCTTTACACTTTACAATTTTTCCATACCAAACAAATGTTATTCACAAACTGCTGGGTGAATTTTAAAGCTCAATGTGTTCCATAATGACACAGCTGTCCGCACACAGACCAGAGGAGCAGGGACTGAACAGCCAACCTTTTCATTATAAGATGACCAGCTCAGCATCCAGAACTACAGCCACTCCAAAGAGGTTGGTGAGTCCAATTAAGAAATAATCCAACTCTGGACAGAAACCTCAGGCGCGCACGGTTTACAACACACTCACCATGGCAGAAGCACCGGGCCCGAGCGGCGAGTCTAACTCGGCGACAGCGTCATCAGTGGCTCCGCTAACTTTGCTATAAAAACCAAACTCCAAAAAAGACACATTTGGAACTACTTTGGCTTTAAACAAGGCACAGACAGACAGGGAATCAGTTCCTGTTTGTTGTATTTTGTCCTCTCTGGTTTATTATGTTGGAGAAGACGTATTATTGTCAAATAGATTTTTTTATTTTTTTTTAAACATAGTGGATTTGTTATCCTAAGTTGATTATTTATATTAGTTAAAGATACATTAATGTGCAAAGGAAACTGAATGATTATTTAATTAGCTAAAGTTACACAGTAACTTCATTTATTTGTTTTTATTGCTTATATGCTTTTTTTATGTTCTCTTGTTGACCCAGTTATGAACTACAACCATTCAGTCTAATTCTTACTTCACCAGTATTATGTTTATCATTCACCAAATAATATTATAAAGAATTAATAAGTATTTATAACTTGTACAAATACATTGCAGTTCATAAAAATAATAATAATAAAAAAGGCCATAGTATCGCGATACTACCCGGAACCGTGATACTTTGTCTGGTATCGTACCGTGGTTACTAATTTTGGTATCGTGACAACTCTATACCTAACATTAAACAGTTAATGCTTATCCTTATCCTAACCACAATTCTAAGCCCGTCTCTTAACCAGTTCCTATAAGGTCATGAAATAAGGACATGTTTTGGTCTCTATGACAACTACTGGTCGTGACAAGGTTAGTCTTTATGTCAGAAAATGTCCTAAAGAGGTAACAAACAACAACACAGCTATGTGCACTAATACACATCAGTAAGCACGTTGCTTTTGTAAGGAGCACATGACTCATGGCATGTGATCATTATTCAGTAGACTCTTAAGCTTATTAACTCCATACTGTGTGCTGCTGGCATAGACAACATGAAGGAGAGGAATCAAGATAAATTCCACTGTTTGAAATGCATAAGACAAATTGAGTTTCAGAAAATGTTAGAGATCTTCAATTTGGGGAAAATAGCTAATTGTCATTTTCATGACAGATATTGCAATTAAATTAGCAATATTACATTTAAAGTTAAACTTCAATTCAATATTCACTGTGCAATAAACTAAAAACATGATCATTACCACAAGACGTCTACCTTAAAGGTGAAGTAAGTAGATTATAGTGCCATCTAGAGGAGAGGCTGAAATTTACAACAAAGAACTGCTCCTCTGCTCACCCCCTCCCTTCCCTGAGCGCTACGGTATCCTCAGCGGGTCAAATGTCGTCCTCGTTGTCTTTCTCCTTGTCAGCATATGAGGTTTGTGAGGCGAGGGAGAGGGCGAGCTACCACGGCCGTAGCAGACGAAGCGGAGAGAGAGGAGGCGGGACTTCTGCTACAAGTAAAGCGACGCTTGATTTGTTCTCTCGCGTTTGTCTTTACAGGCTCCCGTAGAAACATGGCGTCGTGGCAATGCAGTAGCGGCCCGCGACCATGTTATTTTACATGACTTTTTGAAACACTACTAAAATGAAACAAAGAATATTATACAGCTACTAGACAATGCAGGAGCACATAATATGTATACAAAAGTGGATTTTGGGTTATATAAACCCATAAATACTACACAGTGTCCCTTTAAGTCTTTACTGTCTGTAATGCAAGGAAAAAAAACAAAAGATACAAATTGTTTCGAACATAGTTACAGCTTTTTCTTTTGCCGTAGAACACAAAACAATCAAAAATAGAGGAATTAAATGCATGGTTTTACACTGCTATTTCGAGGTAAGTGTTACTTTCACTGTGTCATTGTGGAAAAATAGACAGCAAATGCTCATTAATAAAAATGAATGCCCTGAGGCACACAGGGAGCAGAAAGACTTCAGACACAAACTAATGGATGGATTGGAGATCAGCGATTCACCACAGGGTGAAGATGCTCCTCGTGAACAGCTGTGTGCTGCGGAGGCTCTGCTATTATCGCTCAGTGCCACAACAGATGAACAGCTTACTCCAGTTCAGTGAGGAGAGGAGGAGAGAAAAGTGAGTCGTGCTTGAGTAAATCTGGACTGTTGTAATGACAATGATCTTCTCCTGACAGCCCTCCCTTGCCCTCTGTGTGTTACCAAGGTCAAGAGAAAAAAAGAAAAGGAAAGCAGAATTTAGTGACTGAATAGTGAAAGACAATGGTGTAATGAATTTGGTCATTTTGCCTGCTTTTATTCTGATGTATATGTTTTGTTTGTCTTAATGTGCACTCAGTAAACATCAGTTGAAACTTGCAATGAACCTGTAGAATTGGCTTGTCTTCTTTGTGGTCATTGATATCATAGCTAAGGGTGCTTCGTACCACTATATGGTTGATGTTTTGCTGAATACATCTCCCGATTACCATGTGACTGCGAGATATGAGAGTTATGACACGTAATAGTCTGGTGATACAGCAGTCTGATGCCCTCAGTCACTGACGTGAGTCCAACATCAACAATTGACACATTCCTGCCCTTTGAGACGGTGAGACAAGTCAACAAACTGCCCTTCACGCTCTCGACAGCAGAGTATGAATTACTGACATTCTTTCTAACTGATTAATGTATGTGCAGCTCTTCTGCAGCGCAAGATAAGTGAGTTGTTGTTGTTGTTGTTGCAATGACTGTGCAACCAAACGAACGTACCAGGGAAATAAAACAGCCAGTAAGTATGCAGTGAGCATCAGAGAGGTGTGACAGTTTGGAGAAAACACTGAGATCTCTTCACAGACATGGAGTCCTCTTTACAAACCCAGTGTGGCCTGTGTGGACATGGATGAGCACATAGAGTAAAAATTTTATTTTGGAAATACCCTGCATGTGAGGAGAGCTAATAGCATTTGGTGCGCACCAAACATGTTTGGTCCTTTGGTTTGGTTTGTTTGCGTAGGTGTGAATGTAATCTCGATACTTTGGTGCGCATCAAATCAACTGGTCCGAGACCTGCCTGAAGTAGTGGTCTCAGACCACTTTATCTGACCTACTTTGGTACGGTTCCTCTGGTGTGAATGCAACCACAAAAAAATTGGACAAAAATGGTCTAGTTTAATGCATTATGGGTAAAATGAGAAGAAATACGAATTTCCACTATAGGTGTGAAAGCGCCCTAAATGGCTGGTCATGGAAAAGTGATAAATGAATCAGCAGAAATGGAACAAAGCTAAGTTGTTTTGTTTTAAAGGGATACAAAGACTATCTCAGACTGATATTGGTAGATATTCAAACATTGTGATGTCAGTATTGGTATGGGACATAAACAAAGTAGTGCCAAGCCATCACTAGTAAATATTTTCTATTTGTATTAAATGGTATTTACACAGGAAGACTAAGTAATACAATTCTGCTGGAACTACAATTGATTATCAGTCATTCTGGGCAGTTGTTTTTTTGGGATGCAGTTTGGTGAGAACATAATTTTAACAGAACTCAGCTGAGGGTCAATGGCACAGCACTTCCACCACTGCACTGAGGTCCATGTGACCCAAATGTTGTCATCCACCCATGTCCAAAACAGTACAACTGCCACGGCTTTGGTTGATTTACTGACCCACATTAGGGGGTAGCAACTGTACGCGTAATAAAGTAGACCTAACTAATCGATCATTAAATTAGTTGGCAACTGTTTTAATTGATTAGTTGTTGCAGGACTACTGTAGAGTGCACAATTTAGTAAGCCAGACCTGTGGACCTTCATTTGAGAAACTATTGAAGATACTCAGATACTTTTATTATTATACACTACTCTGGTAGTGTCTAACAAAAAGAGTTACAGCACATATTTTCCCTTATCCTTGAGTTTGTCATTAATAACTTGGGCCTCACTATAAGTAAATTGTGGTGAATTTCCAAGATCAGGATAATAGTAAATTGGGAAAATCATGTGCATGACCTGAAAATGCTCAGTACCACAAGGGGGAGCCTAAATCTTTCTAATCATTGAAGGATCTCATGATAATAGTTTTTTTGAGTGTTATTTTTCTCTTTTTAATATACGCTGTTCACTAATGTACATTTATCCTATTTGCAATGCAAAATAAATATTTGTTTCTTAAAAGATGAAAGGTAAAGTAGGGTCATTTTACGTTTAGAGTAGATTTTTACCATTATCACAGTAGAGTTGTAAATTGCAAATATTTTGATTAGGATAATTGGGACATGTGATAGAATTTGTGAAAAAAAAATGACAATGAAAAAGGAAAACAATTAGTAGCATGAGTCTGAGTCATTATTTTACATGCAGGTCTGTTAAACATTATAAAAATGGAAAGATGCTATTTAGAAGGGTGTAGCTCTCTTTACATTACTCTAAATTTCCATCCTTGATGGGACATTACATTATATCGCTCATGTGAAGCTCAGACAAAACGATAATGGAAATGGATTAAAGAAGATTAATGATAAAGAAGCATTCTCACTATTTCCACCTACCCAACACACAACAGGAAGCAAGAATGTGGTATACCAAAATATCACTTCCTGTTGCAGCTACTCCACTATAAAGCTGCATGTGCATCTGTCGTTTGAGAGGCTGTCAGTGAACACTACATTTATATTTAAAGGAATCATATTATACCCTATTTCTCCAAGTTAACCTCGTTCCCTGGTGTCCTAATGAACAGGTCGGTGACATGCTTTGGTCAAAATACCATAAGGATGAAGCATCACAGCAGTTCAATCACCTTGCCAAAACAGCCCTGTTCGGAACGCTCTGTTTAATAGTATCTCTTAAAGCGGACCTAGACCGGAAGTTCCAATTAACGCTGTTTTTTAGTGTGTATCTGCGTCATTACCTTGTTTAAGAAGCCCTGGTGGGTTCTAAACAAACATTTCAGCCACTGCTGAGAACGCTGAGTTTTATTGTAATCTCGGGCTCAGTGAGATCTCTGAAAAAACCTGGTCCGGTTACGTAAACACCGGTTCTCCGGATCAGCAGATTGTCCTGGTCCGGGCACTAGTCCGGGCACACCCGGTTGCGTACATTGAACCACAGAAGAAGAATAACGTCCGTTGTGGAGGTGTTTCACGAGCGACAGTGTCTTCTGACTCTGGGTCTGACTCCGGGTCAAAGTCATAAAAGGGACTGCGGCGGGGAGTCGTGAAGAAGCTATTTTTAAACATTGTTAAAACAATGTTTTGATAATGAGTAGCAGTGCATCCACCGTTCCAGAGGGGGGAGCTGTGCTTCTGAGAGCAGATGTGCTGAACAGTATTGGCCAATCACAAGACTCTTCTGTCTGTCTTCTGGGGGTGAGAGTTCACTCTGAAATATCGCGACTCAGGAACAGCGATTTCAGCTCGTTTACAGCAACTAGGAGGTTTTTGAGCATAAAAAACAAGTTAATGTATGTAAGTAGACCTCCATAACTAACAGTTATGTGCAACAGGACCACTCTAGGTCCGCTTTAAGGTCCACCTTAAAAAAAAAAAAAAAAAAAAAAAAAGTTTTCAAAACTTAATGGACAGGAAATGACATCAGGCACAGAGGCTATTGGGAGCTAACAACAGTTAGCATTTCGAAAAGTGATAATTTGCAGGCTCTAGCAAGCACATTGCCGTCATGTTTCCACTGGATAGATAAATCCTCTGAGGCTGTTAAGTTTGTGTAGGACTCTGTGCTGCACTGTGCAGCCAAGAATAGAACTATTCGCAGACTTGCCCTCGCCAGTACTCTCATGTTATTTTACGGACAAAGCGGAGCTTCACGAGATAACAATTCCAGGAATTTAGCGCATTGTGACGTCCCAATGAGTGCGGCAGTCAACATCGCGTGTTTTATCTCCTGTACTTAGACTGAGGAGGACCACAAAAACATGAGTGAGTCATCTTTTTTCACACTTTGGCTACTGGTAGGACCTCCAGAGTCCCAAATATAAGGATTTTAATAATAAAAAGTTTATTTAGCATAATGTCCCCTTTAAATCTAACCTGAAACGGCACAAATACCTTAAAATCAAGCCCCAAAACATGTTGCAGTGACAGAGTCAACTCCAGTCACTGACTGTGTTCAGTATCTGCCTCTTGTCCTCAGTCCCTGATGACCACCAAACACAGCACCTATAAAGAAACGGCATCACCTTGGTAATAAACACGATAAGCGGGAGGCAATGCAGCAATCTGAAAACCATTACAGAGGGCCATGCAACGTGTGTCCGTGAAGGAAAAGACAAGCATGTGTTTTGGGCACTGGTTATGTGTTTGTGCAAGATGAAACGATTGCACCAGTGATTTCCCAACAACCCAGCTGACGACACAGGTATCTTTGTTTTAGCATGCCACAGTTAGCACACTCAGACACACAGAAAGAGACAGACAAACATCAGATGGGTGTGTATTTTTGAGGTATTTGAGGGTGGAAATTCTTTAATTACATAAGACAATATTCCAACATGTAATAACATGTGAATGTAATGGCTACACTGACGAAAAACAGCAACGACACCCACAAAGACCACTACTGGAACAATGTTTTACACTGACAAGCTTGACTGAAATTAGTATAATAGGTCATTCGTGAATACATACGTGTTCAGCAGTATCATGTCTAATGAGGAACATTAAATCCAGCCATTTCTGCTCATTTAAGGGCAGGTCATAGTGATACAACAGGTTGTTCTAGGTGTTTCAGCGGGAGAACCAGCTTGGGAGGTGTTCCCAGCAGGCCAGATGGAAAATGCAACCCTTCCAACAAGTTCTGGGTCTATTATTGTGGCATCTCCACACAGTTTGGATTGACACGTCATACATACTCTCCAGATTCTGTTTTTGACACATTTGTGCTTGTAAAATATGTGCCTCGAAATCAGCGTCTGCATCAGTGCAGCATCAGTGCAGCATTCAACACGTGTATTCACTGTGCCATTCCATTTCAGGAGCAGTGATTTCTCTCCAGGAGTCTGCCCCCATGAGCCCAGGAGGTATCCTGTAGAGATGGCCAAACCACCTCAACCAGCTCCTTTTGCCACAAAGGAGTTCCCTTTTGATCTCTCAGGCTGTATGTACAGTATATGCATGACATATTAGTGTGATTTACATGGTAAAATGCTCCTGTCAAAAGGAGTAAAAAACATGATGCCATCATGATGCTCTGCCAAAACTTCTTCATTTTTCATCATCAGACTGTTGTCCTTTCCAAATATTGTTAGCTCTGATATAAAACATGGTGCTAGAAAAAAAAGAAAATAATAATAATATTTTTTCTTCATTAATAACAAAATAAACACAAATCTTGCCCTCTCTCCAGCGATTGGATCTCATAATACAAATGTGGCTCCTAATCCAAGCCTACACCATCACACAAAGGTTCCTTATTGGTCTTAAGAGAAGAAAAAGAGAACTTCAAGAAGCCGGGGATAAGGAGGAATTCTACTTTCCTGTTTTCCTCTGGAATGCTCACTTGTCAGTGCAGCATAGCATTGGGCTGCTTAGGACGTCGCCATCCAGCCATTCATCACACACAAAAGCAATTTCACAGGAAGACAAGCATTCTCTTAGCCATTCTTACACACTGCTCTCTGCCATGTCTCCGTCTGCAATGTTCATTCACACACACGCTCATTAGCATGTCAATGGAGGGGCAGGAGAACTTGAATGTAAACTAGTGAGAAACTGGTGAAAATGATAAAAAACAAGCAGACACTGGGAAAGAAAGGCCTGGGAATAGCAGCACATATCTCTGCCTGAAGCATTCTCTGAAGACCCTAATACTTCAGGCTGAAATGTATATAGTGTGTCCATTTGTTTTTGAAATGTCATTAAAGACAAGATTAACTGTTGTGTTTTTACAACTTTTTCATCTATCTTCACATTAATACTACACTGAGAAACACAGAGAGCTGTGGAGCTGATGGACTTAATCATTGCGTGAACTCATCTGCCAATTTGAATGTGACAAACACTTATTTATATTTAAAAGTTACACACTTAGCTGTTGCTACATCTGTTCAAATTCCTTATTTTACATTCTAACATTTACTGAAAAAAACAAAACATCTGACGACATGGTAATGTTCTCATCTGTAGCTGTAGCTTAGCCCTTAATAAAAGTCGAGTTGGACGCCAAAGAGCTCATCACAGGCCGGAGTATTGTGTAACAGCATCAGTGGTGGGAACATGTATTTATGATGTTGCCTGCTTGCCCTTTGCAGGCAGGTTATAAATAGCACATTACCTTTGGGTGGCCATTCACAGCAGGTGTGTGACAAACTGTGCTGAAAAACTGTTTTGTGGACATCAATAACAATAATTAAAAAAAAAAAGTCTGATTTAGATGTCATGCTGTTTACTGTTACTGTGATAAGCTGTAGGTGGATGACATGAAAGCTTAATAAATCACCAACAAATGGTTTAAAACCTGTCAAATGGTTTTGACAGGTTGACTAAATCACCCTGCTCGCCGCTTGGTAAGGCTTGGTAACAGTTAATCATTTTCAAACTCCAATATGAAACAAGGCAATAAGCAAATCGCAAAGGCCACAAAATACTATTATTTCCTTATTTTATTTTTATATGTTTCTCTTTATTTATTTATAAATTAATTCAACACAATCTGAGCTTTTGTACCTACTTGGCATTACAACTTAAAGTAGACTACCCTATTTGTCCAAGGTAAACTAATTCCCTGGTGTCCTAATGAACATGTCTGTGACATGCTTTGGTCAAAATACCATAAGAATGAATCACCATAACAGTTCAATCACCCTGCCAAAACAGGCCTGTTCAGAACGCTCGGTTTAGTAGTATCAGCTACAGAGGCTACTGGGAGCTAACAGCAGTTAGCATTTGGAAAAGTGATCATTTGCAGGCTCTAGCAGGAACATTGCCGTCATGTATCCACTGGATAGCTAAATCCTCTGGGGCTGTTAAGTTTGTGTAGGACTCTGTGCTGCACTGTGGAGCCAAGAATAGAACTTTTCGTGGGCCGTTGCTCTCGCCAGCACTCTCGCGTTTTCAACATCGTGCGTTTCCGACAAATTGCTTCACAGCACTATACACTCACATCCCTAGCCAGGTACTTTTTAGACATTCATCACAGTAAGACTGACAATTTTAAATATAACAAACAACTACAGCTAGTGCAGCTTTTAAAGTATATGTGGAAAAACAAGCAATGGGCAATGACTAATCATCCAGACTGCCTATCTTCTTTGCTTCCCAACATGACTGGTGTATGATGAGAATTAGAGGCTATTATTAGACAAGCACAGTCTGGTCCAGTCTGCAGGGATGAGCAAGCGTCTGACTGCGCGGCTGACATCTGATCTGTCTCTATCACGGACCAGAGGCAGTTATTAGATTTATTTCTGATCTCTCCTTTAAAAAGGGCCCGAGAAACCGTTTCAACAGCTACTTTGATTTGACTTTGATGGCCCTTTGACTCAGTGTGTGTTTGTGTGTAATTAGATCAACATGAGTGATAATGTTGATGCAGGACGACACAGTCTTGTGGGTTGAGTTGTCACTGCAGTTTTCAAATCCCATAAAGGCCTGTGTTAAATCGTTACTCTGCGTAAAAACTGAATTTATGTTGTGGGAACAAAGTGTGAAGGGTGACTTTACCACCTGCACATTCAACTTCCACGCCTGTTGCTCATCAGAGACGTGTATGGATCACATGGGGCTGTGGTATATATACGCACACACATATATATATATACATATATATACATACATACATATATAGGTGTGTGTATATATATATATATATATATATATATATATATGTGTGTATATAGGGAGAGTTAGTTGAACAAATCAATGAATTCAACCAAATGAGTATCATGTCTTGTGCTACAAATTCCAGTATTTTACTTGATCAAATGTTGAATTGATGTATGTTTAATATTACTTAGTTACTTACTTATTTACCTATTACTTATGGTAAGGGTCCTGGAAAGTACCTCCTGACATCCAGCAGGATAGTTTGACCACTCAAAATACACCCTTCTCTTCACTATCTGAAATGTTTTTTTAACCTAATAAATGAATTGAGTCCTTTATTTATCAAGCTGCCGTTTCAAACAGCTCAAATCTAATGCAGTTATTGCTTCTCGTGTTCTGACACTGAATACATTTTCTTGTCTTTGACACTTGAGACTCATTTTCCCTGCCATTTGAACTCCCCAAAAGTAGAACAATACTGTAAACTTATAGGCTGAAAAATAAACGAGGGCACCAGCCTTCTTTTTCATATGTACTCCTTTATGTCAGGAAGAAACTGCATCTCTGTTTACAGTTTCTTACTAAGAAACCAGCATATTATGTGCTGTATTTCACATCTGTCTCACACACAAACACATAGCTAGTGTGAATACCTCAGGCTGCAGTATATTAGAAATGCAAATGTATTTAATTGGATCTGGAAAAAATAAATAAAAGAAGCTTCAGCCTAAGAAATTGCACTTTAACACGCTGGTGGCCAAAGAAATACTTCTGGTTCACACATCTGTCTTTGAATGCAGCTGGCTGTGTTCATGTTTCCCTGTATGAGTTTGCCACAGCCTCCACAAAGCCTGCGCGACATCAGATGCCTCAGGAATGTCATGGTAGTAAGAAAGAGAAAGGAGGAGAGAAGAAAGTGACATTCTCATGAACAGAGAGAGGCTGCTTAACAAGACCGACTGGTTTATTGTAATGAGAGTGAGTGTGATGGACTGGAGGGGACGAGCTTACTCGAGTCAAACCTGAACGACACGTGATGTGTTTTGTTCACTTGTAACAGTGTTTTTCCATTTTTTATCTAATCAGGTTCAGGGACTTTGTTTTGCAGATTGGCAATAATAAATGGTGCCTGTGTTTAGTGACATTCATTGATAAAAAGCTTATCAATGAATGGTTGATGCAACATCATTCGATGGTGGAAAACCATAGTTTGAAGCATTTACTGGTAATTTTTACATTCATATTCATATATAAATTGACAAATGTGATGATAAAGCCCCAATGTGGTACATTGGGACATTAGATCCCTCATGACACCATGTAGACGAAAAATGGGAATTAAAAATTAAATGCATAGTTCATTAGATGTTATTGTGGTGTATCAATTTTACTAAGCACAGGTTTGTTTTCTATACATGAAAGTTTACATATATCCTGGCAGAAGGTGGACATT
Source organism: Microchirus variegatus (assembly GCF_963457635.1). Lineage (NCBI taxonomy): Eukaryota > Metazoa > Chordata > Actinopteri > Pleuronectiformes > Soleidae > Microchirus > Microchirus variegatus. Next base: position 24,992,756 of record NC_139816.1, read on the forward strand.
AAACCACCTCAGTGAATGACGTTGCCATTGTACAAACTAGTTATCACTGTGGGTTTTATTCAACTGACCTGGACATCTTCACATCTAAGTACATGTACGTATGAATGTGTATCAGGGCTATACAAATAACATTTCCGGAGGGCCAGCTTTTCGGAAGGCTGTCCAGCCAGTGGGCCAGTCAACCCCTGTACTACTATTTAGCACTTATTTATTGAAATGGCTGCCAGTTTTGTGCAACAAAGGTAAAAAACCACCATCATTCAGGTACAATTTGCTTATAGTGCAAAACGGTTACAGTTACAGTACCACCAACATTTGGGTATAACAGTCACAATTAGGGATACACCGATCCACCTTTTTTCACTTCCGATCCGATCCCGATATCTGATTTTAGATAACTGCCGATACTCCGATACTATTCCGATATGGATGCTTTGTTTGCTTTAATATTATTATCATTGTTTTTGTCATCATTTTGATTATAAGGCTTTAATAAACTCCTTTATACAGCCAAGTGTGATATGTACCACTTTTACAACGTTTACAGCGACTTTACAGACCCCTGGCGACACTCACACATATTCCCCACCCACCCCCCCCCCCCCCCCCCCCCCCACACACACACACACACACACACACGAACGCATAGCAGCGCACACACAAACGTAGTAACAGACACACACATAAACGGAGTCACAGACAAGCCGTGAATGTTCAATCTCCAAACACAACGCGATGCCGCCGTTTTAAATAAATAAATAGCGTCTCCGTGTTAATCATTGATTTCACCGGACATTTTGGCTGGGGATTTTTTTCGGCTGCTAAATTCATGTGACAACGGCATATATACCGGCTAACGTGAACCCTGGCTTGGAGGAGTGTGATTTTCATTGTTTTTATGCCGATGTCAGAGCTGTTCTCCTCAGCGAGCAGGCGTTTGAAACGGTGACGGCTGGGATTATGTCGGCTCGGCTGCCGGTTGCGGAGCTGAACTACCTGGTTAACTCCTGGTCAATCATGCTCGCCTGCTAGCTGGCTGTAAACTGTGGAATGGATTTCCTGAAAGGAGTCGTGCATCACAATTGGCTCTCACAAAATTAAAAGTAACAAGATAAACAACATTAAGGTGCAATGGTCACAATAGACTACTTTTGCAGAAATATAAGTAACAGTACAATAATATTCATGTACAATTGCCACAGTTGGCTCAAACAATAAAATTTACAGTTCCAACAGGATACAGATAGAGCTACAGTTGGCATATAGTGCAAAATATTCTGGTATAGTGCTGAGCGGTATGACCTAAAATATATATATCACTATATTACATATAGTATATATCACTATATTACATATAGTGATATATACTGTATATTTCAAGATTCTATCCATTTCACGGTATAGGACGGTATTTTTTTTTTCATGCATAATCGAGCATTTTCTACTGGTTGAGAACAGAATTACTGCAGTAGATTAACTTAGGATGGTCTATTTTACTATAACTATAACTCCACACTAGTACAGGTTCACATGGCCCCGTAAATGATGCTGTTTACAAAGAACAGCTACTCATGATTCTAATGAAGTGAGAAATCGGAATGCAAAGACAATTGCAGTCAAAATACAGAACTTTTACTGTGCAAATCAACATCTTTTATAAAAATTCCCCGTGTTACCTGCTGATGTGGAGGGTGCCGACCCTAACGTCATGCATTCTTGATATTCCAAGACATGCTTACTTGGGCTGTCAAAATTGCTAAAAAATTATATTTATATATTCCCTCTCAAAAAACACATATTTGAATATACTATCCTGGTACATACAGTACATAGGCTGCCTACAATTACAGCTGTACTAGAATTTGCCGAAAAGGGACGCAAAGTTTAACAAAGTGCAGCAAAGTGCAGCAAAGTGCCAGAAATAGGTGAAGCTACGGTTTTATGGGTTAATGGGCCACAGGCCAGTCCAAATTGCTCGAAGGGTCGGTTCTGGCCCGCGGGCCTTAAGTTGAATAGCCTTGGTGTATATTATGCAGTATATAAATGGACAAACAGTGAATCTAAAAAATAAAATAAACATATTAGGGCTTTATCTAATTATTGAGTTCAATTATTATGCAAGTATTGTTTTATGTTTGTCATCCTGCAGCATGCAAACAGACAGACCTGGGCCGAGACTTTGGCTGAGGAAGAGGGGTGAGTGGGAAGGAACAGGCGGCTCACGCTCACTCACTCACACAATGACACTGTGAGGAAATGAGCCAAGAGGAAAGAGAGGAAGAATGGCTGCTGAGATGTTTGCAGTGGCAGTCACACCGGTTGAGTCAGGCTTACTGGATCACAATCAGCGAAGCTGGCTTGAGATCAGTTGGCTTGTGCAACCTCCTTTTACACAGTTTCTTGTGGACAAAATATTGCTCCATGTCCAAGTGTGGACATTAGTCAATGGTTGTTTGTGTACATGTCAGTGTAGCCTGTGATTGCACTTGTGAATGGACAGTAACTTTATTGTGATGTGTAAAAAAACACAGTCTTGGAACTTCATGTCTGTCCCTCTTGTTACCTCAGGGACCTCAGAGTTTATGAAGCCAAAGAGCAAACAGAGCAGCGTGAGAACGAATGGAATCACAGAGGCTTTATCTCTCTGTGTAAATGGAGTCACAGAGCCACCTTATGCCCATTTCACCACGGTCATTACCAACATGCACATGGCATGTGACCCTGATAATTCCAAACTGATTCACCTATATGGATCAAAAGCATCACATGCTCCATGTGAAATGGTCAAATAGAATGTGACAATCACACCTGTGAAATAATGTCATCCATATAAGGTCCACACCAATGAGTTCCATGCACACATGCATGAACACACACGCAATTCATCCTCTACCTTTGTCTGATTATTGGTGTTAATGTAGACACTTATAAAGCTTGCATTTTCACAGAGTATACGCCACTATGCAAAATGTGTTATTTATAAAAACAAAACTTGAAGGGACGGTCTTATGTGAAAACTTGAATGCATGAGTATGTGCATATATGGGAGCTGGAAGAAACTGCAATTTCGATGGCAGGAGGACAAATTACGAGAAATTGTTTAGGGGTTAGGGTTGGTTAATTCAAATTATCACTGCTCACAAGACTTTGCTTGTACAAACAGCCGGGATGTGTTTTAAATAGTGCATGACGCTTTAATGCGTGTCTTTTCCAGTAAATAAGTAAATTAACTAATGACCAAGACCGCAGACCATACTCGCTCACTCTCTCTCTCTCCCGCCCGCCCGCGCTCTCTACGCACACAGGTTTAAATGAACAACAAACAATGAATGCTGATCATAAGTTTTCTGCAAGTAATTTAAGGTCCCGACTCTTGTCCCAAATATGACAGGCTTCATTCAGTGATTGAAACACATTAATGAAACATTTTACATGCAGTGCACACGCCCACTCACAAAGCATCATGTTTTTATGACTCCCAATCGTTAAAATGAGTCTCTAAGTAACGCTAAACCTTAAAAACAGAGGCACACATACGCAGTACACAGGTACGCTGATTATTTGTAACGCTGCTCTTTTCGTTTAATAAACAGACCATTCCAGTTTCGACTGTGGGCGCACGAACGGCGCGAAAGGAGCTAACTGGTAAACGGTGCCTGGAGTCCAGTGCCGTGGCACGTAAACATGACATCACACAGGTCTTTTTCCAGTCAGTCATCATAGGAACGTCATGCATTAACGTTGACGCCATTAACACCTTCAACCACCATTAATGCGTTAAAACAAAAACAGAATTGTCCAGGAGACCCTGGACGAAAAGGCAAAGGCTGCCTGGGAGACCTTTGATAACCCAAAAGGCAGAAGTTTATAGATAGACCGACAACAAGTCACAGGGAGAACCTCTCACTGCCTCTGAAGGTGAGACAATGAGTCAGCAGAGCACTGGAGACTCAGGGTATATGAACACTCCCCACACCGACACCAATCAGTGCCTCACACACCTGATTGCAGTTAGTTGATTCTCACAGAGCCAGAAGTTTGAGTGCCCTCACAGCTTGATACTCCCTGAAATGTGCACCTACCTGTATACACACCAAAAAAAAGCACTGAAAATAAATACCAAATATCTGTTACTAAAACATAACCTTTTAAAATATATGCTGTAATTATTAAACAGTACTTTTATGGTATGCACTGATCCACATTATTGTGCTTCAGCTGAGAAGGTTGGAGTGCAAATGCAATATATTATAATTGTAGTATCATTATTATTGTGCCTGTCGGTTTAACTGCCACACCTGATGGTGAAGATAATTCAATCACATGGGGAGGGTATAAAAAGGAAATGTAATCACAATGCATAATGATGCAAAATGGCTTATTTGGCACTGCTAGAGGATGTGGCCAATGGAAGCCTTTTGGAAGAAGAGAATTTTCAGGGACCAGTAAGATCTGTTGGCCAATGATGATGAATGGCTTACTTCCACGCATTGTTTGGGTGAAGCTCTGTTACTTCTTTACAATGCAGTTGTAACTTTCCAGTTTGCAAATTTTATTTAGTTTTATTTAGAATTAAACTCTTGTCTCTCATTACAAATGCACTGTTGTTAAAAATGGGCAATATAAGATGTATCGCTAACCGTTTCATAATCAAATCGTGGTCCCTGAATTGTAATCTAATCATCTTTCCTCTTCTGTATGAGTTTGCCTCGAATTTCCAATCACTCCAGATCAATCAGTATTAATTGTGAGCATTTTCTGTTTGCATCCACACATGCTCAGGAATGTGCCCACGTGTCCTCAAACCACCTCCAAATGTTTTTTTTCGTGATCACATCTGAGGGCGTCAATGTCCCAGTGCATTGTTCACAAATCTTGTTAGAGGTGAACAAATGTGATCGGCTCACTCAGGACGGATGTTAAGACCAGGTCTGAACAGGGTCCATGTGTGTTTCCTTTCCTTTTCTATTACCAAATACACACGCACATGGATAAGAAATGGCTATGCTGGTGTCACAGTAAAGACAGCCTGAACAATAACCTGATTATTAAGTTATTGAAAATGTTTTAGTTATTTAATCATCTTTAACCAGGTCGTTAACCAGTGCTTCACATATTTGCTTGAGATTCTTGAAGCTTTTCCAACTCTCATCTGGAAGTCTTCCTCATTTTTGCAGTTGTGTCTAAGGGTTCTTTGTTTTCTTGAATAGTCCACTGCATTTGGGCAGGTGTGAAAGCTCATCCAAACTCTGGTTTGGACCAAACAAGTGAACTCCGCCTGAAAACGAGGGTCTCGGTTCAGTTGCAAGTGCACCCTGGTGCGGTTCACTTACAGTGGGAAATGCATATGGATTATCCAGTAGAGAAAATTCGCCCACCTAAACATTTCAGCCAAAAAAAGGCATTTTCACGCACCTGTCTGTTCCCGTTTGGTGTCTGTCCAATCAGTTTGGAACACCAATAAAACGTTCCAACAAGATGTGAGCTATTAAATGCTGGAAAACAAACGCAAAACTTGCCTGCATACAGCGCAGATTATGAGCTCCCCGCGACATTCATTTCACACCAGAGTACATTTTCTTTCTCTATCTTCTCGCCCATGAGCTTCTAGCACTAAAGCGTCTTCTACACAAAGGTTGAGACTACGGAGTGAAAACAATGAAAAGTGCCTTCTTAAAGGTCTGTGAACACGTTTAACCAAGATCTACTCGGATCCCCTGCACTTCATCGCTACTGTACTCGTTCCTTGTCATAAAGATCATTACTTGGATGTGGGGATAAAGCAGCACGTAGAGAAATTATCCAGGCTGCGTTGGATACGGAGAAGCGCACAGGAAAAAAAGGCCCATCTGTCTGCACCCTTGTTGTCTGATATGTTCAATGAGATCCTCCTAAATAGTTCAATTGTTTCTTAAAGGTCCCATATTATATCCTATTTCTCCAAGTTAACCTAGTTCCCTGGTGTCTTAATGAACATGCTTTGGTCAAAATACCATAAGGATGAAGCACCACAGCAGTTCAATCACCCTGCCAAAACAGCCCTGTTCAGAACGCGCCGTTTAGTGGTTTCTCTTTAGGTCCACCTTTAAGGTCCACCTTAATAAAAAGTAAAACGAAACTTAAGGGACAGGAAATGACATTAGCGACAGAGGCTACTGGGAGTTAACAGCAGTTAGCATTTGGAAAAGTGATCATTCGCAGGCTCTAGCAGGCACATTGCCGTCATATATAGCATGTATCCAATCCTGTGTTTTAAGGACAAAGCGGAATGTACCAATGAGCGCGGAAGTCAACATCGCGTGTTTTATCTTCTGTACTTAGACTTAGGAGAACCACAAAAACATGAGTGAGTCATCTTTTTTCACACTTTGGCGACTGGTAGGACCTCCAGAGTCCCAAATATAAGGATTAAAATGATTAAAAAGCTGATTTTGCATAATATGGGACCTTTAATTTATTTATTCTTTGAAGCCTGAATATGAATGCATACAATTGCAATGCCTTGACTTTAGTGAGGTAAATACACGCAGTCCCAGCTATAACAACACAATTAGATTTAAAAAAAAAACACAAAAAAACAATGGTACAGAATTGGCATAACAATTTATTTCTTTGTTCAGTTTTCGGTCAAGTGTTTCCTGATTATCGTTTTTCGGTTTCGGGCAAAATGTTCATTCCGGTGCATCCCTACTATCCAGTGAACTAAAGAGAGGAAGTGAGCAAAAGGGAGGAAGTGAGGATAGCTTGCTGCCTCTTCTGCTGCTCATACTGGGCAATCTAAAACTAATTAGATTTGTACAAGCTGGGTAATGGATTTCTGTTTTAGGTCCTGGCCAATTGTTGAGCCAGGTGTTCTTCATTCTCATGTTTCTTAAACTTCATGGTGATTGTACAAAACGAGCAGCTGTTGTAACTGTGTGGCGCTGTACAGGTGGTTTGGTCCGCTTACAAAAGTGTAGTGTGAAGATGAGCCAAACCAAATGAAGGTGTGAAATTTTTCACAGTTCCCCGCCCCAATCAAACCGAGTCCCCCGGACTATCCTGGTGTGAACACGCCCTAAGTTCCTCATCAAAGCCTTTGGTTCAGTGAACTGTATTTCTGAATAGATTCTTGATTAGAAATCAGAGGCAACAAGTCACTGCAGAGGCTTCAAATTGTAGGAAAGAAGTAGAAGCCAACGGGACGCCCCGCACCTCAAAACACAACACTTCACTACCAGAATGCACCGTGTGGCTGTTTACACAGGCAATAAATGAGAATCGTGAAAATCACTGAACCAGACACATACCTAAACAGTTCTCTTTTCTTGTGCTGACATTAGGCGTGCAGATTCTTATTACTCAGATGACAGAATAATAAATCTTCTCTACATGCTGAATAAATGCTGATTACTGATTAATCATCCAAGTCATATACCAAGAAATTATACAACATGGTCAGTGGTCCAGCATATCTTGTGATCATTTCCTTTCCTATATAGTAAATAAAATTTAAAGAGGCCCTAGACCGGAAGTTCCAATTAACGCTGTTGTTTAGTGTGTATCTGCATCATTACCTTGTTTACCTTTGTTTTGCCCAGAAGTTTCGAAACAAACAGTTCAGCCATTGCTGAGAACGCTATGTTTTATTGTAATCTCAGGCTCAGCGAGATCTCTGAAAAAACCCGGTCTGGTTACGTAAACACCAGTTCTCCTGAACAGCAGATCCTCCTGCTCCGGGCACTAGTCCGGTCACATCCGGTTGCGTACATTGAACCGCAGAAGAAGAATAACGTCCGTTGTGGAGTCATAAAAAAAGTCATAAAAGGGACTGTAGTCGTGCGGGGAGTCGTGACAAAGCTATTTTTAAACATTGTTAATACAATGTTTTGATAATGAGTAGCAGTGCATCCACCGTTCCAGAGAGGGGAGCTGCGCTTCTGAGAGTTGGTGTGCTGAATATGTCACTTCCGGGTATTGGCCAATCACAAGACAGTTGGGAAGGCTCTACGCTGGCTGGCCAATCACAACACACTCTGTCTTCTGGGGGTGAGATTTCAGTCTGAAATATCACGGCTGGGGAACAGCATCAGAAAATAGGATTTCTATCGGCTCGTTTACAGCAACTAGGAGGTTTTTGACCATAAAAACAAGTTAATGTATGTAAGTAGACCTCCATAACTAACATATATGTGCAACAGGACCACTCTATGTGAGCTTTAATCTGATTTTTACGGTGTGACCATGGAAGTTGTTGGTGCGCTGTTCTCCTACGTTGTAAAAGAAATCTAAATCTAATCACAATTCCTCTGTAGTCATACTACCTAAAGTTTTGGAACTAAGCTGAAATATGTGGTTCGAGATAAAAGCCATTTACTTCCTGGTGCTTTTGTTTAGTGTCTTCAGTTTTGTAGTCACAGTCCTGACCTATTAGAGCTCAGTGCCAGCTGAGTTCTGCTGCCAGACTGTGGTGTAAATAAAGCCTGTGTGGAGTAGAGCTCAGCGGTCCCTCTCACCACTGTTCTTTCACAGCAGCTCCACACCTCCCAAATGCGATCGCCGAAAAAAGCCACACTGCTCCAGATTTCAAACTCGAACAACCTTCCTTTTGTCTATCTTTGTCTGCATTCTATGCTCTTCTATCCTCTCTGGCTCCTATGAATTTCCTTGACACAGGTCAAGATTGTTGTTTGTTAGAGGGAGAGTCTTTACAAATTACATCTAACCCACATCCAGCACATGTAACATGTGACTATCAGGCCTGACAGCCAGTGCATGAAAATTGTGTAAAGAGGAAACATCCAGAGCATATAGTGCTTAAAGAGAAAATAGAGCTTTCACATGATATCTTATGACTTGTAGTTCAAGTATTATGACGTGAGGCTGCATATAATACCAATATCAGTGCACATTTTGCCATGTATATAGGTGATTTTACATCACAGCACACAGGATAGTTGTTGATCAACTGGTGCCTCCACCAGTTAGCTACAGTAAATCTCATTTGAGATCGAGTATGAGTTAGCAGAGTGAACGCAAATCAATGGCAGGCATGGCTGGTCATTTTATTCAAAATAATAAAAACTATTGTGAAAGCATATTTTATTCTTGATGACCCTGATGCCCCCACATCTAATATTGTAGTAACATTGTATGTAATATTGTAGTGTGTTTTATTAACATTTATTAAGAATATGATATGATATGTGAAGCATACATTGCTCTAGAAATATTTGGTTAAATGGGCTGGTTCCGGTTGTAGAATGTGTGAAACCTGTAGAATACTTATAAAACAATTTTTGTTTATAACATAACTAAATGTTAAATTATTCAATTATGCAAATTTTAGAATTTAAGGTCACAATTCAATTAGATTCTCAATTTTTTACGGTCCGCTTGGCATGTCGTAGCGTGGTTCCAGTACGCTAATTAAATGCTTAAAGCCAGGGTTTTCCCCCACCAAAGCGTTAGTTATCACTTTAGTGTAAATAAGTAAGTTTTAGCACCTTTCACATATATCACTTTGATATTCCATATTATAGAATATCAAAGTGATTCACAGTTACTATAAGTTGGCAGCAGTCGAGACTGTGACGTTGTTTCGATCAATATTCAATTTGCAATCACGATCGTGACATCACTAGTCAGGAGCAATGTGGCTTTAAGTGTCTTGCCCAAGAACACATCGGCATGTAGACTAGCAGTGCCAGGAATCAAACCCACAACCTTCCAGCTGAAAGACATGCACATGTGTTCCCAGTCCTCCTGTGATGTAACGTCCCTATCAAGCGCTATCAAGATGGCACCATGGCTGGATGGCTGCCTAGGCCCGGTTGGTGCATTCCAATTCTGATTCTGATTTTAATTATTGTTCAGAATAGTTTTCAGACACAACCTGGAGCTATGGCACAGTGGGAAGGTCTACCATGCAGGTATTTATTTCCATTTGTTGAAAGCTTAATGGTTACGCTTGCTTTAAAATAAAGAGCTTGCTTGATTTAATCTGATTGTGATTTTCCCATTTCTGAATGCATATTATGGAGAAAATCAAATAGAAGGGTCACTGCCCCGCAGAGTTGAAGTTAACATTTATATAGTGATGTACAGGAGACTTTTGTGATTCTTGTAGGTTACATAATACACAATACCTTGATATAACCTGAACATATCAAAATAATGGTTTGAGGCCATATCCCCCAGCCTTAACCTCATACAACCAGACTGAACTATGACTTTAATGTATGACGCCAGTGATAATATATGCTGTCAGGTAAGATCATAAGGTCAACTTTCACAATCCATGCTCATGAACCAATGTATACACCCTGTTAGAGAGCACCTGACTCCAGCTCAGAGGCAGAAAAAGACTCTTATCAGTGAAACAAGAGGGAGGCTGCATCAATGTCAGAGGGATGATGACAAGACAGATATGGAGAAGTGAGAAATGGATTTATTATGAGTGGCAGCAATGGAACCCAGTATTCTACTGCTGTAGTCCATCTGTGTCAAGGTGACAGACAAAAGAGTGAGTATTTGAATTACTGCTGCTTTGTCAGTCATTTCAGAACCAGTCAGGTCGTTATTTTCTGACCTCTGGTATAAACGCAAATCATTTTTGCCCAGAGAACTGCTATTCACTGGATATGTTCTGTTTTCCAGACTAGGAATACTCAACATTGAAAAAGTATTATAGGATATCTGCGAACACACCACAAACCCCCAATAAGACTAAAACCTTGACTTCTTGTGTCCTCACCAACTTTCATTGTGTTGTGTGTTTATTTATTTTGCACAATGACAAACATTTGCTGTGACATGAGTATGAAAAAATAAATTAACATACATGCCCTCTGTTATCTTACATCACTAGTTCAGACCATTGACTGTAAACAGCTTCCAACCACACCACGTTCATATTTCCTTAAACTACCTTACCTGACCTTCAGCAGGTCATATTCACCATGTTTGAGTTGCTGCTATATGATTGGCTGATTGAATAATTTGCGTTAACAAGCAGTAGTTCTAGGCGTAAGTAATAAAGTGGCGGGTGAGTGTATAACACACAGAGGCGCAGCTTGTGAACAGGCAAGGCAGGCAACTGCTTGGGGCCGATAGGGGGCCCCCGACACTCGGAGCCTGAGGGCTGTTTTTACTGAAATGTGCAGTGACCAGCCGCCTCCCTGTCCCCCTTAAACAACAATGGGCGATTTGCAATATCTCAGTATTAAAAAAGGGGCCCCACCTCACTTTAACCTCTGTGAACTTATCTTCTGCAAGTTGGAAAATTAAGAGGATTATTTACAGTGTAATGCATATCTTTTTTTACTCAGTTTATATGTTTGTTTCAGTTATTTACAGTATTTTATTGTTCTATATATTTATATTGTTTTATAATGTGGGTTCTTTACAGTGTAATGTATTTTTTTTTTTTTTACAAAGTTATTATAGTTTTTAAAAAGCTATTTAAAGTATTTTATTGTTCTTTACATTTATATGTTCACATACATTTTAATTACAAGCTTTTTCCATGTTATTTCATTCATTTTGAAAAAAATATATATTTTGAACTCATACATTTTTCGTTTGTGTCAGATTATTTGTAATGGTGATGGACACTAGTTTGGTTGGAAGGGCCCCCTGGGAATGTTTGCTTAGGGCCCCCACAGACTCTAGAATCGCCTCTGATAACACGGTGCTTCTGGCCTTCATCCTCATCCAGCTACACACCGTGATCACGTGCTTCTCTCAGGACAATAAGCCCCTACACTTGTCATCCCTGCTCCAATCATCCATCCATCCTGAACTCACTCTCACTCACTCACTCACCCAGTGTTTTGACAGCGATCTGTCTGGTAAGCGGCGGCGGCAGGTTGATGCAGACCAGATCCACGTCCTGATGCAGCAGCACGTCGTCGATGCGGTTGGTGTAGAAGGGAACGTTCATTTCCTTGGCCAGTTCCTCCGCCTCCTCCTGCGTGCGGCCCCATAGAGCTTTGACGGCGAAGCCCTCGTTCTTCAGCAGCGGTATGATGACTCTGGCAGTCAGGCTCGTGCCGAAGACACCGACCCCGGGAAGCATGACTCGGGATTCTCAGTGTTTCTGCTCGTAATCAGTCGGTATGGTGAAGCCAGAGCTACTGCAGCGGCGGTAGCGGTGAAGCGGCAGCTGGGAAACGTCAGGTTGGCCATTCACCTGCAGCCAAACACCCGCAGCGCTGCTGCATTCTCCCGTCGCTCTGACTCCAGCAACGGTCATTTATTGTTGTTTTCCTCCGCTGAATATAATCCACAAATAGACGGGAAACCGTAACAGCATTAAAAATAGAAATTGAAATGCACCGTACCGGTCGACGCAAGTGTGACAGTGGTCAGCGCAGCGATTGCGCCAAGCAATGAAGCGCATGTCACCACCCCCTCCTCCTCCTCCACTGTATTTATATTCCTCTGTATATATATATTCTCACAAAGAGCCGAACAAACTACATCCACAGACGAGCTTCGTGTGTCGGCAGGCTGACACGAAAAACACCGCCGCTGCGTCCCGCCTGCTCCCCGGGGTTATCCATTACCACCAGCGGCAGTTCGACGTTTCGTCAAGTTTAACACCGCCACCGGAAACGGCACTGGCAGCATGAGGCTTTCAAAACAAAAGCATTGCTTATACGTAGCCGTGTCCGTAGTAAAAAAAAAAAAGTGTGTACTTAAATAAATAATAAGAGACGTAAAAGCTTATCCATTTTAAAACATTTTGTCAATAGTTGTATGTATGATGTCACATCTTATACTATGAACCCTTGACGATTTCCGGTTTCTCCTCAGTGGACATCCCCCCCCCCCAACACACACACACGCACACACACACAACTGTACAGGATAAAGCAGCCATGGATGGATGGATGGATGGATGGATGGATGGATGGATGGATGGATGGATGGATGGATGGATGGATGGATGGATGGATGGATGGATGGATAGATAGATAGATAGATAGATAGATAGATAGATAGATAGATAGATAGATAGATAGATAGATAGATAGATAGATAGATAGATAGATAGATAGATAGATAGATAGATAGACGTTTGCAAAGGTGTAGAGGAGAGGGTTGTTTGGGTTATCCCTGATCTATAATGTTTGTTAAGTGTCATCTCCTCCATAGCTACAAACGCTTCCTGTTTGCAGCCATTAATGAACATATATATATATATATATATATATATATATATATATATATCATTGATATATCATTGAGATATATACATATAAATATATATATATATATGTATGCAGGCATACTCATGTTACACTATTATAAAACTGTCATGTATTTCACAGTGTGAACGTCAAGCCTCTCCTATTGATTTGGTCAACAATGTACACAGTAAACAGCACTTTGGACTGGCACACTGTGCTTGCTTTGGTCTGTCACTGTAAGGTCATTTATGGCCCAAGCTCCGTGAATTCTCCTCAAACTGAAATACTGAATTTTCTCATTTCCCCCCAAGAAGATGGTTATCATTTCCTCCTGAAGTTACAGTGACAGGCTGAAAGAAAAACAAGAATCAGTGACTATTCACACACTCAAAAGCAGTCTTCCCCTCTTCCCCCCTGTAATTGGTTGGTATGGTTTGTTTGTGTGAGACAGTTACCATGTGACCAGTGGGGGCCAGGCATGTTGGTGCAGGATAGTTTAATGTTCAGTTGGGGGCAGTGCAGATGGAGCAGGATGATAACCTGACAGCCTGGCTGTGATGGGAGGGATGATGATGTGGGTGGAAGAGTGCAGGCCAGTAATCATGTTACTGTGAGATTTGGTTCTGAAATCCTCTCTAACTGAACATCTGCCATCAAGCATGTGAAACATGGAGAATACAAGGTCGCCCTCTAGGGGCTGAATGCTATACCTTCAACTTTTCTTCAAGGTTTCATTTCTTTTTCTTTAAAACAACCATTTATCTTGTGACCCTGTGATATTAAGCTGTGACCTCTTGCCATGTAGTATGTTGTAGGTACATTCATGGACAAACAAAAGCTGATTTCCTCTCTGAATTGTTTCTAACACCTAATTCTTCCACATAAGTAGGCAACTACAGGATTTTATTGGAAAAAGACACAGATTTAAGATACAGTAGGAAGAGGTTTGTGGCATTATTGCCACAATAGCCTTTAAATGTATTGTAAAGCCCAATCCACACAGAAATCCAACAAAAATATAAAGGATCTTTTTCTTTGTTATTTTAAAAAGGTTTTCTGTAAACAATACATTGTTTCAGGAAATGTGTTAATCCACAGATTCCCAATAGAAACCATGGATGTATTATAAGAACTGGATAGAGCTCCACCCCCTCTGCCCTGAAGACTGTTTTTACAGTTAAAAATACTCATGAGGCCCAAAAAGCAATTTTGCCATTGACCACAATAGTAAAAGAGACGCCTGTAAAAGTGTTGAGACACTGACATAGGCTTATATATCTTTATATTCTATATTTTTAATTCATGGAGTTTCATATTTGTAAAACCTTCCTAAAGGCCATAAAAATCCCAATAACATCTTATTTCCCAGAGTGACGTCACAGCCAGAGGTGCAGCATCAGCCACATCAGACACATGGGAACAAGGTTAACTTGTAGAAATAGGGTATTATATGTCTACTTTAAATTATTAGATTAATGCAGGATTACTTGTTACAACGTAATTTGTGGACAGTTAAAGTATAAGGTGCCATATGTAAGAATGTGGCCATACATTCAAATTCAAAATACCGATGTCTTTTAGGTTCTGTTTTCTGATGTAACTGACAACCCGTGGTTGCTCGGCAGCTGAGACTCTACTGACTGCAATGATTGGTAGACGGTGGTAGGTGGCGCCACATGCCAAAACATGATTTCAAAACATAAACATGATTTGCAGTCTGCAAAATATATTTTTTAATGCAAATATTTTTGCTGTACTGTTGTTGTTGGCGAGTTCAGTTTGTTATATGAACATTATTCCTGAGTCTCTGTGACATATTAGGAGGATTTTATGGCCAGTTGCTTTAGATCTATTGCCTTTGATGAAAAACTGCAAGGAGAGGAACGTGGCTTTGTGGACCTTTGATTTTAGATCAAAGGTACGTTGGACACCTTGATTTCTTTGACGGCTATGATAGATAAAGGGGCTAGGAGATATGTACTGGAAATATGTGGAAATAAATGTGCAATACTTTCACATGACTCTTTCTGCCTCTGTGATTCCTAAGCCCATAGGAACCTGCCTACAGCTAACGACGTTCAGTGGCCTTGGAATTAAGTGTACGCTCGCCACTACAATGAAAAATGTGAGTTGATTGATTTGTGTCTGGAAAAAAGTGTGTTCATCGACATCTACAATCTTAGGAAATAATTGCTAAACAATTTCGATTGAATCTCCAACGGTTTAGACTCTGATTTGCCACTCCTTAAGCCATGATCATGGATAACAGGCTGAGAGGTGTGCTGATGTAGGCTCAGCAACATCATCCTTTGCAGTTGTGGTTGGTGGCATGGCACTAGTTGAGGGCATGATCTCGCTTCCACTACTTAAGTGCTGGTGTTTTAATCCACGGTATTTTCACACTATTAGGATTATGTAGGATGAAGACCAAATGCATTAGGACCATTAAGAATATGGTACAATCAATAATTATTACTTATACCAATTTGTATTTACATTTTGACTGATGAAATCCCAAAGTTTCTTTCTTGTGAGAAAGTTTTCAGGGCCAGCAAAAAGATCCCTAAGGTCATCCCTGTAATATATTGATATATATTATTACTGAGTTGTGGGTTTACCACTTATTATACTGCAGGGAGTTCTGACAAGGTTATGTCGTCATATTATGTGCGTGTGTTTACGGAAGCACGCAAAGGTTACGTACTTTACCTACGTTGTTTTGTACGTGTGTTGTTAATAAAGTATCCGAGTAACATCCACGCTGGTGTCCCGTGTCCCTCACTACACGAGTAAACTTAGAGACAAACCCGAATATATTACAATCCCGGCTAAGGCCTTTCAAAGCCTCCAAATTAACAAAGGCTGCTCTAATATATATATGACAAATATCTATCGTTAGATGAAGCAAGGACAAGCTAATTAGCTTGCTAGATTGGGCTACTTTTGTTAAGGCAGGCTGCTTTTGCCCAAATTTGAGTTTTTAAGTTTTTAATATTATGAAAACAGCACCCTCTCTCTCTCTCTTTAAATAAATAGCCTGAATAAATACTTAAATCATTGACGTGAGTTTTATTTAATTTTTATTTCATTTGGCAACTGGTGTATGCTTACTGGACTGAGACTGACTGGTGGCACTGGGCTGGGGTTCTACTGTAGCTCCCATGCACTCATCACCCTCAGGTGCATTGCTTGCACCTCTAACCTCTAATTATAATGTGGAATCCAACAAAACAGGTATACAAAAACCAGAGTGACTAAGAAATCCTTGACGAGCCTCCAATACGCTCAGGTTACCCCTACATCCGGGCCTAGGGGTAATGTGAGCGTACCATAAAAGTGCTCCCTTTTTATTTTATGTTATTACTGGAGTAAATGGAGATGACGCTGGTGTGTGACGTGTCTCAGACTGAGAGACCAACATGGACAACAACATCATATAGTATGTAAGTCAACTATTCAACTTCACAGCATGCAGCATTAGGACAAACACAGCTTTGACCAGGTCAAAGGTCGAATAAACTTTAAATTCTTAACTCTTCTCTAGTCCACAAATGTAAATTCTTCAGAAATAAACTTCGTTGAAATAATAATGAGTGGAAATGATCCAGTAAGTCCCTGTTAATATTAAATGATAAAAAGCTTCAAAATGATATCTCATTATATCATGATATCTTCTTGTTGTATTGTTATTGTTTGAGACTTTATTTGATTGATTTATTCTTGTGTTTGGTTGATAATTATCCAGGCTCCACCAAGCCCGTTCTCGTGTAGTTGTAAATAAAGTTTTCCAAAGAAACAAACAAATAAATGTTAAGTTGTTGTGTAGGGAAAGGATAAACTTCCACCATGGACCACCTTAATACTCTTGTGTGTTCTGTTCATTGACCTGATCGTGAAGTGTAAAACCCTTGTTCTAAACCAAAAAAACTAGGTCAATTATTCACCAGTTTTCACAGATTTTTACATGTTTTACATCTATTTATGACATTAATACACAGTTTTTTCACTAAAGTAATTTAAAATCACCATATTTTACTCTTTGTTTCACTAAAGTCAACCAAAGTGACCAAAACTGACCCAAGTCTGACAAACATTAAAGGGCCCATATTGTGCAAAATCAACTTTTTAATCATTTTAGTACTGATATTTGGGACTCAGGGGGCCATACCAGTCCCCAAAATGTGAAAAAACAAGACTCAGTCATGTTTTAGTGGTTCCACTTTGTGTAAGTATAGGTGATAAAACACGCGATGTTTAAACCTCCCTCGGAATGACGACATAGCAAGCATTTCACCGTAATTGTTGGCACCCCGCCAGGCAGAGTACTTCACGGCTCCACCGTAGCTCCCCCTTGTCCCTGTGAAATACGAGAGTGCAGGCGAGGGAGGAAGAGTGGCTGCACAGCGGAGCACAGTGTTTTACACAAACTTCTAGCCTCAGAGGACTTGTGTGACCAGTGGATATATCTTATTTATGAAAAAATGTTCACAAGCTTCACAAGCCCTTTGTTGTTGATCTTGTATGTAAATTTCTATGCTAGAAAAACACCTTGAACGCACCAGTTAGCGAGTGACATGTGTGGATCCATTATATGAAGAGCACGCGTTTGAAAGCACTGCAGAAAGATGTAGATGTTGTCCTACATTTCTTCTTAACCAAAGGCAACCTTTCTGTCGTGTTTCCACGTTCTCTCCTCATTATTGATCCACACACGTCACTTGCAGCTGTTGCATTCAAGGTGTTTTTCTAGCATAGGAATTTACATACACGCCACACGGCGCATTAATCGTTTTTCTTCGATTCTAATGTTTTTATGATCGCGAGAAGCCAAAATCGTGGTCACTCTATGCATTACGGTGAAACGCAGAAGCAACGGGTAAACGGACATTACAATGGGGTATATGGAGCGGGGGTTGTGACGACGGTGCATGACAATAGGTGATAAGTGGCGACAGTATGGCTGTGGATAGTAAGTTAGATCAACACTCCCCTGGAAGCAGTGGACGTGTGTTTACCTGGGTCTCATTCACATGTAAATGACCAGGCACAAAACCGAGTGTTCTGAAAAGGGCTGTTTTGGCAGAGTTATTGAACTGCTATTGTGCTTCATCCTTATGATATTTTGACTAAAGCATGACACAGACATGTTCATTAGGGCATCAGGAACTAGTTTAACTTGGGGTAATAGGGTATAATATGGGCTCTTTAAAGTGATGTCAGTTTGTTAATAACCATCAGCTGTGAAGTCAGTGCTGATCGGGTCTGTGTCTCTTGGCCGGGTCAGACCAACATGAGTCCAGGTCTCAGGTGTGTTCCACACACTCAGACTGAGACACTGTGACTCCATGTTCATGTAGAACATCAAAGTCCAACCAAGATGTTTCATGTCAAACACAACAAGAGAAGATGTTGATGGAAATGTTTTTCTGTGAGTCACATTTGATATTTTCTATAATCACAGACTTTATGTTTGAGAGACTCAGTGTGAAGTCGTGCTCTCAGCTCTGATCACATGATCAAACACTCATCTTTTATTCTTTATTCAAGTTGAGGAGCTGCAGTTCGTCAGAGATCAGCCCCTTCCACCCGAGAGAACTGTACCTGCAGAGCAGCTATGTGCAGGATTCAGGAGTGAAGCTGCTGTGTTCTAGACTGAAGAGTCCACACTGTAGACTGGAGATTCTGAAGTGAGTTCACCGACTGAAGCTCCTGTTGTTTTTTTAAACTTTCATTTCATTCACATTAAACTAATTTTCTGCACTGATGACTAATAAAAAAAAAAATTAACTCCTACACGCACACTAGCTCCTTACACTTGGTGCATTATCAATCAATCAATCAATCAATCAATCAATCAATCTTTGTTTGTATAGCCCACAATTTACAAAACACAGTTTGTCTCACGGGACTTCACAGGGTTGGTAACATCCTCTGTCCTTAGACCTTCGATTATGCAATAAATCCTCCTAATATGTCACAGAGACTCAGGAATAATGTTCATATAACAAACTGAACTCACCAACAACAACAGTACAGACAAAATATTTGCATTAAAAAAAATCTTTTGCAGACTGCAAATCATGTTTATGTTTTGAAATCATGTTTTGGCATGTGGCACCACCTACCGCCGTCTACCAAGCATTGCAGTCAGTAGAGTCTCAGCTGCCGAGCAACCACGGGTTGCCAGTTACATCAGAAAACCAAACTAAACTAAACTAAACTAGTACCTAACAGTAACTTTAACCTAAACATAATTCTAAAACCAGGTCTTAACCTTGAAAAGGATGACCATCTACCACAGACCACCTTAATACTCAGTGTGTTGTGTTCACTCATAATTAGTAAACTCTGACGTGACTGAACCTGACCTGGCTCAGGTATCCATCGATCTAAATATAATAATGACGCTGTGGTCCATCGTTGGAGCAGCACATTCAATTTGACTCAAACATTCTTTAACATCATTATTCATGACTCACCACGTTAAATCTCTCTGTATGCAGATGACATCCTAATTTTTATAAAAAATCTCTCTAAATCCCTCCCACATCTTTGAGAACTTCAGCAGTATTTCAGGTTATAAAATAAACTGGACAAAATCGACTTTAATGTTAATGGGGGGACTGGATGATCAGATACCTCTTCTCAATATTCCAGTTGTTAGCATTTTTAAATACCTAGGAGTGTCCATCCATCCCTCCCTTAAAGCTCACATAGAGTGGTCCTGTTGCACATATGTTAGTTATGGAGGTCTACTTACATTCATTAACTTGTTTTTATGGTCAAAAACCTCCTAGTTGCTGTAAACGAGCCGATAGAAATCCTCTTTTCTGACGCTGTTCGTCAGCCGCGATGTGTCAGAGTGAACTCTCACCCCCAGAAGACAGAGTCTTGTGATTGGCCAGTACTATCCAGCACATCCGCTCTCAGAAGCACAGCTCCCCCCTCTGGAACGGTGGATGCACTGCTCCTCATTATCAAAACATTGTTTTAACAGTGTTTAAAAATAGCTTCTTCACGACTCCCCGCCGCAGTCCCTTTTATGACTTTGACCCGGAGTCAGACCCAGAGTCAGAAGACACTGTTGCTCGTGAAACACCTCCACAACAGACATTATTCTACTTCTGCGGTTCAATGTACGCAACCGAATGTGCCCGGACTAGTGCCCGGAGCAGGACGATCTGCTGTTCAGGAGAACCGCTGTTTACGTAACTATTACGGGATTTTCAGAGATCTCGTTGAGCCCCGAGATTACAATAAAACACAGCAATCTCAGCAGTGGCTGAACTGTTTGTTTTAAACTTCAGGGCTTCATAAACAAGGTAATGACGCAGATACACACTAAAAAACAGCGTTAATAGGAACTTCCGGTCTAGGTCCACTTTAACTTACTAACTGTTGACAACTATAATAAAGTTCTAAAAAATGTGGATACCGACCTGAATAGATGGGGCATGCTACCCACCTCTTACCAGTCCAGACTTTCAGTCATCAAAATGAACATACTGCCTCGCATTTATTTTGTGAGCAGTATGATCCCCCTAGCTCCACCAAGTGGTTACTGGAAGAAGCTACACTCAATCATCAGCTCTTATTTATGGAACAGAAAACCCCCCAGAATCAAAGCATCTACTCTACAAAGGCATAAATCATCAGGACGTGTTTGAGTGGTATTCTTGGTGCTTTGTTTTGCGTCCTCTTATTGCATGGCTGAATCCAGAGATTTTGGTGTCAATCCAGTCTAATCTGGTATATTCTAATATACCCTATAGTACAGTCAATGCGTTTTTGGGCCAATAATTTCATATTTTTTCACAGTGTGGCATAAAGTCCACCGATTTGCCAAAATCCCTAACACATTCTTTGCTCAATCCCCTATCTTCAATAATTATTCTCTCTTAATTGAGAAGAAACCAATTCTGTTTCCTCAATGGAGCAATAGAGGGGTCTGTGTCCTCAAGGACATTATAGGGGGAGAGGGCCTTCGTGCATTCCATGACCTAGAGAGATCCTATAATTTACCGGGCACTGTTTATTTTTATTTACAGTTGCGTTCGGCAATGCGCGCTCAGGGCGTTCCTTGGGGTACTGAGTTGGGTAACCACCCACTTCATGTATTCTTTGGCACCAAAGGTAAAATCAATGGTATTGTCTCAGATGTATACAAGTCTATAACTAAAGCCTCATATAAACCCTTATCACTCAACAGACTCTGGAAGACAGATATTAACACCTCCCAGGACCCAGACTGGCGTGCTATATGGTCAAATATATCTCAATCGTCTAGAAAACCCTGACCATCAAATGATACATTTCAGATTAATCCATAGGTCTTACTTAACTCCACGAAGATTACAACAAATGAAACTCAGAGACAACCCATACTGTGACTTCTGTCCAGACGATACCATTGCTACTTGTTATCATATGGTTTGGCAGTGTCCAGAGGTCAATAGATTTTGGCATAGTGTTTCATCTATCATGTCTAGTATTATCAAAGGACCCATCCCTCTTTCACCATATTTGTTTCTACTCAATGACACACCGTCCCTAAAGCTAACCATAAACAGTAGGCGTCTTCTTCTGGCTGGTCTGACAGCTGCCAAAAGAATGATAGCCTGTCGTTGGAAACCACCGCATGCACTGTCAATGAGGGAATGGCTTTCTTCTTACCGGGATATTGCTCAGCTAGAGCTCTCTACAGCACGTGTCCATTATGCCAAAACGTCTAATATTGATTGCTGGTCAAAGCAGAAATGAAATGAAATGATGTAAATAAGGTCAGACTCTTTCTCTCTACTATTGTTTACATGTGATTTATGTTTTACATATATGCCACCCAGTTTTTTTTTGTGAAATCAGGTATGAGAGAGTATGAAATATTCATTTAATATACACAATGTCCAATGTCCAGCTTTGTGTTTTGTGATGTTATGTGGATCTCTGTGGATATTAGAATAATGAAGGAAATCAGCTCTTATTCAATACTATCATGTATGGAAGATATTTATTTAATGTACTTAATGTCTAGCATCCAGTTTTAGGTCTGTAATGTTGTGCAGATCTCAATGGATATCATAGTGGTAGAACTTAACATTTCTCTTGATTACATCGGACAGGAGATTCCGGGGTGGCAAGGGGAAAGAGTTGAGTGTTGTGTGTGTGTGTGTGTGTGTGTGTGTGTGTGTGTGTGTGTTGTATTTTTTTGTAGATTTTTTTGTGTTGTTAATTGCTCATCATCTTGAGTGAATCATGTTAGGGGTTGGATGGTGGGGATGGGTTGTGAGGGTTGGAGGGAGGATATGGGGTGAAGAGGGGAAGCAGGCATCAGAATATGCAACACCTCATTGAGCCTCTGCTATATTTTCAATGACGCTGTAATTAGCCCAATGGTTTTTTTGTTTTTTTTTGTCTCCGGTTGTAAAGAGGTAAATAATGATGGTAAGAAAATAAATAAAAACATTTATCAAAAAAAACAAACAAAAAAACATCTGTGTTGCTCTCCATTACTTGTGTTGTCTGACGTCTCACTCTATTCATGGCTAATGCATTTCAAAACATGTCAATACCATATAAGGAAGTGAAAGACATTCACATTATCATCATGTGATCCTGCAAAGAACACCATTTTCATTTGTATTTATTCCCAAATCAACCGTTTTTAGCTTAAAAGATTGGTTTCAAGCAGCAACTTTGTCATCTCAAGTCTCATGTTTAATTCTTTATTCAGGTTGACTGACTGTGATTTGACAGAGCTCAGCTGTTCTTATCTGGCCTCAGTTCTGAAGTCCAACCCCTCCCACCTGAGAAAACTGGACCTGAGTATAAACAGGCTGACTGATGCAGGAGTGAAGCTGCTGTGTTCTGGACTGGAGAGTCCACACTGTAGACTGGAGTCTCTGTGGTGAGTTCACTGACTGAAGCTGCTGTTGTTTTTTTTAAACTTTCCTTTTGTTAACATTAAACTCATTTCATTCACTGATCACGCATGCACCTGTCTTACAACAGTTTGTCAAAGATCAGCTGTTCTTATCTGGCCTCAGTTCTTAAGTCCAACCCCTCCCACCTGAGAGAACTGGACCTGGACTGCAGCTATCTGCAGGATACAGGAGTGAAGCTGCTGTGTTCTGGACTGGAGAGTCCACACTGTAGACTGGAGTCTCTGTGGTGAGTTCACTGACTGAAGCTGCTACTGTTTTTTTAAACTTTCATTTTGTTAACATTAAACTCATTTCATTCACTGATCACACACGCACACACACACACAATTTTTTTTGAAGAAATAGCAAAGAGGGGACTGAGATCCTTGAGCGACGTCTACCTATCAAATAGGGGACCTCCCACTGTTACAGTGAAAGTGTCTAATAATAATAAAAAAAGTTTATTTTCAAATTAGATGTAACTTGGCTGATCTCAGTAATCTCAAGTACTGAAGTATTAGCAGCAACATTGACTTTTATCTGGGACACACACACACACGCACGCACGCACGCACGCACGCACGCACGCACGCACGCACGCACGCACGCACACACACACACACACACACACACACACACACACACACACACACACAGTTGTCTGAAGTCTCATCTTTTATTCTTTATTCAGGTTGTCTTACAGCAGTTTGGGAGCGAAAAGCTGTTCTTGGCCTCAGTTCTGAAGTCCAACCCCTCCCTCCTGAGAAAACTGGACCTGAGTGAGAACGGGCTGACTGATGCAGGAGTGAAGCAGCTGTGTTCTGGACTGGAGAGTCCACACTGTAGACTGGAGATTCTGAAGTGAGTTCACTGACTCTCTGTTAGTGTTGTAAATCTCAGATGTTTAATCCACAACTGAACGTCATTAATGTTCATAGAGGAGTTGAACCGATTTTTTCACACCTGACGTCTTTTTTCACCACATTTATTTTCACGTTAATTCTATTAAACCCTCTTTTGGCTAAGATAACTTTTTCCCATATACTCATTGAAATCTTCTATTTTTGAGTCTGGTGCTCTGTAAACACAGCTTACCACAATACTTTTTGCCTTTTGTCACACAAATTTCAATTGTCACACATTCCAATAATTGTTCAACAGCTTTGGAATAGCTTCTCCCTCTTTCCCTTTCGGTCATGTGTATGAATTTAAATGTTGATGTGTGCAGATGTTGATTAACTGTCATGCCCGAAATAAACAAATCATTCATTCATTCATTAGTTTTCAAATCCGTATCAAAGCTGTAGTTTTCACATCAGTCACTGAATTTCACTGAGCAGCTTTGACTTTTTTCTGACTGAAGTCTTCTCTGACACGTTCACGTGTAGCCAATCAGAATGAGTGTTGTTGATGATGTCACATCTGTGACTGTTTACAAACAAACAGGAGCTTCCTCTGATCTTCCAAACAGCAGTGTCTCAATTCATAAGGCTGGATCCTCCAAGTGTGGATTCAATGTCTCACAATGTCTTCAGCTGCTTTACTAAACACAAATAAATAACAACAATAATAACAATAGAAGAACAAGATGTGATTATAATATAATTACATATACATAATTCTAAAGATGTTCAGACTTTGAGGGGCAGAAGAACTGTGATTCAGAATTTTGAACTGTAGAGGGCAGTATTTAACCTCTCAGTTTCAGCCTGCTGGAGTTTAGGATGATCACTGAACACTGACTCCACCTGTTTCTTCATGTGATGTCATTATTTTTCTGCTTCTTATCATTTATTCATTTCATTGAGTTGAACGTGAAGTGAAAAATGAGGCTGTGTTGAAATTCACCTGTGACTTATTTGTCATTTTGCTGATGTTTCTTTGCGTCATTGTTGATGTGCAAACGTCTTTATTTGAAGTCAACGTTCACACACTTGTGTTTCTCACAGTCACATGACTAATGCTTTCTAAATACACTGTAGAAAATGTCCAGTGTTAGATGTTAAAATACATTTTCATCACAGCTGATATTTGACTCATACATTTAAGTTCACCTGCTGAACAAAACACTTTATCTTTGTGTTTTATTGTGCTTTAATCAGGTTGAGGTTCTGCCATTTGTCAGAGATCAGCTGTTCTTCTCTGGTCTCAGCTCTGAAGTCCAACCCCTCCCACCTGAGAAAACTGTGTCTGGGCCGGAGTGAGACCTACGAATTTCCAGATTCAATACTGAAGCCGCTGACTGATCTCGTGCAGAACCCAGACTACAGACTGGAGACTCTGAAGGGAGTAGAGTGTTCACTTTGATCAGTGTTGTACTAATCACAGTCAGAGCAAAGATCCCAGTGTTTCCTCAGTGCAGCTGTGAGAGCAGAATAGCGACAGGCTTCATGATTGGACATGAAGCCTGTCACACAGAAGTCGGCCAATCAGACGAGCCACGAGCTGCTGGCGATCATGTGATCACAGACTAGAGCTGACCGCCTCACATGATGACCTTTCATCAGCTGTTTGACTTCATCACTGATGAGGAGTGAATGCAGATTACTGTATCATACACTGTAAAAACAGCACCACTACAAATAAACCATTGGTTTTAAATCAGTAGTCTCAGTCTCAGTTCTCTTTATTTTGGCTCTATACACCACTACAATGGATTTGAAATGAAACGAACAAGATGTGCTTTAACTGCACACTTTCAGCTTTAATTTGAGGGTATTTACATCAAGTGAACGGTGTAGGAATTACAACACTTTCTATATGTGCCTCCCACTTTTTAGGGGACCAAAAGTAATTGGACAATTGACTGAAAAGCTATTTCATGGACAATTGTGGGCTATTCACTCATTATTTCATCTTCAATGACACAGGTAAAAGTTCTGGAGTTGATTCCAGGAGTGACATTTGCATTTGGAATCTGTTGCTGTTAACTTTCTATATGAGATCCAAGGAGCTGTCACTGTCAGTGAAGCAAGCCATCATTAGGGCTGAAAAATCAAAACAAACCCATCAGAGAAATAGCAAAAACATTAGGTGTGGCCAAATCAACTGTTTGGAATATTCTTAAAAAGAAATAATTCACCGGTGAGCTCAGCAACACCAAAGGACCTAGAAGACCACAGAAAACCACTGTGGTGGACGACAGAAGAATTATTTCTCTGGTGAAGAAAAAGCCCTTCACAACAGTTGTCCAGATCAAAAACACTCTCCAGGAGGCAGGTGTAAGTGTTTCAAAGTCAACAATCAAAAGAAGACTTCACCAGAGTGAATATAGAGGGTTCACCACAAGATGCAAACCATTGGTGAGCCTCAAAAACAGGAAGACAAGATTGGAATTTGCCAAACAACACCTAAAAAAGCTGTTACAATTCTGGAAGAACATCCTCTGGACAGATGAGACCAAGATCAACTTGTACCACAGTGATGGGAAGAGAAGAGTGTGGAGAAGGAAAGGAACTGCTCATGATCCACAACATACCACCTCATCAGTGAAGCATGATGGTGGTAGTGTCATGGTGTGAGCATGTATGGCTGCCAATGGAACTGGTTCCCTTGTATTTATTGATGATGTAACTGCTGACAAAAGCAGCAGGATGAATTCTGAAGTGTTTCCAGCAATATTATCTGCTCATATTCAGCCAAATGCTTCAGAACTCATTGGACGGAGCTTCACAGTGCACATGGACAATGACCCAAAGCAAACTGCAAAAGCAACCAAAGAGTTTTTTTAAGGCAAATATGGAATGCTATCAGTCAATCACCTGACCTGAATCTGATTGAGCATGCATTTCACTTGTTGAAGACCAAACTGAAGGGAAAATGCCTCAAGAACAAGCAGAAACTGAAGACCGTGTCAGTAAAGGCCTCACAGAGCATCACCAGGGATGAAACCCAGTGTCTGGTGATGTCTATGTCTTCCAGACTTCAGGCTGTAATTGACTGCAAAGGATTTGTAACCAAGTATTAAACAATGAAAGTTTGATTTATGATTGTTTAGTTTGTCTAATTACTTTTGGTCCCCTAAAAAGTGGGAGGCACATATAGAAAGTGTTGTAATTCCTACACCGTTCACTTGATTTGGATGTAAATACCCTCAAATTAAAGCTGAAAGTGTACCGTTAGAGCACATCTTGTTCGTTTCATTTCAATTCATTAGTGGTGTATAGAGCCAAAATAAAGAGAACTGTGTCGATGTCCAAATATTTATGGTCCTAACTGTACGTGCGTCCTCAGCGGCTGCACTGGCCCACCACACCCGTAGAGCTGCGCAGGTGCCAGGGAGAAGATATCAGTCAAAATCCGCTGCAATAAAATAATAAGAAAGTATACGCCCTACTTTAAGGCTTTTATTACTATTTTTTTATTTAAATTACTATTATTTCCTCCCGTTTCCCCTGGTAACCACAGAAACGATGTTATGACGCAAAAACTGCGGCCAGCATGCGCCTGTCTATACCCGCTTAGAGTCTGTGCAAGATCAGTTTGGAACACCAATAAAACGATTGCAACAAGATGTGAGTACACGGTGGAACCGCACCTATTAAATGCTGGAAAGTCTCTTTGTGCAAAAGCGAAACTCGGCTGCAGCGCAGATTATGAACTCCCCGCGACAGAACTCTCTTCTCTCTCCCTTTGAGCAGTTAACTAAAGAGATCAACTCATCTGATGCATCTGTTATTCCCTTAATTACAGCGCTAAAGCATTTCTACAGAAAGAATGAGACCATGGAGTAAAAACAATGAAAAGTGGGCTCTTAAGAATCTGTCAACACGTTTTATTAAGATCTACTCTGATCCCCTGTATTTCATCACGACTGCACTCGATCCTCGTCATAAAGATCATTATGTGTGTGTCATGTATGGATGTGGAGATATAACTGCACATAGAGAAATGATCCATTCTGGGTTGGATATGCAGATTTACTTGCAATACTTACTGCAATTACTTGATGTCCAGCCTCACCCAGACTCTAACTCATGCGGCCCCCAGGCAAATTGACTTTGAGACCCCTGTTTTAAATGATCTTCTATTGTTTGGTTAGAACAAATACTGAAAGAGTTGGGCTATTTTAGGGGCTTTCTGCTCATCTTGGACACCATCTTGTAAATGACACCTTTCAAACTTTGGTAAACTTTTAGTACGTTATTAAGGACACCTAATACTATATAAAAAAAAAACAGCTGAGAAACATTTTGTTAGAATTGTTTAAGGGTTAGGTGTTTTTTTTCATTTATACACCCGACTTTTTCCCATTACCACTGCAAACAATGAGTGTTAGGTGAGGGTTACAATTACAAAACACAGTTTGTCTCACGTGGCTCCAAAGGGTTGGTAACATCCTCTGTCCTTAGACCCTCGACCAGGGTAAGGAAAAACTACCAGGGAAAAAAACCTTATAACAGGGAAAAAGAAAGAGGTAGAAACCTTAGGGAGAACCACAGGTGACTGAGGGATCCACTACCTGCACGGACAGACGTGCAGTAGATGTTACCCAAAACATCCATCCATTATCTAGCGCTTTATCAAAAAGGAAAGTTTTAAGTCTACCTTTAAATACAGAGAGAGTGTCCATCTCCGGAACTGTCATTGGGAGCTGGTTCCACAGGAGAGGAGCCTGATAACTGAAGGCTCTGCCTCCCATTCTGCTCTTACACACTCTGGGAACCACAAGTAAGCCTGAGTTTTGGGACTGAAGTGATCTGTTAGGGTGATAATGTAAGACTAGGTCTTTCAGGTATGAAGGGGCCTGAACATTAAGTTCTTTGTACGTGAGGAGGAGGATTTTAAATTGTGTTCTAAACTATAGGGGGAGACAGTGTAGAGAAGCTAGCGCTGGAGTTATATGGTCTCACTTTCTACTTCCTGTCAGAACTCGTGCTGCAGCATTTTAAATTAACTGAAGGTTTCGAATAGACTTGTTGGAACATCCTGATAATAAGGAGTGACAATAATCTAGTCTAGATAGTGACAAAGGCATGAACTAGTTTTTCCGCGTCCTAAGGACAGAATGTTCCACAGGTAGAAAAAGGCTGTTCTGGTAATTAGTTTTGTGTGTGAATCAAATGACATGTCCTAGTCACAAATAACTGCAAGGTTCCTGTTTAGGGCCGAGTATGATGACCTCAGTTTTTTCTGAGTTTAAAGGTAGAAAGTTACAGGTCATCCAGGACTTAAAGGGATACTTCACCGATTTGCATGTGGCTTTGTATCACTAGATTATGTATTGTATTTTTAAAATTATGCTTTCCTCCCTCAGTTTTTAACTGAGTTGTTAAAAAAATCTGTTTTCTATTTTCAGAATGTGCCCTACTGTGGTGCGAAACGCGTCATTTGACTCACAGTAGGGCAAATTTGGATAAGGGAAAACAGATTTTTTTACAAATCAGGTAAAAACTGAGGGAGGGAAGTACATTTTCTAAAAAATACTACTGCTATTCTAGCAATACAAAGCCACATTCAAATCGGTGAAGTATCCCTTTAATGTCTCTGAGACATTCCTGAAGTTGAATAACAATGAAAGCAGAGGGCAGTACCTGTGATCCCAAGAGTCTGCTCCAGTCTCTGCAGTAGAATATATATCATGATCAATGGTGTCAAATGCAGCACTAAGATCAATTAAATGTATCTATGTTGTCTGATGAGTATTTCAAAAATACAGGACAATTGCTTAAATATTCAAAAACTCTAAACTCCAGCGCATGAGAGGTAATGAAAATAATGCATGGTTCACAGTATGTGGAGCTATAGAGTGTTCTTCTTAAATTAGTGGAATGTTGCTTTGTTTTTTTCAAAATTTTCCTCAAAATAGCAACGCGTTGGATAAAATAGCAACACATCCACTGCCTTTTGGTTTTGTTGATTCATTACTTCACCGATTTCTTTGTAAAATGATGAGGACAGGTTAATTATTGCGTTCATGAATATTTACATATATGTCCACCCTAACCACCCGTGATCATAAAATATATATCAATAAACTGCTGCTTTAAAGTGGTATCTGACCAACATTTGCACATTAGATAGAAAGAAAACATCTAAAATGTATGTGGTGCACAACATCCATCCATCCAAAAAAGAAAGAAAGAAAAGGTTTCAACCAGTGGTAACTGTCACGACACAGACATGTTTGCTTTATTTCAGCACTTTTAATAATTACTCAGAGGCACACATACAATTAACAGGGCTATAGCTTCTCTATGTGCGCCCACAAGCGACTTCCTGTTCCATCCTGCGAGGACAACACAATGGTATACACAGGAACACGCACACTCACACATAATGTGTGTTTTGTCATAGTTGTGAGGACCAGCCAGGTCCCTATAGCATGGTGTGCGGACCACCCTTTCTGATAATGCTACACACACACACACAGCTGGTCCTCTCATATAGCAGAGGCTTTATTTTATTCCAAATGTAACATCAGTCCTGAATGAGAGATGTCCTGTGTTTTAAAACCTTCATCCAAGCCTCAGTAACAACTTGAGGTAGATAACTTTCTCCAGTAACTTCAAACATTAGAGCTGTGAAACACACCGCTGACAATCCTAGAACTTTCAGACTTTTGTTTTTATTTCTTTAAGGTAGTTTATGTTTTGCTTATGTACAGCTACGGCTATTTAGCTCAGTAACCAAATTTTTGCATAATAGTTTATCTTTATTAATTTCAATCTTTCAAACACGATACAGCTATACAAACTATCTTGTTTTGTGTGTGGGTAGAATAGAAAGTGGAAGAAACTAAGACAGTTTGAACTTCATATAGTGACAAATATTGAACGTTTCCTGGGGAGTCTTCAGTCCTGTGTGCTGTGTTTTCACAAAAATAATAATAAAAAAGAGACCCTCCAAAAGACTTATATGCTGCGGTCTTCTCACATAACCTCCTCCCCTTCTCTCGCTTCCTCCTTCCGTAGAAATCACACCGAAAAAATGAACACTTATAGTAACAGATGAGTTAAACTGAAACGAACACTACGGAGAACAGAGCTACATGGTTACATCAACAACTGAATAAAACACAGCAAAAACACAGATGCTGCATGACTGATAATCAGAATTTCACTCCACGCCCACTAACACGTGACTTCCTGCTTCACAAAATACTGCAGAACTAGTTCAAAAAAAGAAACTGTGGAGGTACAAACGGTGAAACTGAAAGCAGAAGCAAGCGTGATGGAGCTCAAATGCTGTTTTCCGCAATCTTTTATTCATGGATTTTTTTTTTTTTTACAAGAAATAAAAAGTGCTAACATAAATAACGATTTAAAGATAATAAATGTAAAAAGTAGTAGCTACATTATGTCCAGAAGCAGCGGTAATACTTCCACAGTTCCTTTTGTAGTCATTTTGGCACTTTTCTCCATAAATCATCTGCTCAGTCGGGGCCTAAAAGTATTATAAAAACATGAAGTGACTTTTGTCTGCGTGAATATAGTAATGCATCGAACAAGAGGAAGCATCACAGTAGCCGCAGAACAGAAAAAAAGTCAGAAGTTGTGTGCCTTTGTCACGATTAGTTTACTAGGGGAGGAAAGCATGAGAGAAGTTTGAATTGCGCTAACTTGTATGTGTAAAAATGTATACTTCATTAAGTGCCAATGTAAGTTTTAATATGTAAAGGAGCTAAAATACAAAAGCTAGTGAGCTGCATTGTGCTGTAAAACAGCCCTTCAAATTAAAATGCATCTATCGTCACGGCCAAGTGAGCACTATTTCAGACACCGTAAGCTCATAAAGAGTTCTAGAATGTTAACTATGGCTTTTTTCCTTGTTGAAAGAACAGCGTTCTTTGAGGAAACGACTGAATGTGGTGAATCCTTCACTAAATAATTGCAATGCAATAAATGCTACAGCCTTTACAGTCATTTCAACTTGCACGAGAACTGAGAAGCCATTTTTAAATGACAGCATCTGAGTGCAAATGCAGATGCAGACCCTTTACATTGGCAAACTATTTGATATTTATATATATGTACAAATAAAAAAGCATGTCGTTTTGACTGAGCTTTCTGCAGCAGGATTGTTCTCCGCTTTTCTTTGTTTTTTTGTTTACTTTTGTAAGACTAAACTCAGATTACAGCTACATGTAAATGGCCCCTCACCACCCCCCCCCCCCCCCATCTTTAAACATCGTGTGTCAGTAACTCAAAACAACATGAACACATGAACACATGAACACAGAACATGAAAATGTAACAGAACAGCATTGACATTTTTCAGAGTTAAATGAAAAGTATAAAGTGTCTCTATGCTCGATTTTCCATGTGCAGGTGTGTTGTGGCCCAGCATGGACTCAAACTTGTGTTTGCCCTCTCAGTCCTTCTGTCTGTCAGCAGCTTCAGTGCCAACGCTTCCCTTTATCCTCAGGTCCTCCAGACCATCGCTTAATCACAAGTGGTCCAGCCTTCTAACAACCCTGCCCTTCATAAAAAAACACAACCCAATTTGGATTCTTCCCCCAAGAATGCCCGCTGACTGGTATCCATGGTAACAGACCATGTGTGCAGTGTGGGGTGAAAGAGTTTTCTTTTTCTAAGAGTAGATGGTGATGACCTCACTACCACCTCCTCGCACTAAAAGGACCCGGTTCAGACCTTCGAGGAGAACCTCCAGGAACTCCATGTCTAAAGTGACAGCAGTTAAGGTGCATATAGCTATATGACAGTTTATGTAAACCAACATCATATTCACACCACTGAGACCTCATTCCACCATAGCTGTGTCTCAATTCTTCTACAGAAGCAGCCTATACAGAGCAGATGTCTTTTGTCAGCTGCACAGACCTCAGAGGATAAACTGCTGAAATGATTTTTCCATTTCATTACCGCTGTCACCTAGCAGCAGAGCTCCAGCTGAACACAATACAGATCATTAAAATTCAAATTATATTGTCAGAACTTTAACTGTTGGACCAAAACATCTTCTCCCTGTAGCTCTCTTGACCGATTCAATGCTGCGCTGCTATTGTCTCTGAAAGGAATACTTCACAGATTTGCATTTAGCTTTGTATTACCAGAATAGGGTTAGCATTTTTGAAAAATTGTGCTTCCCAACCTCATTTTCCCCTTAATTTAGAAATATCTTCATTCTTCATCCCACCAGTGGCACTTGGTGCTGTTAGCATAACTGTTAGCAAAGATGGTGGACACTGTTTACATTTTGGGAATGAGGTCCTGTCCCCCTACAGGTGGGTCTAAAAAGTGCGGAATTAGCTTTGCAGTTTCAAGGCTTGGACCAAGTGACCAAGTGTCACTGGTGGGCACACGACAAAAGAAATAATGAAGATATTTCTCAATTCAGGGGAAACTGAGATTGGGAAGCACAATTTTTCATAAATACTAGCCCTATTCTAGCAATACAAAGCTAAATGCAAATCTGTGAAGTATTCCTTTAAGAACAGAACACACACTTAAAGGTGCATTATGTAATAAATCTAAAGCAATTGGCCATAAAACCCTCCTAATATGTCACAGAGACTCAGGAATAATGTTCATATAACAAACTGAACTCACCAACAACAACAGTACAGACAAAATATTTGCATTAAAAAAAATATAAAAATATTTTGCAGACTGCAAATCATGTTTATGTTTTGAAATCATGTTTTGGCATGTGGCGCCACCTACCACTGTCTACCAATCATTGCAGTCAGAAGAGTCTCGGCTGCCGAGCAACCATGGGTTGCCAGTTAGGTCAAAAAAGGAAACCTAAAAGACCTCTGTATTTTGAATTTGAATGTAGTAACCGTAACATTTAGCTTCATATGACTAGAATAGGGGTAGTTTTATTACATTTTAATTCTTTTTTTTTGTTACGTGCCCACCAGTGACACTTGGTCACTTGGTCTGAGCCTTGGTCCGAGGCTTAAAACTGCAACGCTAATGTCCACCATCTTTGCTAACAGTTACGCTAACAGGACCAAGTGTCACTGGTGGGCACGTAACAAGAAAAAGAATGACGATATTTCTCTACTTAGGGGAAACTGAGGTTGGGAAGCACAGTATTCCTTTAAAACATGAATGGTGGGATAGGCGAAGCAATGAAATGAGACACGGCTCTTTCCGTCAATCACATGCTGTAAGAATGCATTCCATTGGACTAGAGTAAGGCAGTCAGTAAGGATACAGTTCTCATCTCCTCCTCTGTTCTTTGGTGGTCCAGGCATGTTGAGCAGAACCAGGTGAGCTCCTTGTGATTTGTTCACCACCACCTCATTCAGCTTGACTGCTGTATGCATCCGACGGACGTTAGACTGGTTCCTGATGTGAGAAGTTCACAGAAAAAAATAAATAAAAAATCAGCACTGAAGAAAACACAGTTTAATAATGATCTACACTAATGTTTAAATGTAGTCATTTATTTTATCATAGTCGTGATACTGGCTTGTATTGAGGCCTAATTTGGGTCAAATTAAGATATAATCTTGGTCCACAGTATTAATGGAAAACACAGTGAGAACACGCTTGTGTTTAAAAGAGTCTCTTGTTTCCATGGTTGTAAAATTAAAAAAATTATGTGACAATTGAATGTTATATACTTTATACTGTAATACTGTGCATACATCTAGAGAAAGCACCTTCACCAGTTTAACAAACAAAATACACAATTTAATTAAAGCATACTACTACTACTACTACTAATAATAATACATTTTATTTAAAAAGTGCCTTTCAGTACACTAAAGGACACTGTACAATAAAATCATAGGGCATTCAAACATAGGATAAAAAGATATATAAAACAATGTACAAAGGAAATGTATACACTTTATAGAGGGGCAGTGTGCATGTGGTTATTGAGTTTTGAGTTGTGATTTGAAAAACGTTGCGTTTGTAGGGATGGGTATCATTAGGATTTTATCGATCCCAATACTGATACTGCTTATCAATCTATTTTCAAAACTCAAACGAGAGTTTGTGAAAAATGATGCTAACAGTAGCCACACATTTAAAGGGGACATGTTGGTGTCCTAATGAGCATGTCTTTGGTCAAAATACCATCAGGACGAAGCACGCCGCAGCAGTTCAATCAGCCTGCCAAAACAGTCCTGTTCAGAACGCTCTGTTTAGTAGTATCTCTTTAGGTCCACCTTAAAAAAAGTAAAACTAAACTTAAACTGCGCTAACAGCAGTTAGCATTTGGAAAAGTGATCATTTGTAGGCTCTAGCAGGAACATTGCCGTCGGTTTTAGGATACTGTTGTCCTCGCCAGCACTCTTGTGTGTTTTACGGACAAAGCGGAGCTCTGCGAGACAACAATTCCAGGAATTTAGCGCATTGTGACGTCCCAATGAGTGTGGAAGTCCGGTACTTAGACTGAGGAGGACCACAAAAACATGAGTGAGTCATCTTTTTTCACACTTTGCTGACTGGTAGGGCCTCCAGAGTCCCAAATATAAGGATTTATATGATTAAAAAGTTGATTTTTGCATAATATGTCCCCTTTAACTATAAACTGTTGAATTCGTTTACTCACAACTACCTGATTACTTATGATAGAAGTACTAAAGTGACCCCGAGCTGTTGAGCACTTGTCCGCCATGACAAGCAAAGACTTTGTTCACAGCAACTTCCATATTCACTTAATGCTTCATTATTCATTTGGGGCATAGTTAGGAATCTAAGAAGTACCACTTAAGTACCAGTTCTTGATACCCATCTCTATATGTTATTTTCAAAAAACAAAAAAAAAAGGGATAGTAAAGGGACTGAGGCACATTGGAATTCAAATAAAGAGGCAACTTTTAAAGAAAAAGAGAACATGCAGCATTTTATTTGACATTATTTGTCTATTAGTTTAGTTTTTCAGTTGTACCATATGTTTTTTGTAATAGTTACTACACTCAAAGCATTTCCAATCTCTAAAGAAGTTGCCTCTTTATCATAAATGTTAGAGTGCGATGTTACAAGCACATGACACCAATTGCCAGGCGCTACATTAGATTAGGAGAAAAGAAGGCATTTACAAGGGTAGCACAAACATCACAGGAACACACAGATTTGCTCATGTCATGATTATTACATGCAAGTAAAATGGAAATTTTGCCACCAACATACGGAAAATGTAGAATCATTAAATTCATGCACAGACACAAGGACACACACACACAAGGACACACACACACGCACACGCACACGCACACGCACACGCACACGCACACGCACACGCACACACGTATGGCCTAGGGCAAAGAGAATGCGACTTACAGGCTCTCCCACTCTCTAGAAGGAGGAAAATGGGACAGAACAACAGAAACAGGCTTAGATGCTTCTACACCAGCTCTCTCCACCACATTGCATGCTTTTGAACCCAGGTCAATGAAAATGGACTTAGCCTGAGGACACGAGCTCTACCAGGTGAGCTATCCAATGGCCATTTAATATGAACATTCTCTGGTTTGCTCCTCTGTGACAGTAAATGTCACAGGTTGTGGACAAAACAAGACATTTGAGAACGTCATCCACATTTTTGATCATTTTCAGACATCAGAAAATCAATTAATTGAGAATATTATGTACAGGTAAGGCTTTCAGGTGCCTAGTTTTTCCTGTGGTGTTTTCCAAACTTTACCAGCCAATATAAAACTGAACTGGGACACACAAGAAGAAATCAACACACTGACACTATAGACAGTCTGGGATGGAGACAGTGCATGGCCACACCACATGTACACTAACCTAAGACTGAAATGACTGACAGTGCACACACACACACACATGCACCAACTGCAGCCTGAGCGCCGACAACATTCACCCTGTCGGGACTTGTTGCTACGACTACTTCACTACACACTGACACATGTTTTTTACAATTTGCAAGAAACTTTTCAAAATTCTTTCAAGGCAC
Source organism: Microchirus variegatus (assembly GCF_963457635.1). Classification (NCBI taxonomy): domain Eukaryota; kingdom Metazoa; phylum Chordata; class Actinopteri; order Pleuronectiformes; family Soleidae; genus Microchirus; species Microchirus variegatus. The sequence goes on from NC_139816.1 coordinate 25,029,696, forward strand.
GTGCATCACATTACATATCAGCACCTTTACGGCGTTCTTAAGTAACATACAGTACATAGAAAGTGTGAATGTATGAGGTACTCGCACAGAGCACTGTTGACACAGACACTTCAACTTTTTACTGAAAACATGGATGTCAGCCACCTCATCTCACTGTTAAGACACCCTTTTCCCAAATGGAAACTGAAGTTTGCGTTGCTTTGTGCTCACAGATCACTTCCTGCACTGATGTCCACACAGAAAATCATAAATTTTACACCACAACACAGTTGTTGAACCACTGCTGCTTTCATCAGCAAGTTCAAATGTGATAAACCCTTCGTTTGGATTTAACTAAATGACTAAATTTAACAAATAAAGCAGCATTACAAATTTCCACACATTTTCTCCATAGACTTTGGTGCAGGAGAGTGAGCGGCGTGTGTGTGTCTGTGTCTCCAGCTGATTTGTGGTGCACGGGGTGCCCAGGGCATGCAAACAGCAGTCAACATTGACTGTTAGTTTATCATACAGCCACATCCTGCCCCGTCACTATCACTTCAAAGGAATGTATTAGCAGTAGCTTCACTTTCCCTCCTTTTTTGCCCATCATCAATAAATGCACAGATGTTGCTTAACGTGTCTCGTTTAGAGTGAACTTGAAAGTACTTACGGTTTCATGTTAAACAGGTCGCGCACAACTGTGTTGGTGTTGGACTCGCGGTTACGATTGCGCTCCATGAACAACTTTTCCTTCGTCCAAGTCATGTGAACGCGCTCTGGCCCAGCCTCGCCTTTGTCATTGATCGTGGCGTGAGATGCTGTGTTTCTGTCGTGAATGAGCTGAGCCTGGAAAGGAGAGGAGAGCGGTGAGAAGAAGAAAAGATCTCACCGGTGGATGAGAGTTTTAACCCACAGATGTTTTTTTTGAGAACAGAAGAGAAGGAAGAACGAGAGAGGACGTGACGTGAAAAGCGGTGGAACTGGTAACGGGGATTACAAATACTCAAAGACAACAGATATTGAAGAATGGAGACAATTAGGAAGAAAACTGCAGGAAGGTGAAGATAGAGGACACCATCATGCTTATAGAAACAATACAAACCTGTTCAACAACCACAACACAACATACAGACCATTGACGAACAAGTGAAGTAAAAACAAAGACAACAGGGCAGGTTGAAGGCCTCTACAAGGGTCGACACAATATAGCACTGATGAGAAAAGAGAGCTGTGGTATAGAGCATGATATCAACCAAGAGGTGTGTTATTTATACAATATTAATGCAAAATACATTCTCTTGATACAGCGTATTGCAATGACACAGATAAGCATCGTTAACATACATGGCACACTATGTGGTTCACTTCTGCTTTTGAATAGAATAGAATATAGTTTTATTATGAACCATAAAGCTAGGTGTGTTTAGTATTCCCAAGTTTATAAAACAGTAAATTACCTTTTTTAAATAAAGGCTGTGCTAGAATATACAGATATTATCTATATCATGACAGTCATGGTCTAAGATATGGTCCATTTCTGTCATGACTTTCCTTGGTTTTAAAGGCTGTTACATTGATAATCTCCATAATTATTATACTCAACAAATGAGTGAAATTCACCAAATATTACATGATTATAAATATTAAATATATAGATAAAAATGACAAATCGACATGATTATATTTAATTAATAACAACTCTTTAACTTTAAGCCCATTTTTTCGTGTTACAGTTTAAATTTGACCATAATTGTTTTAGCCAATCCTTTGTTTCTAAAAGGTAAATATCCTTCATTTACCATAAGAAATTCAAAGAATTAAACAAGGTAACTGTAGACTTTATTTAGTCATGAGAGTCTCCCTTGAAAAGAGCAAACATCTCAAAAGAAAACCTTTCATAAGCCCTGAGAAACAACCTGTATGCAGTTTTATATTTCCATATATCTCGTATATCTCGCCCAGTCTAATCTTTAAGCTTGACAGGAGTCTTAATTAGATTTATATTGTGATATATATCGACATTTAATGACATAAAAAGTATATTGTGATACGATATTTTCCCCATAATTAGCCAGGCCTATTTTCCAGACAACCTAATGATGATGAGGACAAAGGATTTCAAGAAATAAGATTTAAAAAAGTATTTCAGAGACTCAGAGAAGTACTAAGCAGTAAAGTCAGCAAGATGCCTTGACTGTACAACCTCTGGGTTGACCAAGATGTGAGTGGCAGGAGGGTGGGGGGTGTTATTGTGGAAAAAAGGGATGGTCACTAGAATTAAACTATTTTTTTTTTTTAAAGAGAGAGAAGACAGAATTGTCATCATGTCACAACTCAGACAAAGTCATTCAAATGAAACAAGCCCACTGAGGCTGTAACGTTAATAACACACCAGGAAAACCTAGTGCAAAGACGTATAAGATGGATAAAGTAGACATGACTCAGCTTTTCTTAACTTTACAACTGATTAGATCACATAATCCAATATTTCAAATTAGAGGTAAATTTAAGGATTACGTTTGTTTCATACATGTTTCAGTTTTCTGAGAGAATACTGTCTCCTCTTTCCATTTATTTTGGGAGGGGCGTGATGAAATTAATGGGAGTTTGAAGGGTCCGGTGCATCAGGCTGATATTCACAAAGCAGGTGTCAATGACTACACAGTAAAAAAAAAAGAAAAGAAAAAGCCCTAATGTTGGGTGCCAATCTGGACCTATGGGCAACTAAGTTGTCAGCCAGTGACTGCAGAAAAAGGACTAAAGGCCTTCACTGCTGCAACAGGACAACAGTGCTTCAAAGCTGAAGAAGCCTCCTAAAATAACAGGTGAACTCCTGAAGATGACTTTGACCTGGACGACTAAGAACCTTCACATTTTATTCAAATCTCTGAGGGATCTTGGTGAAAACCTTGAATAAAATCAGCTAAATGTTTTCTAACAGCTCTTATATCAGCAAAAAACAAAAAAAAACAAGACTGATTTATTTATTTTTGACAGCCCAAATTAGGTTACAGCAAGAACTCATCCTGTGGTACTGCTCCTTAAGACTCACTCCAGTTCCTTCCTATCAAGTGAGAATAATGTCAAACTGAGTTTTTTTGACTTCTGTTAACATTTCAGAGTGAGGCTACTTAAATTGTCCAATCATTTCTAAATGCCAAGCAACGATGGTAGCCAAAACAATGTAGCTTTGTGAAGATGGGCCACTGGGCACAGTGAGGGACAGTGGGATGACTGAAAACCGGCTACCTCATCCTCCTGACTGTCCTCCACCGTTGAGGACTGCTGGCTGAGGCTTGTGCTCTCGGCAGCACCTTGGTTCTTCCTCCGGATTGAACTACGCGATTCATCAGTGATACTCTGAATCTGAGCATAGCGGCATGGCGACCCAGAGAGAAGGTGGCAGGTGAACAGGGAAACGGACCAATTGTCACGAATTGCAGCAGTTGATCAAACTTGACAAAAATACTGTCATCATTTAACTATGCAGTCTGTTCTGTTATGTCATTATATATCTATATATATATATATATATATACACACATGTATATGTATATGTATATATATATATATATATATATATATATACATACACATGTATATGTATATATATATATAAATGCCTGACATTAAGTTATAGAGCAAGTGAGTCATCACTGCAGGTATACATTGAGTAAACGGACAAACATTCAGTTGATATTATTAGTATCTACACTACTGTTGAAAAGTTTGGGGTCACCCATACAGTTTTTTTTGTGTTTTCCGTTAAAAGTCACACTTTTAGAAATTAGACGTTAGAAATAACGATTTTGATTCAAAATAATGGTTTTGCCCTTTCGTCAAAGAAGCAGCAAAACTGTTTTCAGCTGTGCTAACATCATTGCACAAGGATTTTCAAATCATCCAATAGCCTTCTGACGCGATTAGCTAACACAATGTACCATTAGAACACTGGAGAGATGGGCCTCTATACACCACCTATGTACATATTCCATTAAAAACCAGACGTTTGCAGCTAGAATCACCACATTAACAATGTATAGAGTGTATTTATGATACATTTAATCTTATATTCATTGAAAAAAAAGAAGTGCTTTTCCTTAAAAAATAAGGAGATTTCGAAGTGACCCCAAACTTTTGAACGGTAGTGTACATGAATACAGCTCCAGCCAGCCAGAGTTGACAGGACTGCAGAGTGCAGATTCATAAACATTGCATTACCTCTCTTTCCCTCTCAGTCCTGGACAGATGCATCTGTTTCAGCATCTGAGTCCTCTGCTCCATCACCAGTGTCTTCTCATAGGTAAATGCTGAGATGTCATTATCTTGCTGCAAAGATTGGAACAGAAAGTAATCAACGTCAAATCAAAGGCAATGTCCAGGAAGTTACTTTACAAGCTTCATTTGTCGGGCTGTCAACGGTAACACGTTAATGGTGGCGATACAATTATTTAACGCAGTTCTGTGGTGTTCGCTGAGCGACATGAAAGCTGGGAATTATCCGCGCGAAAGAGTCACTTGCCTGCAGTCAGTCAGATGTGAGAGATTGTTGGGTGGAAGGTGAGCAACAGAACCATTGATAAAACAAACGTTTTATGCAATATGACAACTACCTGAGTGTCACGGCACAATTTGTTGACAATGACTTGAAGTTGCGATCCTTTGCCTTGACTGGAAAGTAAGTGACAAACTAACCACTCCAGGCACTGATAGTGCCCGTAATATGCTGGCAGCTGCCTGGCGACCTCCATTTGAACTCTCTCTCTCTCTTTATCATCACAAATGTAAATGTCTGACTTTCTAAGGACATTCTCAGGTGGAGTTTTTTGTTGTAACGTTAACACATGTTCTTTTTGCATGCGGGATGGCAATCATAGAGGTTAGGGTCTGAAACAATATCTTGATTCTCGTCTAACTATTTTGATAATCGATTTGAAGCTTTTTTTCATGATCAAAACAAGATTTCTGATTGTTTTAGCTTCTTAAATGTAAATATTTTCTAGTTTCTGTGATGTTTCTGCATCTTTAATGTGAATATTTTCTGGTTTCTTTGCTGCATTAAACATAGAAATCATTAACAACGGAATAATTTTGGTTTGTGGACAAAACAACGAGACGTTTGAGAACATCATCATTTCCAGTTTTGACAAACGCTGATCAACATTTTTCGGACATTTATGGACCAAAGAATTACTCGATTAATCGTGAACATAATCGACAAATTAATCTATTATGAAAATAATCCTTAGTTGCATTCATCCACCAAATCACATAGTGTAAAAAGACAGATATGATTAAAAGATGATGCACACTGTCTGGTTACTCTAATTATTATTCATTTAGTCATTAGAAGATAAGCTTTTAATCGTGATTCATTAATGAGTTCATTTATTTAATCTACTGACAGCCCTATTTATTTGTCGTTATCTCATTTATGTTGAGATAGCATCCACAAATAACAGGTTTGTTGACACTACCTACATCGTGTTTGAATTTGTTTTCCTCACCATCTCCACTACTTCCACCTCTGCATCCAATCGCAGCTGGTACATGAACATCTGTAAATCTTTCTTCATTTGTATACTGTTGTCATCCATCTGGGCCACAGTGAAGATGCGCATCTTACATTTCCTCCACACCTAGTGAAAGAGCACAGCAGTGACAGATAGAAGTGACTATATAAAGGAAAACCATTCTGAATAAAAGAAGAGCAATGAAAATGAGGGTTTCAACACACAAACCAACCTTGTGCTGTCGCAGCAGGAAAGGCAGCAGCATGAGTAGGCCTCCATCATGGACCACCCACCACACGTCGATGGTGCCTTCCCCCAGGCGGTCCTGGTTAGTGGGGAAACTGTCTACATTCTTAGCCACAAGTAAGGCCTGATGGGCAGCTGTGCTCTCCCGCACCGTCTCTGGATGGTTTCAGGGAGAGAAAAAAATGTGACACTGTGTGTCAATGCCTTTGTTTTTGTGCGACTTTGGTTAAATTACTTTATATTGTGGAATAGAATATGCATTTTCATTACGTCCAACTATTTTAAACTATTTAACTATTTTTAAATTATTATTCTCTTGTAGTGGCTGATAAATGTCCACAGTTGTGTCGTGTTTTCCATATTTGAACTAATACCTATAAAATTCTTCCATGATTGTGGGTCATTGGACTGCTTCCAGTTCCCAGGCCAGGCCATTAGGACTGTATTGTGCTTCATGCCTCCCAGTCCTGCAGATTGAATGAGGTGCGACATGCCGTCTCTGAGGTTTGAAGACACCACGACATGACAGAAACCCTTGGTCCGCTCTGCTGACATGGCAGACTTGATGTTCTGGGAACCCCATGAGGAGAGAACAAAAGACAACAGAAGGGGGATCGAAAACTCAGCGATTCACCAATTTATTCAACAATACCAAACAGATGGATCAACTTTACTGCTTCCTCAGTGCTCTCATCATTAATTCATACTAATGGGTCTGAAAATGCTTGCCTATTACTGCAGCAGCCTGTATAATCTGCACCCCAGCCTCTGAATTCAAACATGACATGCTTTCTCAGAAAATATAATCCACTGATTAAAAATTAATTTCAGGACACAGACAATCAAGATGCTGAAAGGATGACTTGCTCAATGTGGCCAGTAGGTGGCGACATTTAGCTACAATGTAAATGAATTAAAATGACCCTTGATGGAAACAATACACAGATAATTTTGCCATTTTTAAAAGAAAAAGGGTGAAACACATGAGCATTATGAACCAATGACTATATATTTGTGTTGTATTTGTTTTGTTATACCTGCTCAGCCATCTTGGCCTCTGCGTCTTTAGTGAGATACGTTCCCTCTAAAACATTCCCCACTATTGTCAGGCCTTTTCCTGCCTTCAGCTGAGTGGTGAGAGAGAGCAGACGAGGGTGTTTCACTCCTGCATCTGAGTCCACGTTCAAGAGCACCAACAACTGAGGCCTGCATATGTCAAGAGAAAAGAACACACTTCAATCTCACAAGGCTTGTTTAGTTTATCTTTAACAACCTTACAAAGAAAACTTCAGGAAAACCTGGAGTAGTAAAGAGTAGAGTTGTCATTACAGAATTACTGGAACCCAGAAACATGTATACAGACTTCTGTAAACATCACATACCAAACGTAACAGAGTTTGATAGTTTTTAGACAGACTATCTGCATGATGGGCCTTGGCTTGGAGTGAAGGCTGAGCAAAAATATTTTTAATCAGATTAGTTAGAGGACCGACAGATTATTCTAATTCACTCTCTGAGTCTAGTCGTGTCTCTCTTTGTCACACAGTGACAGGTGGCACTGTTTCTAAACTGTAACCAAAGCCATATAAAACACATACATGCAGTATATATATATATATATGTATACACACAATACCGTACCTCCAGTTCTTTGTGTGTGGTGGAGCCTCCTCAAGACGAATAAGGGCGTAGCGTGCTGCGTTTAGAGACAGACCGTGGATCCCATCACCCCATTCCTTCTCTGCCCTAAAGCAAACAATGAATTGAAAAATATATAATTTGCCATTTACCATTCTAAAGTTCTGAGTTGAAATTTGAAGTGTTGGTATGGTAATGAAAGAATTATCTGATTAAATGCAACCACCTTTACATATTTTACAATGTGCATAAAACAAGTTATTCACCTTGCCAATTCTCTGTGTACTACAAAAACACCAGGCCTAGTGTGTAATATTCAGGAAGGTTTAATGACAGAAATGGAATATACTACCTATAAGTGTGTTTGTATAAGTGTATAATCACTTTAAAAGTAGAAAAAAATTTGCTTTAGAACAAGATTTTTTTATATGAAAAGGGCCTTGCTCCACATACATTGCCCCAATGCATTTAAACCAAAAAAGAAGAAGGGGGAAACATCACGGAATGTGTTGAGAGTTGAGAGCAAATTCATTCATTTCTGGTATGTGAAGGCAACCATAGTTCCCTGACACTCTTATATGAACAAGCATGCAGCAAGAAGACCTGGGTTCCAGCCCTGGTTGAACAAGGGCATGGAGTTTAACTTGTTAAATTGACCGTAGGTCTGAATCTGAGAGTTGAATGGTTGTTTGTCTCTATATGTGTCCCTGCGATGGACTGGCGAACTGTCCAGGGTGTACCCCGCCCTATCACCCTATGTCAGCTCACATTGGCACAGCACCAGTAGAAAATGGATGGATGGATGAACAAGCATACGATTAAATTGCAGATTATTACACAATGGACCTTTAAAACAAAGAAATGAATATGTATTAAGTTATTCTTACCCTCTGTATTCAATATATTTGTAGATGCATCCAGCGATTGCCATGGCAACAATGGCATAATACCAGGAGGAGATGAACATTATGGCAAGGCACAAGCTCATTCCCAGGAATGACAGAGCCCTGCCAGAGAAAAACAAAACTCAGTGTTTTAAAATTCATATAGGCGAAGAACGGGAGAAAAATTACACACATATTGAAATCCATAGTTTTAAGTAAAGCTAGTCCTGAGTTTTTTGGTGACACCGACAGAGTTTGTATGCAGATGGAGGATTCTTAGTTTGATTATTTGATTGCATCCAAAAATCTTATGTAGCATCGTCGTCTGCATTGTTAAAACGTAACGTTTGACTTTTAAGAAACACTTTTTCGTCACTGGACATAAAGACAGAGATCATAGCACAGTGAAATTGCCACCCACCAGTGGTAGTATTTGAAGCGTGGCCTCCAATTTGGTGTTCGCAGCAGGGTCTGAACAGCGCAGGCCAGGTTGACAAACAGGTAGCACATGAGGAAAAACCTGTGCAAGGACGAAAATAAGTCAAGTTTAGGAGAAGTAAAAAATCGCAGGGAATCATATACTTTATCTGGTGATGTGTTTTTTAATTAAAAGAAAGCCTGCAGTGAAATTTTGCAGACAGGTACTGACATGGAGAGGATAGGAGCCACAGCATCCAGTGAAGCGATGAGGATACCAATCTCACAGATCCCAGCAGTGAGGAGCAGAGCCCAGGTAGGCTCTCCATTAGCTTTCCCATGACCAAACACCTATAAAGACACATGCACACAATCAAGTTGGAAAATGGAGAATGAGCATTTGAGGATGACGACTGCTTTTACAGTATACTTTGTGTTGTTGTGTGTCTGACCTGTAAGAAAGGTACAATGCCATCCCGTGCAATGGCCTGCAGCAGCCGAGGGGCACCGGTCAAACTCTGCAGTCCTGCACCACAGCAGGAGAAGAATGAGCCGATTACAATGACCCAGGGTGAGGGCCATGATAACGTGCCAATGACAAGGTTTCCTTTCACCGAGTCACCAAATCTGCAATACAAAAACAGTTGGATATGTTCATACACATATCTGTTTTATTTCGAGTTCAGTGTGTCCTGTTGCCATAAATGCCTGCCAAACCATGTGCATTCATACACAGCTAAAATGGCCTCTACCAAACGCTTAACAGAAATAGGATTGTTGTGATTACCCATAAAAAAAACTGCAGCCAGCATGTGTCTGTCTATTCCCGCTTAGAGTCTGTCCAAGATCAGTTTGGAACACCAATAAAATGGTTCCAACAAGATGCGAGTACACGGTGGAACCTTTTAAATGCTGTAAAGTCTTTTTGCGCAAAAGCACAACTTACAGCGCAGACTATGACCTCCCCGTATCATTCACTCAGATCCCTGCACTTTGTCGGAACCGTACTCAATATAATTACAATGCCTTGACTTTAGTGAGGTAAGTGCACACAGTCCCAGCCATAACAACAAAACTAGATTCAAAAACAAGAGAATTGGAATAATAATTCTAATAGTTTCCTGATTTTCAGTTTTGGCCAACCCTTTTCATTTCGGTGCATCCCTAGTTGTGTGTAACTCTTACTTGTCTCGAAGCAGAACTCCTTCAATGCAGGCACCAAACAGAACCACACAGGTGACATCTGGGATGCATTGTTCAGGAGAATAAATACTAAATACTTGGTGAAAATCTGTCCGATTACAAGTTATTGTTAAATATATCGGTAAAAGAAGCACACACTGTCTTTCCCCGCTCTACTGTAGCCACTCCCCCTCTCACTCACACAGCACCGTGGGCTACCTGAGAGGATGAGCGGGCTAATAGTTAACAACGAGCACACAAGCAACAACACACCAAACCAACAATTACTAAAAACACACACAAAAACACATTTTGCACAGGCACTGCACTAGTAATATTGAATTTCAAGTAAAAAGTGACAGCCCTAAATTTATGCTACATAATATACTGTATATAATTATAAGGATACAGATGATGGAGGTGGTAGCAATTGCCAGGATGGTCCCAATAGGGATGGACTTCTGGGCGTCCCTCAAATCACCTGACCGGTTTGAACCAGCCATGATACCTAGAAAGTGAGGTTACAACAGAAAATCTAGTTTCTACATTCAGAAATCCACATTCATTTGTGGGTGTGGATCTTTTTGTCACATTCTCACCAGTGACTGAGGGGAAGTAGATGCCGACCAGCAGCGTGAAGAAGGTGGTAATATCGTTGACTACATATGGCATGTAGATGTCTTGGGCAGAGTCACTTCCCTCAATAGATTCCAGCTTCTTGTTTTCTACCAACATAGCCAGAGGACCATACTCTGACCACATGTTCTCTACAAGACAGAAAGAAACAATAGTTCAACTTCAAAGTTCCACAAAGCAGTGCTGTCCAGCACTGACACAATATACAGCAATACAGAGGGTAAATGTAAAACCCTGACTAATTATTTAAAGGGAAAAATACAATGTGTTTGAAGTATTGTTAGAAGCTGTTTGAGAGAAAAGATAAATTCAACAAAAATAGATCATATAATGCATTAGAAACAAAACATGTTGCATTTCAGGCAAAAACGCTAGTCAACAGTCTCTGTGTGTTAAAATTCTATTACTTTGGACAGGCCAATCAAAGCTTAATCCCTAATCTGAACCACAATTAAAATCTTAGCTTCAGATTTGGCCTCATTAGGACCAGGTTTTGGTCCCCATGAGTAATACAGGCCCTGGCAATGTCCACATGCACACTCACAGAGGTTGAGTCAAAGTTACAGAGGTAAACGGTGTCATCATGACCCTTGTAACAAAACCTGTGATGACTATATTACATTACATTACATGTCAATTATCAGGCGCTTTTATCTAAAGCGACTTACTATTGAATACAACCAGTCAGGGGTGGAGTGACCATGATGTCCCCTGCACATGGGAGTAACCTTTTAATGTACCAATGACTGGTCACATTATGTGATCACCTTTTTGTTATCAAATAAATTGAAAATATGGTTAAGGAGCAGTTATCTAAGGGAAACTGGATTGAAGAAAAAGCTAAACTGACACTTATTATTCCAGTTGCTTCACTACAAATATGTCAGGAATGCATCTCCTCTGACAATTTGGAATAAACCTAGTTTGGTCATGGCCCACAGTTACGAAACGGGAGGAATGTTCTGAGCTTGCACTCCTTAATGAAACCATTCAGTCCTCGGTTGTGTAAGTTGTCTAAGAGTTTACTATTAACAAATATTACCCAAGCCTGTTCTGTTATCCCCTGTTGGAATATCAAAGTTCATTTTGGCAGGTCTTGTACATTCAAGCAAATGTGTAATGAACTGGGACAACTTTAAAATATTGAGGATATTTGTATGTTACAGCGATGGAGTACAGGTTGAGTGGGTCATAGGTGTTTATTTTGCGTAGAGGAAACATCGTGTTCTGACCTGAAATGACCCCACTTTTCAGCCCGGGGATGCCCTGCACCTCAGTGACATTGTTTTTGCTGAAGTAGTCATTGCAGGTGGCGTTGAGCTCAGGTCCCTCACAAAACAGCGTCCACAGCTTGGTCGTGACTGTCAGGTTGTCAATATCCTCTGTCTTAAGACACTTGTCGAAGTTTTGGTTCTGCAGGGTGCGATTTCCCAACATACAAACACTGTGTGGAGGAAGAAAAGATAATCAATATCTTTAAATGACAGTGTATGCATTAATTAGAATATTGCAATTAAAACATTAAATTACATTAATATGCTTTCGTCATAAGCCATTATAGCCCAATATGGTTCAATACAACATGGTAGAAAATAGACTGTAGACAGGACTTACGGAAAGTCTGGTGGCTCAAAGATGGTCTTAATGACTCCAGCGTATATGGCGAGGATTGAAAGAATAACACAGGCCAGAAAAACTAAGGCTAATTTGTTGACATATTTTACTCCAACGAAGACGACCACAGACATCAGTGCGAGGCAGCATGTGCCATAAACACGCATGTTATTCAGCAGGGCATCCCCCATATCCTCCCTTTTCTCTGCCACAAAGATGGCTGCTTTAGGCACGATGTAGGTCTTCAATGCCAGATGAGACACAAATAAAAGAAAAAATACAGATGTTACTCTCAATAAGAAGGTTAGTTTAGAGGGCAGAGAGAAGAAAGAAGGGAAGACAAGTTTGATGGATTGAAACCCTGAAGAGAAAACCCACACATTCAAGTTTCACTCACCAGAAAAATCTCTATAGTACCCAGGATGTACATGGAACCGGCAAATGTTGTCCCCAGGTAGAAACAGAGACCTACGGCGCCTCCGAACTCTGGGCCGAGAGATCTGGAAATCATATAGTAGGAGCCACCAGCTGTTGAGGGGGAAAACAAAACAACACACCAGCAGGTGTCATTTCATGAGAAAGAGAGGTGTGGATTTCTATCCAAACCTGACCTGAGCCCGACCCAAACTGACACGTATTTTGTATTCTGTATCTGAACCCAACCGTGATGTGGTACTAGAATATGGGTAGATTTTTTTTTTAATTGTGCTTCCCAATCTCAGTTTCCCCTGAGTTGAGAAATATCGTCATTCTTATTTTTTTATGTGCCCACCAGTGACACTTGGTGCTGTTAGCATAACTGTTAGCAAAGATGGCGGACACGGTTTACATTCTGGGAATGAGGTCCCGTCGCCCTACTGGTGGGTCTAAAAAGTGCAGAATTAGCATTGTAATTTCAAGTCTCGGACCAAGTGTCACTGGTGGGCACACAACAAAAAAAAATAATTCATTCATTTCTTGACTCAGGGGAAACTGATGAGGTTGGCAAGCACCAGGGATTAAAATTAACACTGTCCCGTCGTCCCGGGGACGTCATTAATGGTCATCGGGACGATCAAAATTGTCTCTCGGGACGACCACAGGACAAAAGAGAATTTTGACTGACTAAATTTTTCTGTTTAAGTTTTCAACACTTTCTGTGAACCAGAACGGGTTCACGGTCGGTGGGAAATGTGAAAAGGTAAATGGCTGCGCGCTCATGTTTGTGTTGTTCAGTGAGACGCAGAAACTGCTCCTCTCTCACTGTGCGCCGCTCGAGCTGCGGCGCACATGCAGTTCTTTGCGCGCCCGCACTGCATGTAAACAATTCATTAATGTTGACATGTTTGTTTCAATCACTGAATGAAGCCCCACCAGGCTTAGCGTTGCTTGTTTATTTATTTAAAATATATATTTTTTTATACACCACGGCTTTTTCTATACCGGGGAACAAGAGCGCATGTTCCCCCATGTAATCAGCGCACACTTGTCCAGGTGCCGATTGAAACCCAAGTCACACTATCAAGTGCGTCATTATTACAGTTACATCGTTCTTGTCAATAAAGATGTTATATTTAGGGATGCACCGATAATTCGGCGGTCGAAACAGAGCGAGTTCACTGTGGAACAATACCTGTTAAACGCTGGAAAGTCGCTGCGCAAAAGCGAAACTTGGCTGCATTTAATTTTTTTTTTTACAAAAACGCCATGGGCCGCCGGTGGACCCAAGAGGTACCACCGGGCTTAGCAGGTTTTCTGGGGGAAACCCTGTAAATCAGTATGCGCAGGGAGAGAGAGAGAGAGAGAGAGAGCGAGTGAGTGAGAGAGATCAGCGCTCTTGGTCATTAGTTCATTTACTTATTTTTGTGTAGGTAATATGTTGTGAAATATGTTTAAACTTCAATAAACTACATCTACAAGTAGTTATGTCTGGTTGTATTAGTTCGTCCTGTTATTGACGTCATGCTGTCATCACCTGACAGTCTGGCTGATTTAAAGCACCCAGATGCAGCGGATGCAGAGCACACCAGATGCGCGCGTCATTGATATCATGCGCAAATACAGATATTCGAATATTTGTGTTTTTTCAAAAGTCATTTTTGAGTAATTTTGACAGCCCTAAACAGCCTCATGCAAATCTCAATGCATGGCCCTTCTCATGACGACTACAACCCACTAAATGCAGTCACTAAATGGTGGAGTAGTGGCATTAGGTCCGGTAGGCCACAGTTCTGTGACTGAGTGTGTTGGTTGTCATCTACAACACGACAAATCTAGTCTGGAAATAAATATGGTATTTATTATCAACATAATGTATTGTGTTTTTATTATATTATCAGTAAGTAACAACTCAAAATGTAAGAAAAGATTTTCGGGACGATTCAGGACGATTCGGGACGGTTCAAAATGTTTTTCGGGACGTTTCCGGGACGGTGGTGAAAAAAGTTAGTTTTAATCCCTGGCAAGCACATTTTTTTTTTTTTTTTTTAAATACTACCCAATTCTAGTAAAACAGAGCTAAATGCAAATTGGTTTTGATTGATTGATTACTTTTCTGTTTATAATGCATCCCTTTTAAAAAGTACCAAAGTATCATACCTGGCACAACACCATTGGTAGCGATTGCACTCATGGATATGGCTGTCAGCATGGTCTGTAGAGAGAGCAAAGTGAAAAACATGAACCTATGTGATCCATACATTTGGCAACAATGGGTTTTGTAATGTCAATATATACATGTATGTATTATGGATACAAACTTGTCCATAACATCATTCCTTCTAGCTGAGGATATACAGTTAGGCCCATAAATATTTGGACATCGACACAGTTTTCTTTATTTTGGCTCTGTACACCACTACAATGGATTTGAAATGAAACGAACAAGATGTGCTTTAACTGCACACTTTCAGCTTTAATTTGAGGGCATTTACATCCAAATCAAGTGAACGGTGTAGGAATTACAACACTTTCTATATGAGCCTCCCACTTTTTAGGGGACCAAAAGTAATTGGACAATTGACTGAAAAGCTATTTCATGGACAATTGTGGGCTATTCACTCATTATTTCATCTTCAATGACACAGGTAAAAGTTCTGGAGTTGATTCCAGGAGTGACATTTGCATTTTGAATCTGTTGCTGTTAACTTTCTATATGAGATCCAAGGAGCTGTCACTGTCAGTGAAGCAAGCCATCATTAGGGCTGAAAAATCAAAACAAACCCATCAGAGAAATAGCAAAAACATTAGGTGTGGCCAAATCAACTGTTTGGAACATTCTTAAAAAGAAAGAATGCACCAGTGAGCTCAGCAACACCAAAGGACCTGGAAGACAACAGAAAACCACTGTGGTGGACGACAGAAGAATTATTTCCCTGGTGAAGAAAAAGCCCTTCACAACAGTTGTCCAGATCAAAAACACTCTCCAGGAGGCAGGTGTAAGTGTTTCAAAGTCAACAATCAAAAGAAGACTTCACCAGAGTGAATACAGAGGGTTCACCACAAGATGCAAACCATTGGTGAGCTTCAAAAACAGGAAGACGAGATTAGAATTTGCCAAACAACACCTAAAAAAGCTGTTACAATTCTGGAAGAACATCCTCTGGTCAGATGAGACCAAGATCAACTTGTACCACAGTGATGGGAAGAGAATTCTGAAATGTTTCCAGCAATATTATCTGCTCATATTCAGCCAAATGCTTCAGAACTCATTGGACGGAGCTTCACAGTGCAGATGGACAATGACCCAAAGCAAACTGCAAAAGCCACCAAAGAGTTTTTTAAGGCAAATATGGAATGTTATCAGTCAATCACCTGACCTGAATCTGATTGAGCATGCATTTCACTTGTTGAAGACCAAACTGAAGGGAAAATGCCTCAAGAACAAGCAGAAACTGAAGACCGTGTCAGTAAAGGCCTCACAGAGCATCACCAGGGATGAAACCCAGTGTCTGGTGATGTCTATGTCTTCCAGACTTCAGGCTGGAATTGACTGCAAAGGATTTGTAACCAAGTATTAAACAATGAAAGTTTGATTTATGATTGTTTAGTTTGTCCAATTACTTTTGGTCCCCTAAAAAGTGGGAGGCTCATATAGAAAGTGTTGTAATTCCTACACCATTCACTTGATTTGGAAATATTGTAAATACCCTCAAATTAAAGCTGAAAGTGTGCAGTTAAAGCACATCTTGTTCGTTTCATTTCAAATCCATTGTAGTGGTGTATAGAGCCAAAATAAAGAGAACTGTGTCGATGTCCAAATATTTATGGGCCTAACTGTATTTTGCATCATACATTTACAGTACATAACAGTGCTTCCAGATGGAAGGAAGGACAGAGGAGGGAGACAGACTAACAGTCACAACATAAGAAATACAAAGTGACAAAGGCCCAGGCGTGAGGACAGAGGGAAGAGGAGGAAGTGGAAAAGTGAAACAAGGACAAGGACACAGTGAAGCTAAACCGTGTGCTCTTTGCCGAGCGTTCGGTTTAAAGTGGCAGACAAGCTGGAGTAAAGCCAATTACTTGACAGTTTTACCTCCGACTTCCACTGAAAACCTAAGTACAAAGCTTGTACTTGACCACAGATGATTCAAAGACTTAAAGGTACGAAATAATGTAGGGGTGGGCAATATGAGCCTAAAATGTTATGCCATCATAATATCAAGACAATTGTCTTTGTGATGATTTTTCACAGAATATCAAAATAAAAGTGTTTCTTTTGATATGTAACGATACAGGGTTCAGAGTCCAAATGTATTTATAATGCAAAATTGGTCTATTATTTAAAAAAAACAAAAAAAAAACAGATATAACTTGATATTGAGTGGCAGGTCACATGAAATAATTTCATGTGGCCTGCCACTTAATATCCACTTAATATCAATTATTGAGTGGAGGGCTGCAAGTTTAAGAGCATAAAGTCTCACAAAAGCCTGCACCAATATAACAGTAATTTTAAACATGTTATTCAAATGAAAATGAATGACAAAAAATCCCCATTCCTTTTAATATTGGAATTGGATCTGTCTCAATATTTTTTCACAAAGCAAGAAACACTTCTTAAGAAGCAAACAAAACTTTATGAATTGAGCAAACAAAAATTAACCACAAAATCAAAAATACATAAATT
The DNA here is from genome assembly GCF_963457635.1 of Microchirus variegatus. NCBI lineage: Eukaryota > Metazoa > Chordata > Actinopteri > Pleuronectiformes > Soleidae > Microchirus > Microchirus variegatus. Next base: position 25,046,918 of record NC_139816.1, read on the forward strand.
GCAAATACAATATCGATTTAATCATTGAAAATGATTGTATTTTCATTTGTTTGAAAATACACTTTTGGTTTGTAAGTCGGAAATTCGCTTGCTCCGACTCAACGGCGAACATGTTCTTTGCACTCTGACTTTTTTGTCTGCCATTCTGACTATGGGCGGGCCCAAGGAAGCTGCCTGCTGATTGGCTACTGAGTTTTAGCCAATTAATTAATAATTAACAATTATTCTCAGATTTCAATGAATTATTTTCTCCATTGTCGAGTAGTTCATACAAAAATATAGTACAAAAATATAATATAATGCAAAATAGTATGCAAAGTAGTGTCCATGGCATATGTACTAATTTGTGCTGACAATATTCTGCTTTTTACAGAGTTAATATCAGTAATTTGCCTGAGTAAAAATAATTGTTTCATAGAATACTTTATATTGTATTTGTTGCCTGGGCAATATATCGATTTTATCGATTAATTCAAGTTTTTTGTTCCGGACGATTTAAAAAATAAAAACATCAATTATTTTCTCCTATTACTACGGCGCACCTTTTGCCCTTGGGATCTTCAGTGCACAACCCCGTCCTACTTTTCCCCTCCGAACATGCACAAGGATGCACTCATAACATGGCTACCGCAAACGAGTGCCAGAATATTGTTTCTAAGAAAGGACTAGTATCTTTAGTGATTTGGATATATTATACATAAATCGGGGATTTTATTTTTAGGCCATATTTACCAGCCCCAGTTGCAAAACAATTTTTAATCATGTCATAATGATACCATGATACCAAACAAAGCCCATCGGCACCCAATGGGACCTGTCAGCTCAACCTGGGATTATTTACGGCACCACACTGAAAGCCAAACACAGGCTACTGTGGATCCCTTTCCTCCACAACTTTAGTGTAAATGCAGCTTACATATAGATAAGGTTAGCTTCATATTATGGACAGCCAAGTCCACTGGGAAGCCAATACCCAAATCCAGTCATTTAAAATCCTGCATGTGGATGTGACTGTGGAATAGAAATGTCGAGATTCAGTCATGACCATATGAGGGAACCTGATCAATTGATGCCCTTAAAGCGTTCTATTATGGAGCCAAAAGCATTCATCTGACACAGTATTGAAAGGTTTAGTACTTTCCCTGATTAATCTGAAGTAATCCATTGTCTGCTGTGGGATGCTTGGAGAGTGTGCATGTTGCTCTAACACTTTGCAGATGGAGGGATTACACGTCAAGCTGCCAGGGACCATTAGAAGCCAAGGGTGAATGGGAAAAGGAGAGTCACAGCGTCTAAATATAGGAGGGATCAGTGACCACAGTCACCTTTTCAACCGGTCATTCATTACTGCTGTCAATCCGGCATTTGTATCAGTCCGCCCATTAACGGAACGAGAAAAACCTTAAATCCTCAAGCATATAGACTCACTGACTCCCATGTGCTGATGTATATATAATGCAGTAAAGAGCTGGGTATCGTATGTACATTAACTTCACTCTAACATAATCTTTTACGTCATTGCTTTAATACTTGGACTCTAAATCCCTTAATAAAAGGGCAGAGTCAGAGCGTTTCCTTCCTGTTTGTCCGTTTCTATCATTTAACAAAACATAGACATCTTTTTCAGATGGAAGACAAATAGACAGACACACATACACACTTTCCATTTATCTTATATCCCCTTTCAAGCCAGGGCAAATAAAACATAGTAAATATAAAGAGATTCACATTGAGTGAGTACTCACGCAAGAGCAGCACAAGCCGACAATAGCCAGGGACTCCAGGATGCCGGCAGAGCCGACGATCCAGGTAAGGCGCAGAAAAAGGATGACCCCCAGAATATTTTGGAGGCAGGGGAGGTAGACACCCATGAAGGTCCCCATCTGTGGGCTCTGTAGAGAGAGATCGATAAGAGAATGTGGAGGGGATGAAATGAGTGCAGCACATGATGAGTCAGTTAAGTAAAACCTGACAGCATAATTAGTGCTCTTAAGTTAAGAAAATGTAAAGCTGTCAGTTTTTTGCTAAATGCATAAATGTCCTTGCTAAATCTTATTGATGGATCATCAACATAAGTTTACAGAAAAATACTTTACGTGGCCAACATTAATGAAGACATATCTCAATGGGATTATTGTAATTTTTCCCGTACTATATGGTTACGTTATGATATAAATAAATGACCTATAAGCAGTGTTGATGTGAATTTACGCATTCATAGTGTTGTGAAATCAATTAACCCATAATAAACAATAATCGTACCAAGAAAATCTATAATTGTGACATCCCTCGTTTTTCTAACATTATGTTCTTACAAGCCAGTGGGAGGAGCCACAGGCCCAGACAGGATGGGCGAGGGACTGAAGCTGTGGTTATCGAAGCACCATGCTGCATAAAAGCACTGTGGCCAATTTTCCTGCTCTAAGAAAATCTCTGAAATATGAGCATCCGAAGATCTTTGAATATGAAATTTTGTGGGTCAGTTATTTCATCATGGAATTGTTCTTAATTTCAACCACAAAAGGATAAACAAAGCAGCTCAGGCAAACTGACCAAATGGCCAAGTGTAATAACTCCAGTATTTGATGTTCCTATATAAGAAGGAGACTGACTATTTATTGTACATTAGGTCTTGGCCTGACTATGTGCCTCCAGATTGTAAATAATAATAGATACATAACACCACTACAATAGAATACATTTTGATATTGCCATGTCAAACAGCTTCATCAATTAAAAACCTGATTATGTTGTGATAGTTCACCAGCTGTGACCTAAATAACAGCATCCATACACATATCATAGGGAAACAAGGCTCTCTGTTGTACCTTAACAGCTTTCTTTTTGGGCCCTTCATCTTCATCAGCTTCCTCATGCTCATGTGCCCCCTGGGTGAGATTGGTGTAGTTTGCCAGTTTATTAAGGAGAGATGACACCATGGGGTTGCTGTCCATTTCCTCCTTCAAAACAAATACAACAAAAATTGTAACATGCTTAACAATGGCAGCTGGTGTGTCTCTCAGGATTAATTCCATGTTCCATGGCCAGTGACAAAAGGTGTTACATCAACAAAATATATATTGTTTGTCTTTATTCAGACAACAATCCTTGAACTTGTACTGCAGATTTAAACAAATTCTTCAGCTCATTCAAGCATAAAAACTTTACCGCTATATCTTAAGATTTACTCAGCGTCTCCAAAAGAGTGGTACATTCACCTCTTTGTGAACCATTAATTTAGTTCACCACCAAAACATGTATTCATGAATACAATTAATTATTTGTATTTGTAGCTTTTACATAATGTTTTTATCATTACATACAACTACTTTACACATTGTGTTGTCATTAGAAACTGTTTTACAGTTACCTCAAAAAGAGCCATGTTGGTGCCATCGTAGCTGCTGCCTTTGTCATTGTCTGTGTTGTTGATAAAGGGGCTGTTTTCCTTTGGAACACCATCACCTGTGGAATTACAACAAAACAGTTGTATATTTAGAGGAAAGGCAGTCTGGATTTAACCAAAATATGGCGGAGCAAAGAAATTGATACATTCCACTGTTTTCACTGTCAACTGTTGCCAACAACATTCTTTTTACTGAGTGAATTCCAAAAGAGCAGGTTGTTTTCCACACCACAGATACAAATATGAGCTGTAACGCAGGGTTCTCAAACTGCCAGCCAGCAGGCCACTCTAAACCCCTCCATACTTACATTCCAGCTTGCAAAGATCCAATGTAGTCAGGGATTTGTTTTTATTATGTAATTATCTACACTCTTAGAAATAAGGGTTCCAAAAGGGTCCTTCTACAAAGGCTGAGGTTCTACCTGGAACCATTTGGTTCTGAAAAACCCTTTCCCAAAGAAAGGGTTTTTCAAGGGTTCTTGGTAACACAAATGGTTCCAGTAAAAACCATTTTGATCCAGAGAACCCTTTAAAACCCCTTTCCTGAATAAAGGGTTTTAAACGGGTTTTAAACGGGTTCCCCCCCGGGAAACCCTCCAAAAGGGGAGAACCTTTTTATAAAGGTTCTACTTGTAGCCAAAAAGGGTTCTCCTAAGAGGACAAGCCTAAGAACCTTAAATGGTTCTACCAGAGGTGGAAAGTAACAAAATACTTTTACTCAAGTTACTGTATTGAATATTTTTTTTGTGTATTTTGTATTTTCTAAGTACAATTTAAAATCAGGATTTTGTATTTTACTTGAGTACGTATTGACTCAAGTATTGTACTTAGTTACTTTTTAAATCCTATCCGTTACTGAGTAAAAATAAAAATTCAGCACAATGAAGACCTACAGGGGAAAATATACACCAGAACCAGACGAATGATGATGTGATTTGCACCAGCACTGGTGCGTGAACATAGAGGGCACGTGCCAAATGTGAGGTAATATCCTGTGTCTCGCTGGGCGTATGAGCTCCAACATAGTTTTGGATTTCTGAGCCCCTGTCATATTTCTACTACCCTCACACCCCACACAAAGTAACTAAGTAACTTTTACTCAAAGTACATTTCAAATGAACTACTTTTTACTTCTACTTGAGTACATTTTCCTCAATGTATTGGTACTTTTACTTGAGTACAATATTTTAGTACTTTTTCCACCTCTGTGTTCTACTTAGCACTTTTATTTCTAAGAGTGTTGCTGGTAGGGGTGTAACGATTCGGTTCAACTTTGGTTTTTGACACGTGGTTTGGTTTAAACAAAACAAAAAACCTTTTGGAAAACTTGCAGAAAAAATGTCTGGATTTTATTAAACGATTGTTGCATTGCAATATCAAGAACATGACCATTACTAGTATAAAACTTTTCTTTAGACCAAAATAAACACTTCTATTAATCTCTTAACTATCCAGGAATACAAAAACATAAACATTTGTCTTAAAACCAGTCTACATTGTCTAGATAAATAAAATCAAAATGAAATTCTTACACTAGTCTGAGGTATAACAACAATAAATAAAAAGCACTTTTCTTAAGACCAGTCTACATCCTCTAAATCTATCTATAAATTCCAGGAATGTCTGTTTTGTCTGTGTGTTATTCGCATATCTCTCGAACCGAAGGTCCGACTGATTTCAAACGTGACAGGTGCCTTGCTACAGGGCAAGAGTAAATGCAGTGCCAAGTTCGGACATTCTGTGGATAAGTGATGCAAAAGATAACGGTAAAAGAAGCACACACTGTCTTTCACCACTCCAGCCTCTCTATTGCTGCTCTACCCCCTACACGGCGTCATGAAGCGGAGGAAGATGATGAGCGCAACTGAAGTTTGTCAAGATAAAGTGAGTTTCTGAACCTTTATACTTCTACTAGCTGGTGACCAGTCAAACAGTCAAACTCCTTGGACTCCTCAGTATGTTTTCCCCACTGTGAGTCTTGCAGTAAATATACCGTCACTGGACAGTCCTCCACAGGGCCACAATACAAACACAGAAAACATTTAGGTCTGCAACCATCAATCATTTTGGTAAATGATTTATCAGTTTGAGTGGTTTTTGTAGTAAATAAAACAAGATCTCAGATTTTTCAGCTTCTTACACGTGAATATTTGTTTTTTGGTTTCTTTTCTCCACATAACAAAAGGAATAATTACACATGAAATACTGTATTTATTTCATTTCAAGGTTTAGGAGAAAACAATCAACGTTTTCTGACATTTGACGGACCGCACAACTAATTAATTAAACTTTTACAAAACGGATTAATCGATTTTGAAAATATTTGTCAATTATAGCCCTACACAATTCACTCTCACATTCACAAGTGCTTGCATCTCCCAATCTGGACTGTGGGAGGAAGCCAGAGTATTTGGAGAGGTTCCCATGCACACATGGAAAGAAAATGCACAATGTGGTAAAGATCCTCATGGTCTGTTGTTTGTATGGTTTTCACATCTAAAAATTAAAACTGTAGTGCGCAACATTTGAATATCGACAAATGTCTATTACATTCAAACCATAGTCAAATGACCTCACACAATCAAACAATTTTCAGTAAACCATTGTTTAGGAGTTGTGTTGCACAGCTACATGCATGGAATTTCCCGCTCTACATATTTTTGTCACTTTTTTCAAACTGGTTGTAAGTATGACTGAAAATGCAAAGGAGAGCCAATGAAAGGTTTTAAAAAAACAACAAAAAAAAACAACTAAAGCAAAAAACTGTGCGGTCAGCATTTTGCTGGGATAAAAACATCTTGTCCTTATCATCTGTGGACGTGCATGCCAAACAACCACCTTGTCCTTTTCGATGGTAGCTCAGTGGTAGAGCGAGTCGTCTTTCATCAGGAAGGTTGTGGGTTTTGAGTCCCGGCTCTGCTAATCTACATGCCAATGTGTCCTTGGGCAAGATACTTAATTCCATGTTGCTTCTGATGGCTGTGTCTGCAGGGTGTGAATGGGTATGGAAGATGAGTGATACAAAATGCACTTCACATAAATGTGTGAGTGAAAAGTTGACTGTAGTATAAAGCAGCTTTGAGTGGTCATCAAGACAAGAAGTAAACAACTACAAATCACCTAGTCACCTATGACCTCACCTGTCAATGATTTGTATCCACATTAGCTTCCAGAACAATAGATAGTGTGATTTAATAGAACATCCCAACAGGATAGGAGGCCACTGTCTTTGTTCAGCCAAACAAGATCCATTAAAGACCTATTAATTGTATTTGTTTTTCACAAATTAGTGGCAAACACCCCGTCTTCTCTGTATCTCCACTCTCCTGACAACAACAGCGCTCACACATTCAGTCAAAGTAACGCACAGCTATCACGTCTCCACAGAGGACACTGTAGCAGCAAACTGTGAAACCACTTTGTGTCAAACACAGCATTGTACTGAGGCCATGTTTCAAATGAGCAGACAAGTTACAGAGTTTGAGCATGCATGCTTCTCTTAACACTGTCATGTTTGAAAGTGCAGAGTACACCAATTTGGAGGAAATGTGTTGATGTGTTGCATCATGCTGTATATGAAATATGAATATGACAAAAACATCACAACAAAAGTGCTAAAAGCTACCAACCCAAATGATTTTTACTTTGTAAGTTTAACTTTGAGAAGGTCGCTTCATTTATGAATTAAGTAAAATGAAAAAGCAGAACATAATTGACGGGGCTGTCGATATATTAAAACAAATTAACTAATTAAAAGTTTGCTTTTTTTCGAATGACTAAATTAATGAGTAATCAGACAGTGTGCATTTCAGACACCATCGTTTAATTGCATAAAACTGAGATTTCAAAGAGACTCAGGCCAAGTGCCAACCAGGTCATCTTAAAAAAGGCCAACATAGATGACTGCCATCCTGTAAGCAACAAGAACATGTGTTAACATTACAACAACAAAACTGAGAATGTCCTTAGAAACTCTGTCCATATGGAAGTCTCCGAGCAGCTGCCAGTGCTATCTGTGCCTAGAGTGGTTAGTTTGCCATGTACTTTCCACTCATTGGTCAATGCCGAGGAATTCCTCGGTGCAGGTCTCAGCAATAAGTCGCGTATCTGTTTTTTTGACAGTCAAACAAAGGATTGCAACTTCCAGTCATTTTCAATAAATTGTGCCGAGACACCTGGTTAACTTTTGTTTTATCGATGGTTCCGTCGCTCATCGTCTTATAATTAAACCTTCCTATGGCGACCAAACCATGCCAAAATTCAGTCGTGCAAAAAACAATGTGAATGCGGGTGAAATATTATTCCAAGAACTGCTCGCACGAGGAGGAATCTTGAAGCAGCGCGCAAAGCAGCCACTAGAGAGAGAGAAGTGCCCCTGAAAACCACTGTGCTCTTTCGAAATCAAGTTCTGCTCCTGTGGGTTAACATTCGACTTGAGGGAGGGAACCCAGGGCGTACCGGCTCTATTGTGATTGGTCGTTTCTGAGAGCGAGCCAGATTTGATTGACAGGCCAACTTTCAGAGAGAGAACCCGGGAAAGAGAACAAACCAAATTGGTTGATGGATGACCAATGAACGACCGGACCAACACTTCAAACTCAACCAAACCAAAACACAACCCGGTGGCTTCTGTCATGTAGTGTACCACAGGCTAAACCAGTTTCTGTTTCAATTTCTGGCTTTCATGTCGGAGGTCAGCGCACACTAGAAGTAAACAAACTTGCTTTAACTGCATTCAATTATTTCATTGATTAATACGTACTAGAAACACTAGAATCACATTGAGCTATCCATATTTTCTATGCTTAAGACTGTGTAAAGTTATAGTACAAAGGCATATATTTTCATGCAATTTATCTATTTAAGAGCAAATGCTTACATTTGTTCAGAAAAAGGCAGATTCATGTTTTTCATTCATTAACTGGATTACATCAAGGTTGCTCTTGTCAGTTGCTTACATTTTCAACAAGACCAACTGTGCTATCTGGTTAGCTGTGCAGCAGCTATGCAGCACAAGTAGGTCAATAATATTCATCTGTTGGGTTTAAACCTTTATAAAACACTGAGATAAAAATGCAAACTTTACAAGGAAAATTAATTTTTAACAATAAAATTGAGTTTAAAAATACCACAGTAAGCAAAACGGAGGTGGCGACTACCGCTACACAGAAGCACCAACAATGAAAACAAAAACAAACCAAGATATGTAGCAGCTCCTGCACCACCATGAAAGTAAGAGCATAAACTCCAACAAAGCTCAGACCTTTACAGTAAAAGACACAGCTAGTTTTCAGTGTACAGTGTTTTCATTTTAAGGTTATTCTACCCTACAAATAAACCAGTGAAGTTCCTCAAAACACCATCATCAACAACAACAAAAAAATATTTACAACCATACACCAATTCTTTTTTAACCCCTCCCCTTAGTGAGCCAATCACAACCACAGCTTTTTTCCCTGCACTTCAACATCCATCAGCGGAGCTGCCGGTTGTGAACTCTGACTGCAGTGGGGATTTCATGGGTAACTTTTACTGTTTCATCCAGCTGCAGGGGGAATAAGAGGCTTGTAGCATGGCTTAGCCCACTGATAATCACAGGGAAAGTCATTATGTCCTTGTACTGTGTGGCTCTGCGTGAACACAGTCTGAGTGGAAGAGCAGAACATGGTGTATTACGATAGAGCAGAGAGTTTTCAGTAAGCTGTGAGAGAACAGAATGAATTTGTAAGATAATGACTTTCTGCTCTATGGTGCTGTGAGGATGCAGCTGAGGTCCAGTCAAACCTACCAGAGCTGTGGTGACTGGAGATGCTACACAACACAGATAATCATCGTCTTAAATGACACAGGGCAAATCCTCTTTGAGGACCCAGTGTCAGAAGGATAAAACTGGCAGCATCGTTTCCAAATCCGGGCGAAGTTTCTGCTTATAGCTTGTGCATAAGGTGCTTTCGAAGTCATTGCAATTGTTGAAAACGGAAGTTGTAAGGATTTATTTAGAGCCACTGACAAAAGGCCGACAATACAGTTCACTGTATACTATTTACAATTTACTATATGTTCAGGGTTTTTATCTTCCATTCCAAGACTTTCGTGTATCTCAGCATTCAGGTACACCTAAATTAAATGACTATAAACTAAGATGTCAGTTTTATACTAAGACAAATTATAAATCTAAATTAATTTCTTTTTTGAAACCTATATTCTAAAATGTTACTTATGTTTGCTAAAAAATGTGGCTTATGTTTTAGGATTAATTTAATTTCAACATATTTGAAGGTCCACTCTTACTGCTTATGAATGATTTGATGACTATGATAGAAAGAAAAAACTGCTGTTCACATTAGAGATGGGGATCGCAAGTAAAATGCTATTCAAATATTCTAAACTCCAGTGCATGAGAGCTAGTGAAAGTAACGCAGGAATGGGGTGTTGAGCTTACGGAAGCAGCTTGCTGGTTTTTGTTTTCATAAAATAAATTTATTTTGTATATTTTTAATATATCATGAATAGTCACAGTAACTGACTGACTTTTTATAATAAACTTGTATTGATGTTATTTCATATAGCAAACAATAAGACCACTCACACATAGAGTATGCGGCGCTATTCATATAATGAGTGCATAAGACAGCAGTCAGTGCTCACTTCATTAGTTAGCTCATTAACTATATTCTCTCTTGCTAATGCCTGAGTTACTGGGAAAACACTGTAGTATCATATTTTTCTGACGATAATCCAGAATGCAGCTAAAAATACTCATCTATAAAAACATGCTCAAATATTTCATCTTTCACTCACCACAGGCAAGCCTTGAACATCAGCATTCCAAGCTACAACTTGGGCTGCAAGCAGCACTGGACAGGCCCGCACACCCACATGCATGGCGGAGGTGGCAATGGACGTTGCATGGCCCTAGATCACACCCTAAGTAAATGTAGTAACTGAAGGTGCAAATCCTGTTTCCAGTAGGTGGCACAATCATATCCTGGACCACAGGGTGCTACACGCTATACACTAGCATGGTTAACACGGTTACTGCATACCGATCAACAGAAGGTGAGGAGTTGGAAACTTATGTCTGGCTAGTGGGAACACCTTAGTCAGCTTGCTATTTCCACTGATCCTGATGTGTACACTTAGGCCCTGCCCAATACCTCCCCTAACCCTAAACTTTTGCCCTAACCCTAAATGTTGCACGTGCTTGTGTAGGGGGGAGCAAGGGGAGTGTGATTTTGTCCTTATAATCAACCCTCAGAATGTAGTGAGCTCTGATGCGGGCGAAGTGAAAGATGAAATTACCCATGATGCTTTGTGAATTCAGTGAGCTGGTTGGACCGTTGGACTTTGAACACAAATGTCAGAAAATAACTGACGATTTATGAAAGCAGCTAGCTAACTAGCTAGCTAGCGGCTATTTGCACTTGGCAAATAGCTAGCTCTGCTACATCTGGGTAGTTGTGTCAGTGTTTCGGATGTGTGCACCGGCGTTCACTTGAGCACGAATACCCTGTACTTGTCAGATTTTAATCACATTCGTGATATAGCGTTTACGAGGACGGAGAAAAACCGGCGTGAATGGAGATAAACAAACACAGCCAACCCATCAGGCAACACAACAGCTCGATCCACCGGCATTTTCTCCTGAATGAAAATAGTAGCACACGCCACCGGTAGAATTGTCAACAACAAACGTTCGTTATGTTCACTATGCTAATTTGCATAAAGTGGTGTCCCAATTCCATAGGGAAGCCACTTCCCTCAACGAGGGGAATTTACAGTTGAGGGCACTCCAAACCAAGTGGAAATTTTAAGGGGGAGGTAGTGGGACGGGGCCTTAGTCTGGTGATTTTTTGGGCATGACAAGGCCCTCAAAGAGTAAGTAAAAGATGAAGAGGATGATGATAACACAATAGGTCCTTTGCACCAATCAGTGCTTGTGCCCTAAAAAAGCTGCCAGCTACTACTAATGCTCCAATTGATGAATGCCATTTTCTTTTTTTACTGCAGTAAATCATGTAAATTGCACTTAAGGTAATGTACAGGTGCAAATGACACAGGGCAATGTGTTGTGTCCCTTTGTGTGCTGTAGCTAACAGTCCTGTGGGACATGGTCCAGATTCATGTGCAGTAGCAGTGGCAAGACTCTGGCCCAGTTAACGGATGTTAGCCTCTGTGCTCATTACACATGCTGTTTATTTTCCAAACATGATCAGATCCAGTTCAACTGTAATTATTCACTAAAGCAGACGACTCAAAGCATCAGAGCAGTGTGGTTGTTTAATCACACAAAACGTTGCTTTAATGTTGGCAGAACAAAACAAACTGAAACTGAAAGATGATCTGAACAGGACCATTCTGGCAACCAACAGCAACATTTGGCACTTCATAATAAAGATGGTAATTATTTTAACTGCAATACTATAAAAACATTTTTTTTTTTTACTTTTTATAACATAATATGATAAATATTAAAAGGTACCAGAGAGACATTGTTTACTACACTTAAGTAACACTCCTAGCTTGCTGGGTTTTTATGTTGTTGTTTTTTGAGGTAGAGTAAATTGAAAAAGACTACTGAACTTTACCTATTTGACAGCTGCTGCTGAAGATGGGCTCAATTCAGTTACAGTGCATGCTACCCTTGCTAGTCAGCAACATTATTTACATGACATTTTTTACACTACAACATTGGCTGTTGTGTCTTGGATATGTAGCAGCCACCCATCATGAACTATGACAGCAGCTCTCAGTGCTAATACCCAAATGTTCCAGAAAGATAAAAAGGGAGACAGATTACAGTTATCATAATCCAGATTAAATCATGGTCAATTTTGACTGTTTCTTCTTGTTTTTTTCTTTAACGCTGAAAATGTGTAACTTTTAAAAACAAACAACAAAACATGACAACAAAAATGGCAACATGCTCTTTGTCATTATAACCCACCCTGCATTACCCAAAGTGCTAACATCAGCAGTTTTCATGACAGTTCAGGAATGCTGTAAGTGCACATTCAAAAAAAGCAAATTAAATACACTGCATATATATTTATATATGCAGTAATTCTCGATATGCACCTGAAGTAAAGAAAAAAAAGAACACTGAAGATGAAAGCTGCTAGGAGGTTGTATATACACTCCTGATCAAAATGTTAAGACCAGTTGAAAAATTGTGAGAATTTACCTTTTGCACTGTTGTATGTTAAGGTTCTTAGTAGTTCTTCAAAATGCAAAAAGAAGAAATTGGAGTGAGACAAAAAAAATATTTAGTAAGCAATCTATTTCAAACAACCATTAAACTGAATTAGGCTGTTCATCAGCTGATCTAAAGTCCGTTAAAAACCTAAATCTTCGCACAAAGGTGGATTCAGTACCATTTTCTGTCAGGTATCCACACTGTCATGACCTCCTGATGGCAAAGGCAAAAAAGCTTTCTCTCTTTGAACGCGGCCAGATTGTTGAGCTGCATCAGCAAGGCCTCTCACAGTGTGCCATTGTTGCTGAGGTTGGACGCAGTAAGACAGTCATTTTAAAACTTCTTAAAAGATCCTGAGGGTTATGGAACAAAAAAGTCAAGTGGTAGACCCAAAAAGGGAAAAGAATCCCTATCTCAGATTTAGCCTGTGATTCATGTTCATGACAATGTCCCTCTAATATGATCTATTAATTCAAGTAGTGTCTGTCTGTCCCGTCTGTTAATTTGACATTTTTTGGATAAGAAATGGAAGGGAAAGGGTACTTTTTAGTATATCATGGAGCGACTGCACGGTGAAGCTCTCCATGCAGATTGTTCTCAATTCAGTTCAGTTCAGTTCCGTTTACACACAGATGCTCCCACTTACGTACGTAGTCTTTGATGTTCGCATTCACATAAAATGTTATCGAAGCCAACACTGGACTGGTGCTTAAACAAAACCAATGTATATGTTATTATGAAGAAACACACACGATTATCGTGTGATTTTGTGGACATTTATTGTGCTTAAGTAAATAAATGGTTTATATTTCTGTATTTCACTCACACTTTCATACAGTGCATCTATGTGCAGAGCATTTTCTATCACTCATCTTTCATACCCATTCACAAGCTGCCGGCACAACCGTCAGGAGCAACGCAGGGTTAAGGGTCTTGCCCAAGGACACATTGGCATGTAGACTAGCGGAGCTGGGATTTGAACCCACAACCAACCAACAATTTGAAAGATGACTCGCTCTACCACTGAGCTACTTGTCTGTCTTGTGTCTTTTCATACTTCTAAATTTTTCTCTTTATCGTATTGATCTATTTGAATTTTGCGCATGGACACTTATTGCTTGATTCCCCTTTTTTTCCCCACGCCTGAATTAAATTATACTGTCTATGTTCTCACGCTGACTTTGATAAAATTAGATGCAATCACTGCAAATGACTGCAGTATTAACTCAATTAGTCTCTAGTTATATGCAGTAGGACCTGCTATTGCTATCCGGATTGCCAGATAGTTTGTTGATTTTTGAAATGCTTTAAATGCTAATGGCCATTTAAATAAAAATTTAGCAACCCACTGATCTGGGTATATTAAATAAAGGGAGGAAACGGTTAAACCTCTTGTGTAATTGTTGATGAATGAATGCAGGTGTTTTTGATGGCAAACGTGTGTGTGTGTGTTCCACTTCTGCAGGTGGGGAGTTGAGTCTTCCTGTGCAATAGCACATTAGGTCACCCTGAAAAAATGTGGCATTGCTAAAGGTTATGCAATATAAAAGAGGCAACAGCCAGGTTTAAATAAACCACCCTCTCTGGAAAAGATATAGTTTTCTGTTAACTCATCATGCCATATTCCAAGACGGTATTCAAAAAAAAATCAACAACGAAAAAACATAACTCAAACAGCAAAGCTCACCAAAAAATAATCATAATAAAAAATATAAAAATATTTCCTTGGATTCAGGTACATTTTAGATGTCAACATCTAATTGAAATTGACAAAAATGTTATGCGGGGAGTCTTATATTTCACATACTGGCAATCATGCTATAAAGCATGATTTATATGTTCTTATGTATCTCATATCTTTTTTTGTTTTTACTTCTTGACAAAAGCAATATCAAATTGTCAGTACAGTCAGTCAACGCTGATTTGAAGAGCAGTGACACATTGGAAGAGACATTACATAAGAGAGTGGGATTCCCTGATTCTGCTACGGCACACTGGACTGTTTAATGTATTTGATCACATACTGTATATGGTAAGCTTTTGTCCGTTTTCATTACCTTAAACATCAGGTTGACAAGTTAGATACAGGTACATTTAGGATGTGTTTGCGGTTTGTCTCTCAGTGTGGTAATAAATGACCATGCATCCTATTTATAACCACTAAGCAGCACACTGGTGTAAGCTGCCTAACACACGCCAGAGGTAGTCCATGGCTTACTGTACCAACTAAAACACAAAAGACATGCATAGCAAATCAAGGCTAATGTAAAAAAAAACTAAAAAAACAACATTATTTATTTTAAGAAAATGCAGAGATAAAATAAACTACTGGAGAGAAGCAGAATTTGTTCATACAGAAGGCAAAAATCAGGCAGATGACTTATGACTTTGTGTCTCCTTCAGCATGAACACTGCACACTGCCCTTTGCTCATTGATACATCTCCATTACTTACACAATTCATTCTTCATTCATTACAGCCTGATTCATTTAAATGTTTCTTTCATCTTAAAAGGCAAATAACATGCTCCATAGCAGCTGCATTACTCAAAGCCAGCAAATAAAACAGATATCCTCTTAACTTGGATGTATACAAATTTAGAAACACGTTACATTCGTGTAAATAGTACACACTAAACCAAATATTGTCACACTCATAGCACCCACATAGACTTGCTTGTAAAGCGCAACTCAAGGAATACTTTAGTTCAGTAAACTTACCCTTCCGTCGCGAACCTCCCCTGTGCTCCATTCTGAGGAGCGAGGCTGAAAAGGGGAGTGAAGGGGGGGTGTCCTAATAGTGGTCCCTGGGGAACGCCAATGATGGAGGTCCAAACTACAGAGATTCTGCTAGTTAAGTGCAGAAGTCAGAAATGCTGCCTGCGTTGTGTGGATAATGTGAGGATCAGCTATTTCTGTGACAGTGTGTGTGTGTGTGTGTGTGTGTGCGGGCAAGAGAAAAGTGGCCTATGACGACGATGTCCTCAACATCAGCCATGCATCACAGAGCGCCCTCACCCTCCCAATGACAGACCTGCACACGCAAACACACAATCACACTCACTCTCATCTCCCTGAGCTTCTGATCCCTACGCACACAACAACACATGCGCGTGCATGCTTAAAAGTACACACCAAAGGGGTGGAGCCAATAAAGCGAGGGAAGCAAAAAGCAGTCAGTCAGATCTATGGCTTTCGAGGAGAGTGGCAGCAGTAGAGAGAGGGAAAAACTAAGAAAAGTCATTGCTTTCTCAGCACCACAAGCTCACAGATGTACACTATATATATACATATACATATACATATGTATACATATATACATATACATACTAGGGATGCAACGGTACAGTTTTCACACAGTTCGGTATGTATCACGGTTTTGGGGGCACGGTATCAGTATGGTTTCGATATCTTAATATAAAACTACTCAGACTAGCAAAGGCAATATTACATTGTAAAAATAATTAAAAGCACAGATATAATAACACCACAAACTTTATTTAAACAATAGTGCACTATCAGATCAAATGAAACAGCAAACATAAAACCACACAAATTAAAAATAAATAAAGTTTAGTGCTATCCAATACAAATAAACACAATTTTAATCCACTCACAGAAACTACAACTACAAATACACCATGCTGCTTCAAGTGAAAGAGACAAGTGATGACACTTGCTCTGGGTGGCGCTGTAGAGCGAGTGTCTGTCCAATAGTGATGGGATCGGCAGTTCATTTGAGTGTACTGAATCACTAGAATCCGTTCATTAAAATGATTTGTTCAAAAGATTCGTTCACCGAATCGTTCAGTGCTTTGCAGGAGCCCAGTGCCCTGCTACGTGACTCACGTCATCCCCGAGTGCAGTACGTACGAATCAATTCACTCGCGGTGATTGACGCTGAAGGCAGCATGAGCAGAGCAGCTGAGTGCACAGCTGTGCTCATGTCTCTGCTCCTGAGTGGATCTAATCACGCAGCATTGTGTATTTTAATACATTATGACGGACTGAAACGTACCAAAATACCATTGTTTGCCGTTGCATATTAAACCGAACAGGGTGCACCGAACGGTTCGGTAAAATACCGAATACCGTTGCATCCCTAATATATATATTAGGGCTGTCAAAAGATTACAATTTTTAATCAGATTAATCACAGGGTAGCTGTGGATTAATCACGATTAATCACGATTAATTACCATTCGTAAATATGCCAAAAAAAAATTTAATTTTCTATTTATATTGTTGTATGAACAGAGAGATTAATAAAGTATGTGAAAATATAAATGTAAAGAACAATAAAATACTGTAAATAACTTGTAAAATCCTATACAAACTTAGTAAAAAAGAAACACATTATAAAACAATAGAAATAAATAGAAAAAATAAAATGCTGTAAATAACTTTAAAACATAACTATACATTGCACTGTAAATAACTCACATTATAAACAAAATATAAAGTATAGAAGTTAAATAGTTTTCTTACTAAACCCACAGCAGGAAATTCAGCACTTTGAAGCACTGCTTCTACTAGTTAGCGTTAGCGTCAGCTAGCATTCTGACGCTAATGTTAGCTGCTGTCTGTGTCCCCGTTCGTTAGACAGTGACTGTTAATGTTATGGTTATATCATTATCTGCGTCAGCAGCGCCACTTACAACTGTGTCTTTCTTTCTTTTTTCTTCATCCTCTCTTTTTTCTTCCTCTTCTAACTTCCTGATTGATAACTCCTCTTCATTTTCCTTCAGCTTCACACAGGTTAACATGAGGAGACGTGGGGCCCCTTTAGGGAGGTTTCCTACTGAGATGTCATTGCAAATCAACCCTTGTTTAAGGGAGACAGGGACGCAGCTGGTCACTGATGCATTTAGGCTCCGAGTGTCGGGAGCCCCCCTATCGGCTCGGGGCCCCAAGCAGTTGCCCGCCGCCTTGCCTGTTCATAAACTGCACCTCTAACCGTAGTGCGATGAAAGTGAGAAAGTGCGTTAATGCGTTAAAAAAATTAACGCGTTAATTCCACAAATGAATCATCTTGCGTTAACACGTTAATTTTGACAGCCCTAATATATATGTATCTACGTATATACATATATATGTACGTATGTATATATATGTATACGTATACATATATGTATACATAGGTATACTGGTTGTCCACCATATCTGCCCTATATTTGGCATTTTTTAATCTATCGGCATTGGCTGATATCCAAGTGTAGGACGCCTTTATTTATTTAAAGGGGAAATAAGTAGTTTATAGTGCCATCTAGAGGAGAGGCTGAAATTTACAACAAAGACCTGCTGCTCTGCTCACCCCCTCCCTTCCCTGAGCGCTACGGTATCCGCAGCTGGTCAAATGTCGTCCTCGTCGTCTTTCTCCGTGTCAGCAGATGAGGTTCGTGAGGCGAGGGAGAGGGCGGAGCTACCGCGGTCGTAGCAGACGAAGCGGAGAGAGTGGAGGCGGGACTTCCGGTACAAGTAAAGAGACGCTTGATTTGTTCTCTCGCGTTTGTCCTTACCGGCTCCGGTAGAAACATGGCGTCTCGCTGCTAACAGTGGCTATGCAACCGCGGCCCGCGACCATGTTATTTTACATGACTTTTTGAAACACTACGAAAATGAAACAAAAACTATTATACAGCGACTAGACAATGCAGGAGCACATAATATGTATAAAAAGTGGATTTTGGGTTATATAAACCCATAAATACTACACATTGTCCCTTTAAAGTCAGGCACGTCCAGGGCAGCCCAGGGTTATTGATGCGGTGGAACTTGTGCTTCCTGCCAACTGTGAAGGACCCCAAGCAAGAACTATAGGAAGAGCTTACAAAAATCCTGGGAGAAATATTCGAAGACCCGCTGAGTGCCAACTGTAATGCCGCAACACGTTGAATGTCACACGGAAGAAGAAGTTGAAACACAATACAGCAAACGTAAACACAACAGAGAGAAGGTAGCCTGTATTGCAAATTTGAGCGGGACAAAACAAGCCGCTATGAGGCAAAAGAAAAGGATACAGACAAATGCAATGAGTTAGAGCGACCGTTTTCTGCAACAGGAAATATTGCATCAAAGCACAGGGCAAGTCTGAGCATCATATGCACGTTTTGTTTTTTTTGTAGCAGTTTGGTAGCACTGACAGCTGATAGGGTGGATCGGGAGGACTAACTCTGGGAGTTGGAAGGGGCGTGTCGCAAATTTCCTTTCTGACCACGACGCAGGTGCATGGTTTATGGTGAATTGTGACTTTGGTGCATCATTCTAGGCCTATTGTAAATGCATGCTCATTCAAACTCACTGCACACACACACACACACACCTCGTGTCACCGAGTGTTATCTCCAGTATCACCAGTGACAAAGACCATTTAAAAACTGCAGAGAAGCATTCAAAAAAAAAATCCATAGCTATCAACATTTCAGTTAAGATAAACACTGACAGTTGCTGTACCAGCACTACTTAACTGTGTTTGTTTATTGGTTTGTTGTGGTTTTTGTGTTTAATCCTGTGACTCTTCTCACATGTTTTAAGAGACACAAACTCGAAAAATTCTGCTTGATGAATGCTCTAAATGTTTTATGTAAATGTTTGACAATTTCTTTTATATTACCCGTTATATATATTTAATAATCGGTTTATCAATTTATTTATTAAATGGTTATTAAAAGACTGTATGGTGAGAGGTGAAGGATAAATTATTTGTGTGACATTTTACAATGCAAATAGAGTGCAAAACGTTCAAATATGGGCCAAAAATGAAAAACTGGCAGCTGACATCTAAACATCGGCATCAACTATAGAAAAACCCATATAGGTCGACATCTAAATCAGTTGACTGGCAATGTACAAGGAGCACATAGGACAACAGACCTGGGAGCTAAAATCATTATGTATAGCAGAGGTGTCAAACCGGTGGCCCGTGGGTCATGTGTGGCTTCCCAATTGATTACAAGCAGCACCACCACTTAAAGCGGAACTAGACCGGAAGTTCCTATTAATGCTGTTTTTTTGGTGTGTATCTGCGTCATTACCTTGTTTATGAAGCCCTGACAGTTCGAAACAAATAGTTCAGCTATTGCTGAGAACGTTGTGTTTTATTGTAATCTCGGGGCTCAACGAGATCACTGAAAATCCCGCAATAGTTACGTAAGCAGCGGTTCTCCTGAACAACCTATCGTCCTGCTCCGGGCGGTAGTCCGGGCACATCCGGTTGCGTACATTGAACCGCAGAAGAAGAATAACGTCCGTTGTGGAGGTGTTTCACGAGCAACAGTGTCTTCTGACTCTGGGTCGGACTCCGGTTTAAAGTCATAAAAGGGACTGCGGCGGCGAGCCATGACGAAGCTATTTTTAAACACTGTTAAAAAATTTTTTGATAATGAGGAGCAGTGCATCCACCGTTCCAGAGGGGGGCGCTGCGCTTCTGAGAACGGATGTGCTGGATAGTACTGGCCAATAACAAGACTCTGTCTTCTGGGGGTGAAAGTTCACTCTGAAATCTCGCAGCAGAAAAACACTGTCAGAAAAGAGGATTTCTATCGGCTCGTTTACACCAACTAGGAGGTTTTTGACCATAAAAACAAGGTAATGTATGTAAGTAGACCTCCATAACTAACATTTATGTGCAACAGGACCACTGTATGTCACCTTTAATATAATTTATAAAATGAAAACGTGGCCCACAACATACTCTTCCTTTAAAGCACAGTACATGTGATAGAGGTGCAGTTGTCAGCCAGGAGAATATAATACTATATATTTGCTAGCAATGTTGTTATAATACTAAGAATAAGACGTTCGCATATAACTATTGCATTATTAAATGTGTTAGTCGGCATCCGTTCAATGCTGGCGATAGAGTGCACCTGGAAAGTCAACAGTTTTTATTGCAGCTCTAGAGTTGCAGTCTATTTCAGTTTGCACATACAGAGAGGGGATGGAGTGGGGAGCTGCTGCTTGAAGTTTCCTCTCTCATCTCTTTGCCTGCAGAAAGGAGATGGGTCTCTCCTCAGCATGGCAGATTCCTGCAGAGATGATCTAGCTCCAAATGCTGCTATCCTTTGCAGCTTCCTCCCACCTGTTGGGGTTGTTGGGCCTCCTTCATGTCACGTTTGCAGACATCTTTGTAGTTCAGGCGAACAGTGGCCTGGAACCTGTTGACACCTCTGGGGAATCGACTGAGTTCCATCCTGTGGACATGTCCAAGCCATCTGAGGCAGCATTGCAGGTATGCTGGTGGAATGAGCACCTTCAGGACCTCCTGGACATGTTGGATACTTTGTCCTGCCATGTAATGCCCAGGATGTGGCGTAGGCATGGTAGATGGAAGCTGTTCAGCTGTCTTTCTTGTCTGGTATAATGGGTCCAAGTCTCGCTGCTGTACACAGCAAGGTGCTGATGATGCAAGCTTGGTAGACCTGGATTATTATACGCACCGTTAAATGTTTATTGTCCCACACACTCATTGACAGTGTGGTCATCACTGTGGCGGCCCTCGTAAGACTCAACATGAAATGACAGTTTGTTTCGTGTTTTAATTACTGTTCTCCAAGTATTCACATTTATCTGTTTTTGACATATCAAAAGCACTTTTACTTAATACTTACTAAATTCTGTGAAATATTATAATAAATATCAAAGGTCATATTGCCCACTTGCTACTTACATTTTTTTTTTCTTGACTGACCCGCTCTTGACCAGACAAAATACCTTTGTCATCACCAGCTGGATCATGACCAGACCTGAGCTCAGCTTAGACACATGATCGATGTGCTACAGACCCACAAACAGTGCAGACAACAGAAAACCAGGCTCTGATCCAGCCCTTCAAACAAAGCTTGTGTGAGTCTGGTGCTCTGCCTTCAACCTTTGTCTTGCTGCCCATTAATCTGTCCGTCTGAATGTGAAGTAGGAACTAATCACTTAACCAGATTAGGCTAATCCTGAACTTTTTATAAAACATAGAAGCCATGCTGAGCGAGGAAAAAATCCAACGGCAGCATGATTTCTACTTCGTTTTCTGAACTCATAGTACCTGACTGAAACCTACTGTCGATTAGATCAGACATGATGCACGATAGTCACTGAGCTATATGTATAATGTGTAGCTCATTTATTTTATAAATTATTTTAGACGATTCCTTTCTTCTTCTTCATGTGAGACTGGTGGGTTGGTTCCCTAGACAATATAACCCTGGACAATATAATTAAACATTAAAATAGGCTTTTGGCTATGACAATATGTTACAAGACAATAAAAGTTAACTTTACAAACCCATTCTTCACACCAGCTTTTACATCCCATATGAAGATAAACGGATCATCAGCTGCCATCAACATTAAACGGACAGATGTGTCAAGGCAGAGCTTAAAGAGGGGATATCAAATTAAACAGTAAGAAGGATTTAGCCGTATCAAGCTTCACTTGGTTTGATGTCAGATGGCTGGTGTTATTTTGTGTGTCTTTGTAAGTGTGTGTGTGTGTGTGTGTGCGCGTGCATGTCCATACAAGTGTGTGTTACACTTAATGACATCCTAAGCCTTTAAACCCTTCAGGTAAACACCACGTCGGTTATGCAACACCTTGGGTGAAAAAGAAAGGATGGAGAGACAGGGACAGGAAATGTACAGACGATGATGGGAGGGTGGGAGAAGAGTGGGGAGTGGTTGTGATGACAAAAATGAATCTCTGTCTAAAACAATACTCATCATGATGAGTCAACAGTCTGGAGACAGTCAGGAGGACAAGACACACGTGTGTAACAGAATACAACACATTTAATGAAGGTGTGATAATGAAAATGTGGGAATAAGAAAGAAAAAAATATTAACAAAGGCCACATTATACTTCTACAACTGCGTAATGCGCTATCCAACTGCGTAGCCACGGAGACCCCTTGAGTCCTATGAGGCCAATGACGTGCGCTAGTGGATTTCATGAATACCGACGTTAAGTTCGGCTTTAGTTTATATGTGTTACAGGAATCATGCGGTTTTTGTCTGATTTACCTTATATAATTGTATAATTATTTTTAGGAACAATAACAACGTGTTAAAAGTAATTTTATAACTCCCGATTCTTTCACTCAACATGTTTATATTCAACTATAATTTGCGTGTAACTTCATGAACCGATAGTGACGATAAGACAAACAGCCTCCCAGCATCAGTGGTGAAGTGACCGCAGGTCTCAGTGCATCGCTCCGTCACAGCTACGGAGTCCACACCGTCAGTGTCACGATGTCCAGAACTGAACACAGTGATAAAGTGCAGCATGTCAGTCTCCTCTCCTCAATGAATCCACACAGCAGCTCGAAAATAAATGCTAATGAGCGTCAAATAAATAACTAGAACCCGTTTTGTCATAATATTTTAAAAACTGTAAATGAAACCCCCTCATTGTCTTCATTTATTCACATTTCTCATAAAGTTTTCATGTCGTAGGGTCCACTAACAGCAGCGTTGTTCCCGAGACACCACATGACCACGCTTTGCTGTGCTCGTACACAGCTGTGTAATTCTCACCAATGATGCAGCAAGTAACAAACCATGAAAACACAATCATTTTGAAATCAGCACCACTTCCTAAAACCTGTTTAAAGTCTAAAACCACAACTGTGTGTAAACAGACATGTAGGCAGATCATTAGCATTGACTGAGTACTTAGCAACAGAGAGAGAGAGAGAGAGACTACTAATGGCCTGTAGTGACGACATCCAGTAGTTCAACTATTTAATTGCTATTAAATGATTCTTCTAACCGGACATTTGCAAAACCTCTTAGATACTGGTTTGCTTATGATCGGAAAAACAAGGTGACATCATTTAACTGACTAACCGGTCCCATCGTAACCACAATGTGCATCATTTACACAAACAGAAAATAGTTTACCAGCTCAAACGATCCAAGCATAATGGCATAACCGCGAGAACATTTTCTCAGCAGGGGTGCTGAGAAAAAAAAAACCTCAGCGGTGTACTTAACTCGCAACTAACTACATTGATTAACAAATATAGGATATATACTGCACAAAACCACGCAGAAAATGCACAATGATACAAGCGAACAAAGGCGTCAGAAAAGCAGGGGACATCTCCGGGAATAATGCACCTACTAGAAATACCATAGCGGTCATTTTGAAAGTTCATAATTAATATGGATATATCATTTCAATGATTAAAGTACAAAGTGAAAATAAATAGATGTGCCATGTGAATATAGATGATAGTAAATATGAGGAAGCAAAATGTGAATTATACCAAGGGAGAAAATGCGTTAATTGATGAACAGAAATTGAATTCACTCTTGAAATTACAGATAAAAGCCCCTTTTATTTTATTATTTTTTATTTATAGCTCAATAGAACATAATTATTTCTATCAAAGCATTTTACTGCTTTTCTCTTCAGCCAGGTCAATGATATTACAAAACACTGTTACTGGACATCTGCACGTGGCTGCTGAAGGGAAAGTAGCTTGAATTGTAAACCGTGTCTGGTTTAGCCTTTTCCCCACTCGTGATGTCACAGGTTTGTTTTGCCCTGGTTGACAGTGAGTGATGCGTTGTCACTTTTCAGCACCTGTGTGGTGAACAGCGGCATTTACGCACAGGAGAAGCTCTCTTCTGACTCTACCAACCAACCAGGCTTATTTTCTTGGCTTGTGATGTTTCTGCCAACTCAAGTGAAATAAAAAAGTAATGTCCCTGCCCTTTTCTGTGTAAGGCTAGGCTCCACCATGTAATACCAACACCACAGTCTCCGAGCCTCTGAAGATGTGCGTAATGTCTTCATGCGGCGCAGAGTGGAAATGTTCTCTCTGATGATTACCGGGAACGAGTCACTGAAGACGTCTCCACGACAATTTACATTTTGGGGTCATCAGCAGGGGGTGCTGCAGCACCCCTACTTCCCGCATTACTGAATAAGGATGCAAATAATCCAGATCATCTTACAAACTGATGGACCATAACAAGGTTAAAATCCAGTTAATGTCTGCACCAACAGCTAGAGGCTGCGAGAGTAGAAATGACAGAAATGCCAGCAGCTATACTTAGTTAAAAAGCAACAGATGCATCACACCCCCTCCTGTCAGCCCTCGTACCAAAGCTCTGACCCAAAAACACTGGAAATCTTTGTAGTGGAACTGCAAAGTCTGGCTACACTTTCGCTGCAATTTTTCTGTGACCAGCTCCCTAATTTATTGGTTCGTCATCTCTGCTTCAACACTGTTCACTTGTCTGGCCTTTTGTGAAGACCTTTGGGTCTAGTGCTGCAAACATATCGACAGCTTGGTTAATGACAGACAGCTACACCAGCCAATCATTCTATGCACTCTGAATAAAATGACAGGATTACATTTAATTTAAATTTAATTATTGATGTCTGTCAGGATGTCAAAAGGATTTCAACAAATAACAAAATGATAAAAAAAAGTTAGAGCACACCGTCTTAAAACATTGTTTAAAGAGGACTATTTTTACTTTCCCAGTAAGACACATAATTGTTGCAAACATAGCCGAAAGAGCCAAGTTTTCCATGTTGACATAGTCCATAGACTCAGAATACTGTTAAGTCATGATGCACGGAGAGGGTCTGACAAAACTATCGCTGACAGAGAACAGATAGATGAAGCGCATGTCACAAAAATGTAGTGCATGCTTATTGGTTAAGAGGCTTATCAGACACACCACATGGAGAGGGGGGAGCTGGTGGTGAGGAGATGAATGAACAGTAAAGAACAAGCTTGAGTCGAAGCAGGTACTGTCCATCTAAAAATGTTCAATGGGCAAAGATAAAAACAACCAAACCAGCATTTATTCTGATTTTGAGAGTATAGGTCATGTAAAACGTATGAGGTATTTCTTCTTTGATAGGTTAATGCTTTGATAGGACTCAAACTAAATACCTGTAGGCCTGTCACGATAACAAATCAACTATTTTCAAAGATCAATAAACTTTTATTTCTAAGAGTATTTAACACTGGAACTGGAAGACATTTTAAATATCCACAATAAATGAACAAAACAACAGACACAGAGCCACTCAAAACAATACTTCACTGGGGTAAAGTGAAAACAAAAGACTTTTCCAAACTGATTCTTTGAGAGGACATCTCTTGTCTGCGTCTTCAACAAAAATGACCACATTTCGAGAGCTGACCAACATTATATTTAAGGTATCCATCCATCCATCCATTATCTACCGCTTTATCCTGCACTGGAGGGTCGCAGGGGGTGCTGTGCTTATCTCAGCTGACATAGGGCGATAGGCGGGGTACACCCTGGACAGCTCGCCAGTCCATCGCAGGACCACATATAGAGACAAACAACCATTCACTCACACCTATGGTCAATTTAAAGTGACCAATTCACCTAATCCCTACATTGCATTGTTTTGGACTGTGGGAGGAAGCTGGAGAACCCGGAGAAAACCAACGCACACACGAGGAGAACATGTA
This sequence comes from Microchirus variegatus, assembly GCF_963457635.1. Taxonomy (NCBI): domain Eukaryota; kingdom Metazoa; phylum Chordata; class Actinopteri; order Pleuronectiformes; family Soleidae; genus Microchirus; species Microchirus variegatus. The sequence goes on from NC_139816.1 coordinate 25,072,979, forward strand.
AACTCCATGCAGAAAGGCCCTTGTTCTGAAATTGTTCCAACGGGGGCAAGAACCTAGGAACCCGGGTCTTCTTGCTGCAAAGGCAAGAGTGCTAACCACTACACCAACCGTGGGCCCCTGTTTAAGGTACAACATGAAATGCAGAATAAGGCACAAATACCTTGTAATAGCCAACACATCTCTTACACATCTTTACATCTTGGTTTTACCATCAATGTGTGTTTGCCTTTTACAAAGGTACATTCTCAACAGAATGATGTAGAGTCACAGTCACGTCATGATGTTTCCACATTGAACGAGTTCTCTGTGAATCACTCTATGAATCAAGTTCCCGTTTGAATTTCTTTGTTTCTTTGTAATTGCATAGGAGGCTGCAGAGTCAACAACATAATTGGAGGAGGGAATGAATACAGAGAGCTGCATACAGAAAGCAGCTCTAAACAGAACCAGACCTGCCTGGGAAATAAACAGGAAACACATGTCCAGGACAGATGGGCACAGAGACCAACGGACAGTGGCAGCAGCCACTTGGTCAGACCACTCTCTTATTTTCATCTAAACAGCACTGACTGTAATTTACAAGGTTTGCATTTAGCTTTGTAAACATTTAATTAATTAAAGGGTCAAACCCAACCATTACCAACACGCTACTACTCTTGAAGCCATATCATCCATAACATTGGTACTCTGTCATTTACTAACAAGAAGTGGCTTTGTGCAGCTTTGTTCCAAGTTACTGACGGAGGCACTAACATGGCCAAATCTAGGGCTTTACGTTCCTCCTCAGGAAATGTGCCGTATATGTCTGCACAGTGCTGCTGTTTCAATCCTGTTCTGATCTGCTGTGAAAGAAACTCTAACTATTAGTGCAGTCTTGCTCACACACAAACCATGCCACTCCACCCACTCCCACAGAGACTCAGATTACTCAGTCCACAACAAGTGTTGGGAACATCTAAATGTTCGGAGAAGAAGAAAAAAAGACTTGTTTATCCCTCATAGATAATTAATCTAAATTGTTTTACTAGAATGAGTGAATGGAATAGAATATAGAAAGGCCCTTGGTTAGATCAGGTATTTTTACTGTAACGCAACAGTGCTAGCCACAAGGGTTGGGTACCGTTCATAATTGAACCTATGTGGTAACGGTATCTTGAATTCGGTACCGGTACCTTATTTCGGTACTTTAAATATGCATTTCAGATGAAAAAAACAAAGTCTACACTTCTCAGTAGAGCTGGTCGAATAATGATTCAACCGACTCTTAAACCCGTGTCTTTAAATTAACCCATGAGTCACGAGAAACTAGCATCATTAACCAGGACCAGTTGAGTGACTTGAGTCATACTACAGTTTAATTTAAACAGCGCCACACACAAACATCTTACAACATTAGCTACTAGTCCTAGCCATCTTAGCTGTCAAAAGTTGTGAACTTACGATTTCGAAGGCTGAGTCGCGACTCGCGCTAATCAGTCGGTTATGTTGTCATGAGTGAACCTGTAGCAGAATCAGGCGGTTACGTGAGTGGATCTGTTTCCTAGCTAGCAGACGAGAGGTAGGCTATTTCTCCACGAGTCAGCAAATCCACAACAAAAGCCATACTTTCACTTCTGAAATAGCATGTTTATAGGTTCTAGGCGTAGGTTTGGTGTATAGATGTAGCATATAAAAATTATGTTGGTCGAGTTGTTAAAGCCTAATAATAATAATAATAATAATAATAATAGGCTAATAATAATAATAAGAAGAAGAAGAAAAGAAGAATATTAATAATAATAATAATAGGCTAATAATTATAATAATAGGCTAATAATAATAATAGGTTAATGCTAGACAGACTTTTCTATTGTTAACAAAACAACAACAAAGGATGAATTATTATAATATACTAGGACTGAATTTTCTTGGCGATTTAGCAATACTGACTCAAGTGACTCAAGTGACTCGAATAACCCGGATCATTTTGAGTGAGTGACTCAGAATAACCCGAACAGGTAAGAACAGGTCCTCTCTTCCACAACCAACGTTTCTTTTTTGTCCGCCCTTTGTCTCTTGTCACAAACAAGTGTTTATATTAATCAGCTGTGGACTGTGAGCTAACCGGCCAGAAGTTAGCCACACGGTTAACACTTGCCACAGACGGCAGGCTAGGGACACCTGCTTGCCTTCGTTACACATCACAAATATTACATTGAGTGCTGTCTGCATCGAATTGTGTGAAATGCAGCCACACTTCCGACTGCATTCGGCTCGCCATTATTGCTGTCTTTACAGATTTGCAGATTTACTAGATTTACTGGTTTGATTTTAAATTTTGTCAGGAAAAGGGAACGCATGATTGACAGTCAATAAAAGCAGCTGAAATGAGTGACGTTTGGTTATGTTTATATGTATATGTGGATGAATTTAAAGCATTAAAACAGTGTATTATATTTGTTAGCCAACCTCATGTGAGAAGAATGACTTCGACAGAAAAAAAGTGACTCTTAAAAACCAAAGAAAAAAGTCTGAGCGCATCTGCTTTACGTTATTGACATGATGCTACTCCGCTGGGTTTTAAATAAGCTGCAGCTTCATATTGTGGGTTCAGTAAAGTCAGTCTCAGCCTGGATGCCATCACCATCATCACTTTCATGAGAGAATAAGCAATGGAAATATAACAACCGGAAAGGGAGAGGAGCACAAAGAGGGAATTCAGTGTGAATGAGAGCAGGACCTGGAGTCCATTACAGCATGGGGGTGGGGTCTCACCTCCCTTCACTCAGCCAACAGGATGCAAGCCAGCAGTATAATCAATAAGAGTCACTGCTGCCTGACTCAGTCCTGCACAACATGCTCACAGGCAAGCAGCATGCATGCAATCAGTGACCCTGCCTGTAAATCACACAAAACTGACAGCATTAACCTATTGATCCAGACATTATGACATCAAGTCTTCTCTAAATCAAACAGCTAAAACCTTGACGTTAAAAAAACAAGAAAACAATAGTTTGTGTCATCTGTACCGTCTTGTCTCCACTGTCGACACTGAATATGCCTACTTTTTTGTTTGGTCCATGATGCTTCTATAAGCCGTACAGAACCCTGTATAAACACCAACATTAAACCCCACTCTCTTTTCCCACAGTCTGTAAAATCTTACCCCGCATGCAGCCTCACAGCAGAAATTAAATACTGGGAAATGACTCTCTCAGCACTGCAAGAAGTGCTGTAAAAGTAACAACTTCACAAACAGCAGTCTGGCAAAACACGGTGTATTACAAAGGAGTTTGTTAAATGTGTACTCAGCGACCTTTCCTTTCTGAATATTCTGTAATAGTATGTTAACCCTGGCTGTGTGCCTTCAGTCAGGCTGATAGCAGGTTGGCAAAGGCCAGAGGAAAGGGAGAACGTTTTGTTCCATCGTCAATGGGGATTTTTTTTCACATTTAAATCTATTTAGGATGAATAATGCAGGATGGAATGCAAGGAACAATTTTCTGACAGTCAGGAAAAACTAGTCATTCAGGTCATCGGACAATTCAAGTTTGACATACAGCTCAAGACACACAGGCTACACCAAATATGTTGTGCTTCTCCACTTTGAAAATGTGCACATATTTACAGAACGTCACATTTATTAAATATAAAATGCAATGTTTTTTGTCTTCATTGAGCACTGGCTTACATATGAATGTGTCCTATCGGAGCTGTAGCATTGTGCAAATATTCCGTTATCTTCTTGTTTGTTTAACACTAAAGTTCACCGTTTGCTCCTCAGAGGGTGAGTCATGTTGGAGGCTGCATGTCAATGATAATCAACACAGAGACCCAATAACACCATATGTGTTAGTCCTGTGATTGTTACTACATCACAAGGGAATGTGGCAGACAAAAGAACAGAGTAAAAGGTTTGTTGAGAAACAGGCAATTAAACTACAATGACAAAAATCACAGAGCTGATGGTCTGGAGGGTAACAATGGGAAAGAGAAGGGGAAGGGGAAAGGCTGACATTTGGAAACAAGTTCATGTAATGTTCATGCAGTTGCTGGAAAATGAACAATCCTTTCCTAAAATTCACCGTCTTCCCTCCCTACACATTATCCACCAACACAGCCCATACACAGGCAATGGTAACAGGAGCATTAAATCCAAATCATCCCTGTACGTTTGGAACTTTCCACATGAACTTACAAACTACCCAAGATGTGTTCCCACCTTTAAAGTCACACACATATCGTTTCATGTCAGAATAGAATCATGTAAACAAAAAAAAAGAAACATCATATGTCTAATCTGTGCCAACTGTCCACCTGACGGAGCTAAATAAAACATCTTACTTTCACCTGTGGCTTCCTCCTCATCCCCCTTCAACACGCTGTTGTCATCCACATCATCCTCTTCATCCCCCTCTTCTGCCTTTCTCTCGTTGTCGTTCACCGGGACCACAGTGAAATTAGTGGGCATTTTCACACCATGTGCACCCTCGCCGTTTGTCACACTCTTATCTCTTTCCCCGTTCTCTTGCCTCTCTGTTCCGCTGCTCCTCTCTCTTCTTCTGTCCAATAGCTGTCACTCCTCTTCTCTATCTTGCTCTCTTGTTCTCAGCTGTTTGTTTTTTTTCCCCTCCCCTCACTTGCTGCTCTGATGTACTAAACCCCTACAGGACAGATGTCAGGTCTTGTTTCTGAGTTTTTGTTCCTATCGCTACGTTCCCCACTGTACACCCATGTGACCCCCACCTCCACCGACTATCCAAATAAGGAAGGAAAGAACTGCCCCGCCCCAGTGGGGGTAGTACACACAAAACACACACTCGCAGAAAACATGACATGCGTTTGTGCTCGGGTTTGTGTGTGAGCACATACATGACGCTGTGTCTGAGGCCGGAGACCCTAACCAGGAATGTTCCTCTGTCTCATACACAACAAAAGCCGGCAGTGTCAGCCTTTGTTCAAAGAGCGGAGGAAACCCAGGGAGGAATGCTTTCCACACACATACACACACATCTCTTCACTTCCTATGCAGTGTTATTTGACCCTGTGCATAGTCTGCGGTGGGCAGGGCTAACTTAAAGACATACACTGGCCCTCCAAACACACAACTATGTAGAGGGTTAGCACAAGGGCATACACATTACACAATGACACACAATCATCTTCTGCATGACATGTACATCATGTCTCATTATCGATGCATTTTACCGCATGTTAATGCAAAAATGCACTTAGAGACAGGGATAAGCAACTGAGAGTCAATAAAATTGTCAGCGTTGTGCACTCATCTTTTCAGAGCAACCACAGAAATGAGGTGTTGACAGTAGAGACAAGCTGTTTAAACAAAGAATTACTGGATTGTTGGTACTAGGGTTGGATACAGGAATTCGGTTCAAAAAAAGCCTCTTTCACAATGAAATTATTGGGTAAACAAGAATTTTTAAATCCAAGTAACACTTAAAAAGCAGAGTGGTTAATTGTGATGTCATTTGCCCAAAACAAAATGATTCCAGGGTAGAAAGAGCCACTGCCATAGCCCTTGGTGATAATGTTACATTGGTTAATATTTTTGCATCTTACTTTGGCCTCTAAATCAATCTTTTAGATGATGCAATTGAAGAAATGAATGATATTGAGCATCGTTTCAAGTTTTAAATAGTAATAATTACTACAAACAATGCTAATGGCTATGTCAACAAGTGGGAGATGGATGCATGTCATAGCATTGCACAGCGCATCTCTGGCAAAAACAGAGCAGATCCCCTGGATGCTACCTGTGCTGATTAGAGCTGAAGCTGACAAAAGCTTACGTACTTTGCAGAGTAATTATATGCATGTATATATATATATATATATATATATAAAACAATTTAAACCCCGGATGAAACAGGTTTTTGACCAGTGGAAATGGGATGTAAGGCTCACCAGAGTAAACAGATCTAAACCAGTAAATACTGTGGACATGATAATAATAAAAAGGACTTTTAAGTTTAAAGTTTTTCCCCAACACTTAACATTTTACACAATTGTTATTTCCTGTATGTTATGTTATGTTATTTTGTATGTTTATTTTGAGTATACGTTTGTGTTCCATTTTAGCTATATATTTAACGTGATACAGGCTACTGTCCAAATCCAAGTTCACATTTGCCCTTACAAATATAACAAAAAAGCAAAGTTTTAATATTATCTTTTGTGTTGTGCTTGAGAAAGAAACAGTTTAGGCACCTTAAAGCTTCTGCACTGCTCAAAAAGTACTGGTTTCACAGCTGTATTGGAAAAAAGCCAAACAATACCTTAACATATTTCTACATTCAAAGACAGAGAAACATCTTCAGAGGGGGACTGTCACATCATCTGTCCATTTCTTACTCAGCTTCCTCACATCCCCATGAATCACCATATTCAGCAGCAACACTGAAAATTCAAATCTGGGCTTATCAGCTTAGCTGATCCCAAAACAATGAGTCATTTCCTCAGGGCAAAGAGTGTATGGAAAATGATACACGGTATGATGTCCTACAACAAGTAACCAACACCCTGATGAGAAAAAGAGAAACACAGCTGAAGGAAAATGTCAAAGCACGAGAGGCAAAGTTGTTTTATAATGCAGCCCTAAAGCCATATGGATGCAAACCATCTGGAGACCCAACCATAACAAGATAATCCCCCCCTTTGGTTCCCTCACATGATGACATAAAAGATCAATTCATTCAACAAAAGGGTGGAGGCTGCATGACAAAGGAAAACAAGTTGAAGCTGAAGACGAAGAGAAAATCAGGGATCAAATTACAGGAAAATATATTTTTGGGGAATTGCAATTTAAGCAAGGCTTAGGAGTTGTTCTTTTTTTCTAAACTACAAAAGCATAAGTATTATAATCAGAGTAATAATTCATTGTCCAAATGCAGAAACAATTACTGTGCTTTCCTGTAAACAGGCCTCATCTCAAAGTGATGTGATGTATGGTCATGAAATTGCATTTGTGTCAGATCATTAAAGATACATTTTTAATCATTTGTGGTTTTAACTTATTTCTTTATGCATAGAAACCACAAACACACTCAAACTTTCAAAACAATCATGTGTTTATAGCGCAAAGGGTGTAAACTAGTGCCGTCAGTTAAACGCGTTATTAACGGCGTTAACGCGAACCCATTTTTGACGGGTTTTTGTTTGTGTCCGACAGGGTGGTTCAGTCTGTAGAATAAGATGTGAAATAATAATTCATCTAAAATTATATTTTGACACACATTTTGGCTTGAACAAATCATCCCTACACTATAGTATATGCCAATGATAAGAGTTTTAAAATGAGGTAAAAAACAAAAATTGTACAAAAAGAAATCAAGGCACATTTAGAATAGATAAAAATGTGCCATTAATTGCGATTAATCGCGAGTTAACTACGACATTAATGAGATTAATCACAATTAAATATTTTAATCGTTTGACAGCACTAGTGTAAACATTATACATCGCATACTGTGTATTAAATCTTGTTTCCAAATGATGTCCCAAGGCAACATCCTAATGTCTTCCTACCACTCCATAATATTACATGCATGTGGAACTGACCTAGCATTTCAATGTGTTATTTGTAGTTTGGGACAGGGTGCTGTGCAACTATGCAAGAAAAATGCAAGTATTCATTTACCAGAGCACTGTCATGCAACAGATTAAAACAGTGCCCTCAGTTAAGTTTGTAAGCCTTTCAAATAGGCATTTCAGAAATATTTCCTGGAGATGGCAGGTCAGGTTTCAGTCAGATTTAATAGTTCCAGTCAAAGGGTGTGGTTTCAAATATAGAATTGGATCCATGCTATACATCTTGTTATATCCAGGCTAAATATCGCACTGGATCCATGCTACAGGCAATGAAAGATTTGGTGAATATCACGGAGAGCTATTGCACGTTCCAAAGCAACTGCCATTTCAAAGAGAGCACTTATCTGCTCACTGCTCAGTGGATAAGCAGTGATGTAACTGGAATGCACTGATTAAGCGACCAGACAGACTGACTGCTTCTCAAGAGCAGTCAATGCATTCATTCTGGGAGGACAATGTCCTTTTATGCGAGTGTTTACAAAAATGCACCACAGAGACTGGAAATTGAAACTTCCCATGGCCAAGTGCCATGAATTTTTCTGACACTTTCTGACCTTGTCAAGTCAGATACCGCTTTTCACAGCCACAGCACAAAATGAAAGCACATCAGTGCGAGGGCATTTATGACACAACTTTCATTGTAGACTCAGCTGGTGCTCCAAAAGAATCACAGTCAGAGAAAACAATCACATTATCCAAAAGCTTTAAAAGCAGAATAAAAATTAAAAAAACATTTTTAGACATCAGCCTGTTTGTTTGGCTTTAACTCACTGGAATTATACGACACACACTATAACGGGATACAACATGTGACTGACTCGTGACTTGATGTCATTAAAACATTTAATCTACACTCAACCCACATTCACAAGGTGCAAACTCATTGTTAGTTTTTATTTTGCAAATATAATAAAATTAAAAATGAAATTTCATGTTTAAAAATGTTTTTATTATAACCAAAAATATTAGATTATTTATTATAACCAAAAATAATTAAAAGTCTTTTTGGTTAAGTTACAGGAACTATGGTTTATCGTTACAAGCAGATTCTTCCCCCTCAAAAGATTATTTTAAAACATTTGCAAAAAAAAATCATTTTTATCCATTTAAAATTTCATCTACAACATAATAATATGTAAAAGGTGACGGTACCTTAATAATATCAGAAGCCATTGCAAAATTTGTTATCTGACAACAGTTCTGTCAAAGTGAACCTTTTCTCTTTAAAGGCTCAAATTTCTAAAACCAAAATAGGTGTATTGATCGATTCAACAAGGGAAGAGACTTGATACACCGAGCACAGGCCAAGGACAGGCAGCAGTCGGCGTGTGGAGAAAGCTGCAGTCTTCTAGGGTGTTAGAGCCAGGCTCAGACAAAAATCCAGAAATGATTGTCAGGTTGGGTTTGGTCACATCAATAGACTTTTGGGCTACTACAGCTCATGTGTCAGTTTCGGAGCTGCAAATCCTACAAAGAGAAACAGCTCGACAGGATAGTGCAGACAGCCATTAGGTAACCCTAACACAAACCTCCTGAACCAGTAGAGTAGGATAGAATAAAATAGTAAATAATAAGTAGGAAGGACAACTTTCCTGGAGGTTTATGTCCTGAATAGTCATGGAAGTCAACAGGCTTAAACTGAAGATCATCTCTTTATCATGTCATGCGAGTGTGAGTCATGGACTTTGTCACATGACACATCTTCTCCTTTCTCATTTACTTCCTTCTAGACACTACACTGGATGACTTTTTGACCAACAGAGGGAAGATAAATCACCTCACTAACTGTTGTTATGGCAGAAATGCAGCCTTGAGTGTGTCTTATTGACAAAAACTGCAGGATTTCAGCTAATACTGTACTGGCTCCCAAGTGTTCAGTTTCTGAAATATCACGTCTCCTCTCGTCTGTTAGGAGAGCTTACTAAATACTACAGTTTACACTTTGTTGCCCCCTTCTGATCGAACTGGGAAATACATCACCCTCATGATACAATGGGGATTTTTTTTAAAGAATATTTCTGATTTGTTTTACCCAAATGAAGAAAAACAGGCAGTAAATTCACAAATGGAAAATGTTTTTTGTTTTTTTTAAGTCCTAATGTCTAAAATGTCCTTTCCTTATGTATGTCAGTAAAATCCAGATTGGGCCTTTAAGTTTCCATTACATGCGTTTACTGTTGTTAACAGCTAAAGGAAAATTCTATTTGTCACATTCCACACTTAAAGTGGAGAAGAAGCCCTGTCTGGATGATTTAAAGGGGACATAATATACCATATTTCTCCAAGTTAACCTAGTTCCCTTGTTTTGTGACATGCTTTGGTCAAAATACCATAAGGATGAAGCACCACAGCAGTTCAATCTCCCTGCCAAAACAGCCCTGTTCAGAACGCTCAGTTTAGTAGTATCTCTTTAAGTCCACCTTAACAAAAAGTAAAAACGAAACTTAAGGGACAGAAAATGACATCAGCCACAGAGGCTACTGTGAGCTAACAGCAGTTAGCATTTAGAAAAGAGATCATTTTCAGGCTCTAGCAGGAACATTGCCGTCATATATAACATGTATCCACTGGACAGATAAATCCTCTGAGGCTGGAAGTGTGTGTAGAACTCTGTGCTGCACTGTGGAGCCAAGAAGAGAACTTTTTGTGGACTTCTGGTTTTCGGATACCGTTGCCCTCACCAGCATTCTCGCGTGTTTTACAGACAAAGCGGAGCTCCGCGAGACAACAATTCCAGGAATTTAGCGCATTGTGACGTCCCAGTCAGTGCGGAAGTCAACATCCTGCGTTTCATCTCGTGTAAGGCTGAGGAGGACCACAAAAACATGAGTAAGTCATCTTTTTCACACTTTGCCGACTGATAGGGTCTCCTGAGTCCCAAATATATATATTAAATGATTAAAAAGTTAATTTTGCATTATATGTCCCCTTTAAGGCAACATGAGGTCTGTTGTGACTTTACTGCACACATGGACAGTGACAGTGAAGGCATCTCAGGTGACAGCAGCACACTTGTCAGTCCTCCATTAAAGACTGTACAGTGTTTGTCAAAACAGGCTCAGGTGACACTCGCTCCACATTTAGGGGGTGTATCTCTTCATACAGTATTTTAAAAATCCAGTTGCAGTTAACAATATTGTAGTTTTCACTTCATGTTTGTGACACAAGTTGTTTAAAACAAAAAAAACATGATTTTAAAAGTGATAACTGTCGAACATGACTGAGCTTTTCATGTGCAACAACATCTCCCCTGAAATGCCAAGTAGGTGGACATTCCTATCAACCAATGAGTGCGTTCAGCAAAAACAGAAGCTGACTCAAGGGTGTTGTCAGCTCAGTTCTTTTTTTGGGGTTGACAGCTCATCAAGTCACGAGAGATGCTGGAAGTGAGTGAAGCTTCCCCTGCATGTGTGGCATTCAACTGTACTGCAGTCGTGTAAGCTGCCTTTGAGAGGGGTGGGGTTACACTGGTCATTCTTAGGCTCGCCATTCAAAGACAAGCAGAACATGATACTCACATGATGAGTCTCGCTACACATTTCTGACATCTGATATCCACTGTACCAACTCCAAGGGGCTCCCACTATATCTAGTACTCTTTTCTTCATGTATAAACCTAGGGTGGACACAAAATCATTTGAAGTCCTACAGTGATTCTAAATCATTGTTTTATTCTTTTACCATTTGCTTTACACCAAGATGAAATATCATCATCTGACAAAAATGAAACATAAAGTTTTTCACATCATACTGACCAGGAGGAGAAAAAAAATGTAAAAAAGCTCACAGGGAAAATTAGGTCACATTAAGTTTCCTGTGCTCACAGTCTGCTCAGTAGTGATGTATTTCAGCTGCTACAGTTATTATCTGTTATCTGGCTACTTGCATTATCTACCTGAAATAAACACCACCTGGGGTTTTGTAACGAGCATTACAAGAGAGCAGGGTTCCGCGTTGATTACATTGGCGTTTCATTGTGATTTAACATTTTATCGATTATTAACCGATTCAGCAGCTATTTTGATAATTGATTAAGTGGTTGTAGTTGGGGCCACGTGGTGGTGCTGTGGCTAGCATTGTTGCCTCACAGCAAAGTTTGTATCCTGGTTCATCCAAGGGGCTTTCTGTATGGAGTTTCTGCATGTTCTCCCCATGTGCTGGCCTCCAAAAAAAGTTTGACGTCTTTAAAACTGTACATTTACTATGTATCTGACAAATTTATATTGTGTAACTGACGCAGACAATATTTTTTTCAAACACGGCTCCATTTAATGAGGGTCCTGTTCATTACATTATATCCAAGCACAATTATGGCCATATTTGGGGCAAGACCTGATGGCATTAAACGAAAGAACAAGGCTCAAGGTGTTAATGCATTTACAACCCTTTTGGAACAAAGGCTGATCCTCTTAAAATTGAAGGATGCATCTCCCAAACACATAGCAGTTTGTAGAGATGTAATGCTTCATATAAAGCTAGAAAAAACATGAGGCACTCACTTTCGGACACTGGGGAAACATTTTGGAAGAGGTGGAAAGCTTTTCTAGTCGGTTATGAAAGACTTCATGGAGAGGGCATTTTTAAATGCTTTTCCTACTTCATGAAGTGACATTGCTACCATATTAGGGTTGGGTTTGATTCCTGGCTCTGCTAGTCTACATGTCAAGGTGTCCTTGGGCAATAACACTCAAACCCCATGTTCCTGACCGCTGAGCCAGCAGTGAATGGGTTTGAAAGATTAGTGACAGAAAAACGCTGCACATGCGCTGTATGAAAGTGTGAGTGAATGGGTGAATGGCAAAACTATAGTGTAAAGCAACTTTGAATGGTCATTGAGACTAGAAAAGTGTGATATAAATACAGACCATTTACCTTAAATATCAATAAAAGGATTTCATACATGTACACCTCCAGTCAAAAGTTTGGACACACCTATTCATTTGAATGTTTTTTCTTTATTCACTACTGGACTATTTACATTGCAGATTCTCACTGAAGGTAACTCTAAAATAAGCCCAGACTAGAGCCAGACGGAAGAGATCTTAATCATTTTCTGTTGCGCACTTAAAATTACCTGAAAATTCAACATATTAACCTATGTTTTGCTTTGTTTAAATGTCTTTGAGAAGGCATGTTGAATCTTTTTTACTATTCATTGACTGTTAATGTTAGAGAGAACATTAATAAAAGTTGCCCATTGTTGCACAGATGTGTTCCTCCACAGTGTCATTGTATGTATGTATAGCGTGTATTTCCGATTCATTTAATGTTATATTCGTTGAAAAATTCATTTCCTTCAAAAATAAGGACCCCAAACTTTTGAACGGTAGTGTATATGTAAAATGGAATCCATGAGTGAGTTTGAAAATGTGTTCCTGCTGAAGGACAATTAAGTACTATAATAGAATTACAAGTCTAACAGAAGTCTAACCCATTGAATGTCTGACCACAGCTGCTTGTTGAAATCAAAGCAGAGATTTATAAACAATAAGGTTTGGTGAAGACAAGAAAGATGTGTGCCTGCATACCTTCTGGCTAGAATGACTACTATATAGTTGAAAGCTGTAATTGACACCAGGTCAGCCCTGACGCACAATTACCCACAACTTAAAGGTCCCATATTATACCCTATTAACCCAAGTTAAACTAGGTCCTGATGCCCTAATGAACATGTCTGTGTCATGCTTTAGTCAAAATATCATAAGGATGAAGCACAATAGCAGTTCAATAACTCTGCCAAAATAGCCTTTTTCAAAACGCTCGGTTTTGTGCCTGATCATTTACATGTGAATGAGACCCAGGTAAATACACATCCACTGCTTCCAGGGGAGTGTCGATCTAACTGTCGCCACTTATCACCTATTGTCATGCAGTGTCGTCACAACCCCCGCTCCATATACCCCATAGTAATGTCCGTTTACCTGTTGTTACTGAGTTTCACCGTAATGCATAGAGTGACCACAATTTTGGCTTCTCGCGATCATAAAAAAATCGAAGAAAAACGAATAATGCGCCGCGCGACATGGCGTGTATGTAAATTCCCATGCTAGAAAAAGACCCTGAACGCACCAGTATAACTGGGGCTCTAACTGGTGTGTGGATCAACAACACGAGGAGAGAAGTGGAAACACGACAGAAAGGCAGCCTTTGGTTGAGAAGAAATGTAGGACAACATCTACATCTTTCTGCAGTGCTTTCAAACGCGTGCTCCTCATATCACCGATCCACACACTCAACTCGCTAACTGCAGGCACGTAACTGGTGCATTCAAGGTGTCCCTGCAGCATAGGAATTTACATACGCGATCAACAACAAAGTGCTCGTGAAGCTTGTGAACATTTTTTTCATAAATAAAATATATCCACTGGACACAAAAATCTTCTGAGGCTGGAAGTTTGTGTACAACACTGTGCTCCGCTGTGCTCCGCTCTTAAGGCCACATTATACTTCTCCGACTGCGTATGCGTTATCCGTCTGCGTCACCACGGAGACGCCTCGAGCATTTATACTTCTGCGTCGTGGTGACGGACACTCGCTGCAATTTCCCGCCCGATCAGTAGGGGTCGCTGCACAAGGTTGTTGTGCTTCTGGCTACAGTGAGCAATGGCGTCCGAGTAAGAAAGAGAGAGAAAGACTGTTGTTGTTGAAACAGTGGCCGTTTCTCACTTTTCTGTGTGACGGAACGCAGTTTTAAGATAATTTGAGGCGAGAAATTGGCCATTTCGGGTCTAAACATGTGCTGTGTGTGTATAGATATGACGTATATATAGTTCGGCAGCGGCGTTATCGGCGGGGATCAGCTCCGCCTCTGTCAGGACGCCCGGAGCGCACTGAGAGCCGGCACAGAGCAGCTTCGCTCAGCCTGTCCTGAGGACCAATCGCAGCTCTTGCCGTCTCCGTTGTCCCTTGACGGAGTGACGGACACTTAAAAAATATTTTGTGCACCCGGAGACGACGCAGAGGCTCTTCGACAGGTTCTGCGTCGACGCAGAGTCTCTACGTAGCCTACGCAGAGCACTTTACGCAGAAGTATAAATTGGGCTTTACTACCTCGCCTGCAGTTTCGATTTCACAGGGACAAGGGGGAGCTACGAGCTGTGAAGTACTCTGCCTGGCGGGGTGCCAACATTCACAGTGAAATGTACGCACTGTCGTCACTTGGTCGGGAGGTGTAAACATCGCATGTTTTATCGCCTATACTTACACAAAGTGGAACCTCTAAAACATGACTGAGTCTTGTTTTTTCACATTTTGGGGACTGGTATGGCCCACTGAGTCCCAAATATCAGTACTAAAAGATCAAAAAGTTGATTTTTCACAATAGGGGACCTTTAACTAAAAAAAAACATACTACTGAAAGGTTAAACTGTCATTGTGTATATGGGTGTACTGAAAAACGATTATAATGTCCTGGGATTAAAGACATGATGTCACTGCTGACCGTTGGAAAAAAATGATTTACATTTTTTGAAAGACTGGACTAAACTGTGCCTGTGTGTGTGCATTCTTGAAGAACCCATTTCTCTGACCAATGCGGGACACCCCACAAAGAGTTGCTCATAAATGGTAAGCAACTGCAACATAGGGAGTCTGCATACTGGGGGGCGACAAAGGTGCAGGACCAGATTTAGTGGAGGTCAGGGCCCAGTTGGTGTCAGCGTGACGACTGCATGGCTACAAATAAAGCAGAGGGCAGCTCATGACCTCAAGCTGCATGGCTTTTTAAAAACATGAATGCACACATACATGCCGACATCATGCTGTGGAGTGGGCACATGTTTCTGAAAATCATTAACTGGTGTTGACAAACTGCATTCTGCTCTTACTACAGTTTCTGAGATTCTGTGCATCTAAACTGGAGAGAAAAGCAACAAAAGTAAATATGCTTCTGTAAATGAATATTTGAGATACTTAACATATACTTAATATAAAAATGTTGTTATTGTGACACGCCTGTTCACAGCTATCAAACAACCCAAATTCAAATACAGAGTTTATGGTTTTAAGACCCTCAATACTGTGATTTGAAGAATGCAATGGCTTCTTTGAAATTTCAACTTGCATATTCTGTAAAAAAAATAAATAATCAGGTGATGCCAATTATTGGAGAATGGCAAAAATCAAGAAATCCGTCTACCAGTACTGTGTGTACTATGTACATACAGACTGAAGTGCTAAGTGTTCAGCAATAAGGCTGAACACTCACTCTCACACTGCTCTGTCAGAAATGAGAGACTACCCACCGGTGTCTGCATACTGTTCTCATCAAGTTTATATAACACCTTCTGGGGACCATTATCCTTCTGGAAGCCTAGCTTTCTTTAACTGCCTGATTAATCTCCCGGAAATCAAAATGAAATCGTAGTCATCCGAGCAGCAGGTGTGCATGCTTTGCTGTTCCATCAAACCTCCACATATGATTTTATTCAACTATTAATTCATATATTTTCATAAGATCACTTGTTATTACACTGTACTTTCAGATCCTATACTTTTTTAATACATATTTTTCTACACAATATAATGTCATGAATACCTTGTACACATACAATGATTTTAATTGACTTTCTTCACAATGTGCACAGCCTTCGCCTCTGTCAATGTGAACAAGCCAAGTTTCTGTCAGTCAATGTCCTCTTGACCGTAAATACTATTTCTTCATAACTTCTCTTTACACTTACTGTATGTGTTGCTCAAACCACCACTTAGTTTTGTATCCTCAATCACCAAAAAACATCCTTCAGCAGCTACCTATAGTAATTCACATAGTCTTGTGGTGACCTGAAAAACCAATGGTGTAGAAAATACCAGGCTATCCATATCTAAACTCATTATCTGCAACATTATTAGTTTGAGGTATTTCATTTAACCTTTTGTATCAATTGCTATGCAATAGCTGCCATAGAGAAATAAGGAAATGAAACTGACATCCAGGGCAAATAACTCACAACTCCAGAGCTGTGTGAGATTATACAGTCGCACCCATAATCTGTGTATCACATCCCCTGTGCAAGAGCAGGATCTTAGTTATATTGTACAGTTAGGTCAGGTTTTAAGATGTTGTGTGACAGAAGATATTTCTATTTTCTCCATTTGTTACTGTCAAAATCCTGAAAACAAAACAAAACTGAACAAATACAAAAACAAAACACTGAAGTCCACCTGCCTACTTTATGACTCCATTTCCCTCAATGGTGTTTATGTCTTAGATTAATTTAATCACTTAATTAACTTAATCAAGAGAACAGTATTTCATTTTGGAAGCACCATTTTTTTACTTTATTTCATGTTTAGACTGAAATGCATTTCTTTCATAGCAATGGTGTCTGTTTCTATGGCACCTAATGCACGCTCATTTCCTCAACAATGTCCATCACTATTATTGGCAGAAGTTAGCCTGAGTGAACCCAACTAAATCTGCCTGCAATATGACATTCAACATGGCAGCCACACTATGGCAGCAATATTTGAATTAAAATGTATTTGATATTCATATTTCCCCCAAATTGAGATCTATTGGCTTATGACAGATTATTGATGTCAGGCCAATTTATAGGACCACGGAAAAGCAAATATTATTTAAAGCTCCGATAGACCAGAAGTTCCAATGAACGCTGTTTTTTGGTGTGTGTCTGCGCCATTACCTTGTTTATGAAGCCCTAAAGTTTCGAAACGAACAGTTCAGCCACTTCTGAGAACGCTGGGTTTTATTGTATTCTCGGGCTCTGCAAGAGTTCTGAAAAAGCCTGGAATCGTTACATAAGAATCCTGTCTGCTGAACAGCAGATCCTCCTTATCCTCTTGTCCGGGCACATCCGGTTGCGTACATTGAACCACAGAAGAAGAAGAACGTCCGTTGTGGAGGTGTTTCCCTTGCGACAGTGTCTTCTGACTCTGGGTCCGACTCCGGGTTAAAGGCGTAAAAGGGACTGCGGCGGGGAGTCGTGACGAAGCCAGTTGAGAAAGCTCTCGTTGGCTGGCCAATCACAACACAGTTCTGTCTTCTGGGGGTGAGATTTCAGTCGGAAACAGTGCGGCTGACGAGAGCTTCAGTGAGGAGAGATTTCGATCGGCTCGGTTTTTGACCATAAAAACAAGTTAATGTATGTAAGTAGACCTCCATAACTCGCATATATGTGCGATAGGACCACTCTATGGGAGCTTTAATGTTCTTTGGGATAATGGGGTCCCAAGGCTGAAAAGTTTGGGGACCTAAGCCTTTCAGCTTTTTAATGTCTGGTCAACCCCAAATTTTGTGTCAATATTTTCAAACAACACTTTTCACGAAGCAATTATAAATACATTGATTAAAAAAAAAAAAAAAACATGGCGCAAAGAACAAACCAGGGAGGGAGCACAAAGAACAAATGTATTTTCAAACAACAAAATATAATATTTTTGAATGATTAAATCAATTAATTTCTTTGTTTCTTAAAAAGTGTTGTTTGAAAATATTGACACCGTTTAATTCCATAAAATAAGAGGTAAAACAGGAGGACATATTTCCACATTGAGACAAATTACTTAACACACAGAGGTGGCATTATTAAACAACTTCTAATCATAAGGCAAAGCCATTCTCCATCACTGTACAACAGATGAGTTGTTTATGTGCCCTTTAAGGGGACACAATCTTCGTTGGAGTCATGTAACACATACCTGTGAGATTAAAATGGTTGCTGATGAAAGTTCAGACACAATAAAAGCAATCCCCGTCTATCTGAGGTAAATGTACAACAAAGGATGAGCACAAGCAATGCACGCAACATGCACTTTAAAGTGCACACCAATCTTCTCCTCAATTTGATTTAAGATGAAATTCAATCCATGCATTCAGACTGAAAATACAAGTGCAAACTTGTTTCTGCATCATAGAGGAGTAAATCATGTGGAAGATGTTGTCATGGCTAGTCTGTAACCCCGGTTCATGCTGTCCAAAATACAATGCTGGAAATGTACAACATGACATCTACATCAAAGATTAAGCTATATAAATAGTGCCAGTACCCATGGTGAGCCATCAGCTGTTTTTTGTGATTGAAGGTAGTAATAAATGTTAATTCAAACATTTGCTTGATTTTTAAAATCACCTGTATCAGTATTGATATTGAATAAAATTGCTGCTTAAATCACTACCAGTCAGCTCGGAATTTCACTTGCCGAGCAAGTTAGCACTGTAACTGCCCCGCACTGTCAGTTATTTTTTGTTGTATTATTTATTATTATTGATGCGTTACTAGGTTTCTATATACATAGCCCGATCCATTTATCCGCAGAATTATTCATCACAGACCTGCGTTTCCGCCAGGACTAAATTAAGCAACACACTTCAGGCAAGCAAGCTGGAGAACGAAATAAGACATCATATTAGACATATTTTTAAAGAGATAACTTTAAGAGAATAAAGGAAGACAAGGACACAGGAGAAACATCAAGGTTTAGCCCCTCTTTAGTGGTAAGCAGCCTACGAGGTATCATTTATTTTATTTTAGCAATATCATTTAATGTGCAAAATGTTACTTTTTATGTGTACAGTTTATTTTTGTAACTTCTGGGAGAAAAGGGCAGCTAGTCTAAGCCTTTATTTATGCTAAAGTTATTTTTTTGTACAGTAAGTAAGTTTTTATTTGCTTTGAATGAATAAATGTTAACTTTTGTCTTAAGTTTGCCTTTGTGTGATCACATTATCTTATACAAACTGTATTGTTTTGATGGCATAATTTGCCTTAACACACTATGCATTGTATCAATTTTTGAATCAACAATCGTTTGAATCGAGAATCGTACGAATCGAATCGGTTGAATTGAGAATCGAATCGTGAGCCACCCAAAGATTCACATCTCTAGAGCTAACGTGGCTAACGGAGCTAATTGGTAAACAGTGCCTGGACTCCGGTGTCAAGGCACGTAAACATGACGTCACGTGTGTCTTTTTCAGGTAATTTTCCAGAAACTCATCATGCGTTAATGTTGACGCCGTTAACCGCCGGTATCGCGTTAACGCGCCCAGCACTAATTACAAACCTCTACCATATACTGTATATACAAATGGATGCCATCTCCCGGTTTAATCCAATCAAATCCAAATGTATCTGTAATGCACTTTGAAACAATCAGAGTGGACCAAAGTACTGTACAGAATAATAAATAAGACATGATAAAAGATAAAAGCTGAGGAACCAAGTGGAGTAGCTGTAAAGAAAGCAATTCCCCTGCAGGGATTAATAAAGTATTTCTGACTCTGATTCTGACATTGTTCTGTTCTGACCACACATACCACAGAGTGTCAGCAGCAACAATACAACAATCAATGTGATATTTCAAATTTTCATTGATCCTTTATTAAATTTTTAGGGACTCAAAGATCTCATTTTGATGTCAATTAATCAATCCAAACAAACAGCGCATACAAGTGGAAAGCTACACATCTTGAAGCTAGACCACCTTCTGACATAAAGTATGATACATTACTACATCCCAAAGAACACACAGCTAGTGACCCATTTTCTGCAGCTCAGCAGTTTTACAAAACAGTTCATGCTCGAACAATCACAGATCAGTACACACACACACAACAGATGTCTGTGCATACAGTAAGCCATCAGGACACTAATGTTGCATGTTTGCTAGGCCTGTGTGCCAGGCAGTATTCCAGTTACCCTCAACCTGTTGCTATAGTAGCACCTTGTTTGTGAGCAACTGCTTTAGCGGAAAAATGACAGCCAAGACAAGCCAGACAAGTTATGGCTCGGAGAGAGCGGCTTAGTCAGTATTTTAAAGACTAACCCTATACTACAGTGGATTTTGATGCAATGACATTTAAATATATTTTAATATCATAGGAACTAACTTAATTTACTGTACTTTTTATGCAGGATCATCACTTGCTCTATGATCTATTTGGACTTGGTAAACCTTCCTCAAGTTTTTCTGTTACTTTTTCAAAACTTTAGTAACTTATATTATTTAAAATAGACAGGATCCACAAGACATCCACTTCCTTATTTTCTCAGAATCTAAGGCATTTCTAATTTCTGAAATTAGAACATGACAAAGTTCTCAAAGTGGAGGAATTGTGGAGGAAATTAACACATATTATTTACATAGTTTCTATTCATGTAACTCATATTTGGGTAAATATTATTTTAAATATCTGGAGGAGGTCATTAAAATCTTGTACCTAAATGCATAACACATTATATTGTCACATTGACAGGAAAGTGAAAAATCAGAGAGTTTGTATCAGTTATTAAAAAGACTTCATTTATTACTTAATTATCCAAATAGTTGACAAGTAATTTATTAATCCATTAATAATTGACAAATAGTTGCAGCCCTATTATATTCAGAAAAAGTCCAGTATATTTAAATCATGGAGAGACGCATGTAATCAAATGAAATAGATATAAAAAATAAAATAGATATTTTGTTCCCTTGTGTATTCTGTTGCAAACATTGACACCGACTGAGCAGCAGTAATGTGGAAGTTTAAGATAATTGAGTATATATTTGTATTATGTTTAATATTGATATCATCTTAAAATAAACATGAACAGTAGCTGAAAAGCAGTAATATGAATGTTTATGTATTCATATGGAGGAGTATTAAAAATGTACAAGTGCCAAAACCCACAAAAGGTGAGCCCCAAATAATCTGAAAGTAAAAACGCATGGAGTACTTGCACTGCTCAGGGATTAAGTGTGTTAGTATCAGTGTTTACGTAGCATGTAGCTAGATGCTAGTTTTAATTTGTCCGTTTTATTATGAGAGTGAAAGAGCATGTGTGTTACCTGTAATAAAGAAGCAAAGTTCTCAGAGTTGACAACTGTCTGACAGACACCGACTCTTTACGTGACTTCAGACGTGTCCAGGTTTTGTTTTTGGAGGCTGAAGCCTTGTCTCATAATTGCAGGAGCTCAAAGTCAAATTCGACGCCTAATCCTTAGAGAGACACCGCTGGGATAAGAAGTGGGACAACCATTCGTCTTACCGTACTTGTTGGGCTCCCTGTTGTACTCCAGTATAGGCACCACAGCGTTGGGGTCCTCCGGTGGCTCAAACACGGAGTCCTCCCCCGCCTCTGTCCCCTCCACTGTGCCGCCGTCGCAGTCGCCGCCGCGGGTGCTTCTGCTGCCGGTGTCCGGTGCCGGGTCAGCGACCACAGCGTCCGAGGGCTCCCTCATCCCGGCGGCACCCCCTCCTGTGTCAACCGGCACAACCACAAATCTTTCCCCCATTTTCCTTCTGTCTCGTCGCACTTTTGGTGGAGGAAAATGACCCACGTGCCGGATTTACCTCTGCGCTCACCGTCTGAGACGGCAAACACACGCGCAGCAGTATACAACGGGACACGCACAGGCTGTCGCGCTTTATCAGAGGATTGATTACAGTACATACAGGCCCGCCCCTAAAGTCCACTCATTGGCTGAAAGGGTCGAGGAGCGATGTCAATCAACCCTACAGCCAAATCAGAGTGGTTGAAACGTGTTAATTGAATGAGCTAGTTCTAAAATGTGGACAATGTATTGTTACTTTTTCATAAATACTTTAAAAGTTAATGTCACTTAAAAAAAAAAAATTTAAATTCTTATCCAGTATGTAACATTAAAGGTGCATTATGTAATAAATCTAAAGCAACTGGCCATAAAATCCTCCTAATATGTCACAGAGGCTCAGGAATAATGTTCATATCACAAACTGAACTCACCAACAACAACAGTACAGACAAAATATTTCCATTAAAAAAAATTTTTTACAGACCGCAAATCATGTTTTGGCATGTGGTGCCACCTACCGCCGTCTACCAATCATTGCAGTCAGTAGAGTCTCAGCTGCCGAATAACCACGGGTTGCCAATTATGTCAGAAAACAAAACCTAAAAGACCTCGGTATTTTGAATTTGAATGTAGTAACCGTTTTTGGCCACATTCTTACATATGGCACCTTTAAGCAGGGTTTATTGGCAGAAAAAATGTACATGTTTGTACATATTGTAAAATCACATCAAATACAGTACTGTGCAAAATTCTTAGATTTATTGTTTTACATTATAAATAATTCAATTAATTTCAACACAATCTGTATGTAGATTTAAAGTAAGATCGTTACGATAGTCATCAGGATAATTGATCAGAAAAAATGCTTTTACAGGTTTGGTCAAGTATTTAGTGTGACCTACATATATATTAGCAGTAGCATAACCCCGGCTTTTTAATAAAATTGCAGTGGAACCCTGTTTAATGTTATTTATGAAATTGGGTTTGTCATATTTCATGTCAAAAAAAGGTAAATTACACCAGGGCATTAAGGCATGCATGAGCATTACATACACATGTTAAAGTAATTGACAGCTGGTAATCCAAATGCAAATTATCACAGGATTTGACAGACAAAAACAGCTGGTGGTGCCCAAAAACTTGTCCAATGTATTGTATAAATATCGAGCTCAGTTCCCTGGCACGCCTGGGAAGAGGCAAGTGTGTAATTTAATGCATTATTACTTCACCCCACAGAGGGGGAGTGAAGTATTGTTTTTGGTGGCTCTGTGTGTTTGTTTGTTTGCTTGTTTGTCCGTTTGTTTGTGTTTCCGCACTTGCACTTGCCACTGTGACCAGCAGAGGGCGCCAGAGGCTTGTTGCGTGAATGGGCCGAATCTCTGCCATCTCTGATTGCCTTGTTTGAAAAAAACAATGCAGCTAAGAATATCGTATCAATGGAGCACATGTTGTGGCATGTCACACTAAACTCATTACACACTTCCTGAACTGTTTCAAAATTATATGGTAATTAACACCCGTCCTCCACATCCTCCACTATCAATGGCCTGCCACAAAAAGTCAATTAATCATTCTAATTTAAAAAGCAGTGATGGTTTAATTATTTGCCAACACCTCGCAATAATAACTGTGGCCTGTTACAGCTTAGAATAGAGAAGAGTATAACCTCTATCTTTCCAAGCAAGTTTTTAGACATGTAGTTTTCTGGCACAAGTGATAATTAAAACTCTCTGCTCACTGCAAAAATGACAACATGTGGGCAGACTTTACAGCATTTTTTTTGTAAAATATCAAAATACACATCGAAACGGTTGTTTTTATATCAGTATGTTTTAATTTTTCAGTAGAATGTCTGCTTAAAATCTGGAATATGAATCAAATTATCATCTTCATCAGTTGTCGACCGAAGATCACAAATTGTAAAACCAATCTGTTTGCCAAATTCAAAGGGTAATCCACCGACTGTTCACTTTGACAAGCACAGTTGGAAGCTTGTTCACATAACCCATTCAAGAGATTATATAAGCAGCACCCTTGTAAAAAAAATAAATAAACTTGTATTGACTTTGAATGAGAGGAATTTACCTTGACAAAATAGAATATGAACCATGGAAAATCAGTCAGACAGAACACAAAGCACAGTAATGTAACATCCCCATGTTTGATTGGCTAATTAATGATTAAATAAACACTGAAGAGTCACACACCACACCCATACTATGCTCATAAATCTCATTAAGCCCTGAGACTGGACACTCATTGTTGTCATGGGTCAGGCTAAAGGAGTGGAAAAGATGGCACATGCCCCTCCTACCACAGTCAGACAGTGGATCATGCCTTTTGTTGTGAAGTTATTGTTGACATACTGTATCTTGTTGGAAAAGAAAAAAAGCAACAAGTACATAGACAAACTACAAAACACACAGAACACACATTTTCTGCATTATTATATATTTAAAAGGTTCACATTTTCGTGTTTTCGTGCCAGGTACCAAGGTTTGAAATTTGAGTCTAAATGATCTAATAGTCTATATATGTGTGGCCCTCAAAACCAAGCTTGATACTCATTTACTTTTCAGGCATCCACAATTCCTTAGGACATAAAACATTTTAGACGAACTGCAGGAGAGCATGCAGTTCGTCTGCCTGCAGGGTGGTACGTTGACATCTAAAATAGACAGCTGGCAGGACAGTTGGATTACTGAGGGGTGGGAGGGTAAGGAGTGTTGTTGGGGGGGGATGGGTGTGTTTTGTTTACATAATTAAAGGTCAGTTCAGTTCAGTGTCTGATTAAAAGTTATATATACATACAGTACAGTGCAAGTCACCACCAGCCTTGTTGCTTTTATGTCTGTCAAATTCTGTGATTATTTGGGGGTTTGGGTTTGAATGATGGGAGTGAAAGTTGGTCAAGCCATTGCTAATACAAACACACACACACACACACACACACACACACACACACACACACACACACACACACACACACACACACACACACACACACACACACACACACACACACACACACACACACGCGCACACACACACACACACACACACAATTGAAGGTGAATGTGAAGGTTATTAATTAAAGGTGCCATATGTAAGAATGTGCCCAAAAACGGTTACTACATTCAAATTCAAAATACCTAACTGGCAACCCGTGGTTGCTCTGCAGCTGAGTACTGACTGCCATGATTGGTCTCGAAGTCTGCTCTCGAAGCTGTAATCTGCTTGCGCGTCAACCAGACGTTTGAGAGTTTGTGGGTGGAAACCAAGAAGGGCAGCGGCCCTCTTATGACAGGTCACTTTCAGGGTGATCACACCCACAGGGAACTTCTGTTCAGCTGTCACTACAAGACATCCGGAGCAGAGAGGAATCAGATGTTCAGATGAGAACTCATATGGAGAGATATACACAGTAGCATGGCAGATAATAAAAAATCATAAAAAATTACAAAACAACAAAACAAATCACCATATGTCAAGGGACTGATCCACAAAAGTGGATTCAGATTGATTACTTGCCCCGACATAAAGTAACACCTCGATAGAGAGGTCCTCAAGAGTATAAGCACCAAACCAAAAGACTGTATCACCTTGTTGTACCACTAACCAACCTTCCATCCATCCATCCATCTTCTACCGTTTATCCGAGGTCGGGTCGCGGGGGTAGTAGCTTCAGCAGAGAATTCCAGACTTCCCTTTCCCCGCCCACTTCGTCCAGCTCCTCTGGGGGAATCCCGAGGCGTTCCAAGGCCAACCGAGAGACATAGTCTGGAACCAAACTTAATTGAGGATTTAACAATCAACAACCCATCATTATTAAAGATAGAAGTGTAAGGGTTCCAATTGGAAGAAATTCCACAAACTATTTCATTTAAAGGCTAGAAGTTCTAAAAATACTTTAGTTAATTGCGCATAAAGTTTCTCCAGCACAGCCAGTGTCACCACCGTTTTGTTAGCAACACCTGAGGCTGACAAATCTTCGGTCATTTCACAAGACTACACTGTTTTGGAAGTTTCGGGATTTTGGAGTGACAATAAAGCACCATTTGCAATCACTTTGAAAGGACTAGGCGAGGTGAATGTATAACATTCTCACTCCGACACCATAACCGGACTTGATGTTAGTTTTTTGAAGTAACATTATGTGAAGGAAACAGAAGTTGTCCTACGTTAACCAACAGATGAGCAAGTTTTCTTGTTCATTGTTATCTTGTCTTCTCCTTCAGTGAATCAGATGAGGAGGGGAATACATTATTCAAAAGGTTTGTTTCGTTTCACTAAAGTGCAGTGTGAACACAAACTCTGAACTCTGAGTGTCGCAACCCCCAATCGTACCGAGTCTAGTGGACTATTAAGGCCACATTATACTTCTCTGACTGCACAATGCGTTATCCAACTGCATAACCACGGAGACCCCTCGAGCCTTCATACTTCTCTGTCATGGTGACGGATACGCACTGCAATTTCCCACCCGATCAGTAGGGGTCGCTACGCAAGATTGTTGTGCTTCTGGCTACAGTGAGCAATGGCATTCGAGAGAGAAAGACTGTTGTTGTTGTTGCAGTGGAATAACAGTGAACAGTGGCCGCTTCTCACCTGAAATAAATATTCTTCTGTCCAGGAAAACAATTTTAAGATAATTTGAGGCGAGAAATTAGCCATTTAGAGTCTAAACATGTGGTTTGTGTGTTAAGATCTGACTTATTTATAGTTTGGCAGCGACGTTGTCGGCGGTGATCAGCTCCGCCTCTGTGGACGCCCGGAGAAAACAGTGGCCGGCACAGAGCAGCGTTAGCTCGGCCTGTCCTGAGGACCAATTGCAGCCCTTGGAGTGACGGACACTTAAAAAATATTTAGTGCAACCGGAAACGACGTAGAGGTTCTCCGGTACGTAGAGGGGTCTCCGTAACCTACGTAGAGCACTTAATATACTGTGGGCTTTAAGTGTGAATATTACTTTACTCTTCACAGACAAGGAACTAATTACTTTTTACTCGATTTTCTTGTATTTGTTAAGACAATAAGTTAACAAATGGTGTTAGAACGAATCAATGCACTTTGTTTTTTGTATTATGTATTTTAAATCTTCTTTGTTGAGGTAATGTTGCCTATTTTGGTTTGTCCAGATGAAAGCGTGAAGGCTCCATGCAGCACAAACAGGATGTGAGACTAAAATACAAGGCTGACAAAGTGTAATCTTTCATATGAACGTTGTTTTACTCATCTACATCTAATCTCATCACCTCAGTTCTGAATAACTTGTTGGCTGGGCAAAATTAAACACTGATTATTTATTTATATATATTTTTCACAATCACAAGCTGCATGTATTCACGGCCTTCATCTTTCTACCATCCTGACCATCTTCAAAAGATAGTATTGAAAGGTGTTTTATTATTTTTAAATGTATTATTTATTTCCACTCTGTGAATTCTTCATTCTTAATTCTCTTTGACTTGAGTCATTAAAACTTTCCATGACAAACACATTGAGAGGAAAGAGCATGTTTGTGCTGCCGACTGTCATAAACATGATTAGTCTTAACTCATGACAAATATGGATCAGCTGTCGACAAACAGTCTCCTGTCATTGGTCGTCAGGGAGATCCTCCTCTGGGAGAGAACCTGAAGTCTTGTTGTTGTCAGGGTGCTTGACTACATGTTCTTTTAATTTGGCTGTCTGACAGCTGATTCTCACTGCCTGTAATGCCGAATGAGGATGCTGTGCAACATTTAACACAAGTAGTTTTGTTGGTTATTTTAATTTCTATACACACACAAAAAAACAATACGTATATTGCTGTAGAGTTTGGAAATTTGCAAAATTGCATAGTCTAAACAATGTCAAAATCATTTTAATACAATATATATTTTTTTTACAAATATTTTGTAGTTGTAGTTTTTTGTATGTTCTGTTTTTACTGCAAATCTGCAAAGTGAGTTGTAAGGACTCCGTTAAAATCAAGATGATCAATCTCAAGGGGTTTAACCTAATACTTACATTAAATACAATCTGCTGATGCTTGTTATTCCCTATTTTTTTTAATATATAAAAACAAAAAACTAGTGCATAAGCATAGAGTTTGTTGTTGTTCATTTGTCCTCCGCTGCAGTGATCACTGTCATTAACAACTCACTGTGCCCTGATGACTGCTCCAGCTGTGAGGTTAAAATGACAGGGGCCACAAATACATGCCTGGAGCATATGTGGGTCAACCCTATAGCATGAAGAGAAGCTTTTATTCTGAAACCCCCCCTCCCCCTCCCCCACTGCTGAGCCATTGTGCCCTCACTATGGACGGACAGTGCTGGGTCAAATTTTGGCAGCACATCCTCATCTCTGTAGTCTGAACAGAGGGGAGCATGATGTAACTGTGTATGAGGCCCAGCTGCCACACTTACATGTGCTCAAACAATTACTTTAGAGAACCCAACAGTATTAAGCCTTCTCAAATCTGATCAGATGAATCAGAACCTGGATTATATAGAAACAGCAACGTTTTTTACTTTAAACCCATATTTTTGACATTTATAAGCAGTATATATACAATACACTGTATGTATATGGACACATATACATAACTTCAAATCAAATATGTATTTATTATACTGCATAAATTATGTTGAAATGATGCAATTACTCTTCACTGATGGAACATCCAGGGTTTCCCATGCCTTTTGCCATATGTCAACTTGGATTGGCATCACCAGATACATAATCTTCCTCTGTAAAGGCCCTGAAAGTACTATGTTTTCCTAAAGCGAACTCTGAGCGTGATCTGCATGATATAATGTGTGTAAGAACATAAATGACAGAAACACCATTGTGTGAGAAGAGGTAGGAGATGTCAACAAAGCTTGTTTTTGTCTGCACACAGATGGAACACAGAGTATAACAAGACCCCAAGGGCTGCACTAGTCATAAGGGAGGGACTGTGTGTGTGTGGGTGTGGATCAGGTATGATGTTGTAGAGACCTAAATCTGTTTATACATTCACATTATGGCCATTTGTCCTCTTTGTGGGAACAAAAGCAAGTCAAGTATTGCATTTTAATTTGATTACATTTTTAAGATGTTTTAAGACATGTTGTATGGGTTAGGGTTGGATGAGGTAAGGGTTAGGCCAGTAGTCGCTATGGTTAAGGTTAGAGTAAGTCAATGTAATGTCCTCTGAAGTCATCAGACATGTCAATCACAGCAAAACATAATAATTTCTCTGGATGGATTGCAGGGCTATAATTTACAACCTTAACAAATTAATGATTTATAAAATTATTATTAGACCTTATTCAAATCCATTCACACATTTCACAATGTGAATATTTGTGCCGAAACCATGGTATTTTTCTCTTTGGATTTATTTATATGTTTAGTCTAACTATCAGTGGTGCAAAGCTCCTATTGTTTAAACTCAATGCAAATACATAGCTAAGATCAACCACAAGGGGGCACTCTTAATCTATTCAAACCATATTTACTGCTCTAATATAAAACCAATTATAGGTGTCATGTCTTAGCTGCCTTACTGTGAGGAGGCAGTGTTAACTCACATACTTTGACAGATGACATAAATGATGTTACATGGCTTGTCATTGCACTGACATATTGATAATCCAATGTGTGAAGAAATGTCTGTCAGTATTTCACAAGCTTCTGATTATTACAGGTACTATTGGAGAAATCCTTCATGCCATTCATGCCAAGAAAGAGTTTTTTTTTGCTTTGGGAGTGCTATGGAGAACTAGAAGATGTCAGTTGTGGCAGAGAAGTATGTGAGGATAGTGCAGGACATGAATGAGGACAGTAAGGCAGTGGTAAGGTGCAGTTGGCGTGATGGATGGGTTCAATGTGGAGCTGGGATTATAGCTATGTCGGCGTTGTTTGTTTGACTATGTCATTGTAATCTGTAGTGAAAGTTGGGGACAGGTGGAAGAGAGCCTGGAGAGAATAGGATTGAAGGTAAGTGGGAGCATGACAGAATACCTGTGTGTAACGTGACAGTGGTACAGTGAAGATGAAGAAGATAGAAAAAGTGAATGAGTCTAAATACCTGTGGTCAAATATCCAAAGGAACTGACAGTGCCCTCAGGAGGTGAAGAAAGGAGAGTGCAGGCAGGATGGAGAGGGTGAAGATGAGTGTCAGGGTCAGTGAGGCCAGCTATAATGTATGGCTTGGAGACAGTGGCTCTGTTTAAACGTTGAAGATGCTGAGGTTTTTGTTGGGAGTGACCAGGATGGACAGGATTAGAAACTAGCACATTCAGGGACAGCTCAGCTTAGGTTGAACAGTTTGGAAATAAAAAAAAGAGGAGCAAGGTTGAAATGGTTTGGGTCACATGTAGATATTATAGGGGAAGACCACTGACCACAGAGAAGGTTCATAGACGTTGTGAAAGTGGACATGATAGAGCAAGACAGAGGCAGATGATCTGCTGTTGTAACCCTTAAAGGTAAAATGGTCTGTATTTATAACGTACTTTTCTTGTCTTGATGACCACTCAAAGCTGCTTTACACTACTGTTTTTGCCCATTCACACTCGCACATTTATTCAGAGCATTTATATGCA
Source organism: Microchirus variegatus (assembly GCF_963457635.1). Classification (NCBI taxonomy): domain Eukaryota; kingdom Metazoa; phylum Chordata; class Actinopteri; order Pleuronectiformes; family Soleidae; genus Microchirus; species Microchirus variegatus. The sequence goes on from NC_139816.1 coordinate 25,103,422, forward strand.
GTGCATTTCCTATCACACATCTTTCATACCCATTCACACACTGCTGGCTTAACCATCAGTAGCAATGTGTCTTGCCCAAGGAAGTACAGGCGTCACGATTCTCCTCTTTGCATCTTCTCTGAAGAGTGGCAACATGGGAGCCTCAAAACAACTCTCAAATGACCTGAAAACAATGATTGTTCAACATCATGGTTTAGGTGAAGGATACAGAAAGCTATCTCAGAGATTTAAGCGCTCAGTTTCAACTGTGAGGAACATTGTGAGGAATTGGAAGATCACAGGCACAGTTCTAGTTAAGGCCTGAAGTGGCAGACCAAGACAATCTCAGAAAAGCAGAGGGTAAGGATGGTGAGAACAGTCACAGTCAACCCACAGACCAGCTCCAAACACCTACAACATCATCTTGCTGCAGATGGTGTCACTGTGCATCGTTCAACTATTCAGCGCACTTTACACAAGGAGATGCTGTATGGAAGAGTAATGCAGAAAAAGCCTTCAGCCTTTTCTTGCACCCGAGAACACATAATAACACTCCTGTCTTGGTTGTGGCTTGTTCCCTCTTTGCAATATTCTCGTTGTGCTCCAAGAGGGCAGGGTGTCATCTCTCCCTCAAGTAGAATGTGTGGTGTTAGGGTAAGTCCTTCAGAATTGCACAGCGACAGATCTCCCTGTGTGAAAGAAGAGCAAGAATAACAGCGCAGAATTACAGTAAAGTGTACAAGGGCAACCAGTAAGTTTGTGTTTTAATGTGAATTGTTCATTCATTCATTCATGAATGCACGAGCTGATTTTTAGTGAAATATTCCTTTAAGCATGTGTACCAACAATACTAATGTGCTTAAGACCCTCATTATATGAGTCAAAAATGAAATGAAAGAAAGGATATGTCAAACAATTAATAATAAACAGTTCAAATCAAAATAATCAAATGCATTTATTGTGTGTATTATTATTCTTTGCATATTCTCCAATTTGTCTAATTCCCTATTTGAATGTCCACGTGATGTAAAATCGGAGTAACGTGAGCCAATGCCTCACCTGATTTGTCCAGCAGATGGTGCTATAGGCACGTCAATAAAACTGACAAACTGACGTGTCTGTCAACGAAGTTTTACATCGTACACTTCCTTGTGCAAATAGTCGTCAGCTGGACATGTTGAGTTTGTCTAGAGATGTTTTTAATCCCACAAATGTAAAATACCGGGACTCAGTCAGAATTGGATGAATTATTGGATTTGTTTTGTGGATAAGATTAACTTTTATTCAGCTCCAAGCAATTTATAGTGACACAGTATGGCACAAAGGCAGCAAAGATAAATAAGATATAAAAGTATAGAAACAAAATAGTGGATAAAGAAATAAAAAAATATATACAAAAGCAATTATTATCAATGTGCAAAATAACTTTTTGGATGTTGTTGCTGCCAGATGGCTTGAAAGAGAGAGTGGTTGTCTTATCTCCTCTCTTCTTCATGATCGTTAATATTTTAGCTTGGATTCATGAAAAGAACTTTTCTGCTTATAAAGAAGTTTAAATTCACATTTAACTAATGTATTCTTCTGTCAGGAGTTGAATAAGAATGAATCTAAGAATTATCAATATCAATTGTTAGTCACATTATTTTAAAGAAATTACATTATAAGTTTGTCTTAGAAGAAATTGAGAACCTCTGCAACCATTTTTTCAACATTACATATGTATATGTTATACACTATGCTTTAATTAGCTACCGCTTTATCCTCCACTGGACAGTCGTGGATGCTTTAAATTTGATGTTTAAATTGAAGACACTGTGAATATTTGCACTGTCTAAGATGTCGTGTATGAGTTCCTCCTTATGACTTCTTGCGTGCAAGTTTCTCTACGCTCCATCATCTGCGTGACCATTGGTGTGACCAAAAACAACAACAACAACAACAACCCTATGCATGTGTATGTGTGTATGTCTGTTTCTGTGTGTGTATATATCAAAGACTCATAATCTCACCCATGATTAACAGTGGAATCCGACTGATCACAATAAGGCCTTTGTGCTGAGTCCAGAGCTTAGCAGGTGAAAATACTGTTTCAGGCCTCAGGGAGATGAGCAGTGTGAACCAGCACATGTTTGACTGGCCTTTTTTTTATTATTACCATAATCTTGTTCACAGTGGTGTATGTGGCAATCAAGATAACATGTGTTTAAACCTTTGAGGATTGAATCATTTTTAAACTGTCCTTTGGTTAGGCCTGGCAAACTCGATTCTTTTTAAGGATTCGGGTTATTCTGAGTCACTCACTCAACTGATCCGGGTTATGCGAGTCACTTGAGTCACTTGAGTTAGTATTGATAAATCGCCAAGAACACTCAGTCTATTTATTGTATTAACTTGGTATAACTTCTTTGTAGTGTAAACAACGTAGAGGCTTTCAATGTAGACATGGAAACAGGAACGGAGAACTGCCCACAGAAAATAAATTATTAGGCTATTATTATTATTATTATTATTATTTGCCTATCATTATTATTATTGTTATTATTATTAGCCTATTATTATTGTTTTTTCTTCTTCATTGTATTTCTGATATTTTGGGTTATTTTATGGAATGTACAGGATAGGCAAAAATAAGCCTTGGCTTCAACCTATTCCTTTTTCGGTGACAGAGTTTCTTTATAATTTTGTTGTGAGCAAATGTTGACTGTAAGTTTGTGGTAATATTTGCCGATTAATTGCATATCATTTAAATATTTTATATTGTAGCCGAAAATAAAACTATTCATTCATTCATTATTATTACCCAGGATTTCCACTGAACGGTTGCCGTTGCAAATCGCTTCCTTTCTAATCAATGTGAGCATTTCCACCAGACGCGCTGCGGAGCGTCTCAGCAGTGTCCCAGAAGCGGCTCGCCGCGCCGCAGCGATATCAATAGGCAGCAGTTCTATTTTTGCCATTGCCTCTGCTGAACCTCGTAAATTCCAACAGAGCAGTTCGCACCAGACAGGAAAAGTGACACAGAATCAAAGTAAAACATTTCCGCCCCCCTTTCAAAATAAAACACAATACACAGGACATATAGCCTGTCACAACTTCACATCAACATTACGTTGTTATGTTGTTTCCTTTATACACACAGTCTATCGATGGATCCGTGAATACCGCTGGCTCCCAAGGCTCCACACCGCTGCCGTAACGCGCCCGGTGGTGATTGACGCCGGGCAGAGGACGAAGCAGAACCGCGCCGATGCCGTTCTGCGGCCGTTCCGCGTCCAGTGGAAATCCAGGGTTAGGCTATTAAACAACTCGACCAACTTAATTTTTATATGCTACATTCTATACACCAAACCTTGGCATATAACCTATATATGACAACGTAGCCGTCATATTCACGCGACTTGACTGACTCAAGTGCTCTGTTTCCGGCTCTGCAGGAAGTTCCTATCTCGGACTTGAGTTGACTTGTGGAGTTGTGGTTGCCTTCGAAATTGTTTAGTTATACAACTTTTGGCAGCTAAGATGGCTAGGACTAGTAGCTAATGTTGCAAGATGTTTGCGTGTGGCGCTGTTTAAATTAAATTGTAGTATGACTCATATGATCCAGGTTAATGATGCTAGAGACTCGCAACTCATGGGATAATTTAAAGACATGGGTGAAAGATCCGATTGAATCAGGACTCAATCAGCTCTACCTTTGATCAGTTCACCTTAAATGAACCATAAATTGGAAAAATTGGAATTTCAGGAGAAATAGTATACTCAACAAAATATAAATGCACAAACTTGAAATGGTGAACAAAAATAGAATGTCATGACATTTGCTCAGATTCTTGATGCATTTGTTTATGGAATGATTTGTTTTGCTCAAACCCTGTAGTCAGTGTCACTTGGCCGGTTCTATTGACTACAATCTCAGATTGAGCATTTCAACTCACGAGAGTCATGGAGCATGGCAGAGTGGTGGTCAATATGCGTGACCAGTACACAGACACTCCTTATGGTCTGGTAAATAAAAGGGCACACCAAAATGTGGACTTTTGTCACTTGTCAATATGCCACAGATCAGTCACAAATCATGAGGGATCGACACAAAACACAACAGAATGTGCTTCATTCCACGATTATTCCACGCCATGATTGACAACCCGGTGATGTCCATGCGTCGCCGGTGTACCACTCTGCATGAGGCTCATGGTGGACACACACGTTATTGTGAACTTGGCTCATCGACCCCCATTGTGTTCTTCCTGTCATTACTCCAGGACTTTTGTTTTGAAATTGATCCTAATGCTTGCAAATTAAAGCAATAACAATTACAAGTTTTTCTTTGTGCGTTTATATTTCTGTTGAGTGTAATACTACAACAACAAAAAAGTATGTATTACGACTCAAAATAAACAACAGAAGACGCCATGTGATGCAGATCTGGTAGCAGTTTCTATATAAGCGCAAGTTGCTCCATCATCACAAGCAAATATGGATTCTGAACAGGGCCAGCTCTCCTGTGCCAGGCCAACAAAGCTGTATTTGTGCTATCGTGAAGGAGGCCATTGGGGCACGGCAAGCTGTACAGCCCTGGCCGCCGACATTTCAACAGCCATTTACGTGACACTCCGCCATGAAGACACTTTTCCTTCCATGAAATGTGCTGATCCTGTGTGTATTTACTGTAAGGGTTGCCTCAAAGGTACACAGTGGAGGCGTCAGCTAAAATGCTTCTCATTTACTTTGAATGGAGCGGCACCAAGCGATGCAGAGCTGCATTGTGGGTCCGTTGCTTCACAATGCTCGTGTTGCTTGTGTTTCTCTGCACACTCTGTTGAAGGTTAGCAGAGAAATATAGAAATATATGTAGCAAGAGTTGCTAATGTTGCTTAAGTGATGTCCACTATGTCCAAAACTGCTGGGCACACTTTGTCGAAAAAAGAGAATTGCTTCAGTTGACGCCTGTGCGTCAAACAACTTAAACAACATTAACATTTGTTTGCTACATAGTTAGACATGTTTACACTGCTCTGCTAACCTCCAATAGCTGCCCCGCAGCACAAGTGTCAGGCCTGTCCACCATCAAGCTTTAAAGCAACACGTATGTGTGAGTCCACCTTTAAGACATTTCCTTGCTTCCTTTTTAAAAGACTCTACTAGGCTGGAACAACCATGAATAACTATAAAGGACATGACACATATTCTTTTTTTTTTTTATTATTCTTTTTTTTATTATTCTTTTCAGATCCATACAAACAGTAATAATACTTATCTTACTACACAATACACTTACTTCACATTTAGTCAACTGACAATGTACAATTGTAGCTCACGGTAAAGTATCACAGACACAATTAGCAGTGCAAAATTGTGCAATGACCCATTAGGCATTCACCCAGCCAATAATATACACATATAAACCTTTTTTGTAAATACATGAGAACCAGAACTTAATAAACAACAACAACAACAACAACAACAACAACAACAACAACAACAAATACATTCCATTCAAAAATCATTCTTCTACCGTAGGTTTTCCTGGTTTTAACCACCTTCTAGTGATAGCTTTCCTGCTAGCAGCACTTAGGATCCGGAATAAATATTTGACATTAGAAGAAACATTTTCTGATGTTATGGCACCCAAATACAAAGTCTCAAATTTAAATTGAATGTCCTACTGAAAAACAATTCGCAAAATTGTATGTACCTCCTGCCAAATGACACATTCTATGAGGCGAGCTTCCCTACTCCTCTTGGCACCGTGCGGCTCCTCTGGCTGGCAGCCTTTGGGCATGGACGGATGCCTGGTTGGGGAGTTGAGTGGCTGTGCGTGGCTATGTCCCGTGAGGACTGGTGTGGGTGGACTGGTAAATTTCAACAACATAACATAACTGAAGTTGTTGAAACCCTAATAAGTTGTGTGTGTTCCAACTTCCATCAGACACAAAATCACTTGTGAGTTTTACATCTGCAGGGTATGGAAAAAAAAAAATCAGATTGCAGATTCCTCTTACTATTTGGGGGGAATCCTCATGCCAATTTCCCACTCTGAATGATGAGTTGGTTTATTGGGGGAAAAGCCTGAAATTTCACAGCCTCACCACAGAAATGCTGCTTGTTTTCAGATGAAGCAACACTGCTGTAGCCCCCTAATGGTTTCACAGTTCCTAATCTTACTTTACACCTGAGGGACAAGCAGCAGCCCTTAAAAACAGAATTACAACAGACTTAAACTTTGACAAACTCAACAAAACTCTCAAATCTAAAACAAAACAAAAGCCTGATCAAATCTCTTCAAGACTCTTTTGTGTGTTTTGGTTTTTTTTCCCACCGTGTAGAAGATTGTATGTTATTATTGGCAATATCAGAAAGACAGAGAATTCACACCAGTGTGTCACACAGGCAAGCCAATAATCTGGAGCTCATTCAAGGCAATAAACATGGGAAAATTAAGTCTTTGTTCAATGTGGAACAATTTCACAAACACTAGTTGCCCAAATTACACACAATTTCACAAAGAATGAACTACACTGACCATGGGTGGTCTTTCTTACATGACATTTTTCTCCACATTTCCTTCTTTATAAACAATATTTCCAAAGACATTAATTCCCATTTGGCATTTTATCAGAACTACCAAAACATCTTTTATAAACACAATGCCAGCTACATTTATCTCAGATTTGAGCTTTGTTAGGTATGTTATTTAGATTTCTTCACTTGCTCACCACAAAAATCCCATGTGGAGGGCCTGTGCTAGCAAAGGAAAGGTTCTTGAAATCACAGAAACCCTATCATCAAACCACCAGTACGGGTTACATCTGTGTCACATTACTAACGTCTTGCTCTGTGGTGTAGGTGTCCCTGCTCTGTGTATGTTTCAACCCAGAGCCCGGTAAACTTTCCTGAGCTTGAAGTAGTGGTTGTTCACGAACGAGTCGTTCGAACTAACAGATCTTTTGAGTGAACAAACTGAATGGAATCACTTCATGAACTGATTCGTTCCTTTCTCAGTTCAGTTGAGCTCAGCAGTGAGCGTGCCGGCCGGGACTGGAACTGCTGTGTTCTGTGACCACTACGCAATGTGCACGTCATTTACCAGTGCAGCCAGAAGGAAACATGGCGCCTAAGCGGCACAAATGCTTGAAAGTTTGGTTACGTTTTAAGAGAAAGGATGACAACAGGGCTACTTGCAATACTTGCAAAGTTGATATTTAATGAAAGGGAGGAAACACTACCTATATGCAAAAGAATTTGCACACACAGCATGCGATAACTTTGAATGAATATCGCATTTTTGATCTGTTCCGGAGTGACTCTCAACCCAACAGCAGCACCAATGTTAGCGCATACTCTCCTGTTAATACTGCAGGTAACTAACAAACTAACACTGCCTATCGTGTTAGCGGCATTTGCTTTATTAAACCTGCTATTAATAACTGTTAACATTAAGCAAATCCATTCTCATTCCCATAGCGGGTATAAGCTAGCAGCAGGTTTGATATTCGCTGGATATTGCTGACCTTGTCTCACTCTGATTGGTGTAGTAGTTGCCAATGGTAGGCGGCTACTTAATACAGGTGAAATTCTGCTGAAATTGGCCATTATAGTGAAACAGTATGAAATTAAATATTTAAGATATTCATCAAAAATCAAATTGAGTGAAGCTACATGAAAACAAACGCACATTCTGGGGTGGTTCCACAACAAATCTTCTCTGGCATTTAAGAACCAAACACCCAACTATTCAGCTGCAAGCGATGATAAAAGACCCTGATCCTACAGACTCCAGCACCAGCACTGCTCCAGCCAGTGACACCACCACTACACCAGTTACTGCTCCAGCGAGTAGCACCGGTCCAGGTCCAGCTAGTGTTGTCACAGCAGGGGAAACTAGTAGGCCTAGAGCTAGAGGAACACAAGCCAGACTCACCCATTGTGTGTCAAGGCCAATGTCCCACTCAGGCAAAAGGCCTTGGATGAAGTGCTGGCCAAAATGATTGCATGGGATTTTCAAATGTACTCCATAGTGGAAGAACCTGTATTCCGCCAGCTCACAAAGGAACTGAACCAACACTGTGTTTTCACTGGCTGGAGCAGGAAAACTCTTTCCAATACAATCATCCCTGATTTATACAGGAAAACACATGACAAAATAAAAGACAGGATGAGAAGATCCCAGGCTATGTGTCTAAGTCTGACCAGTGATGGCTGGACATCAAGGACAACCACTTCATTTATGTCAGTAACATGCCATTTCATTGATGAGTATATGGTCTCTGTTTTAATGAGCGAGAGACACACAGCAAACAACCTGTCAGAGCAGCTTGTTAGAGTTGCAAGGGCATCACGGATAAGGTGGCTGCCTGTGTTTCTGACAATGAATCCAATGTGGTGAAAGCAATTCAGAGCACAGGTTGGCCTCGCCTTAAACCTGATTGTAAATAGTGGCATTAATGCAATAAAAAAATGGTGGCTAAAGTGAAGGCAATTGTAGAATATCTGCACAGTTGCCACAGAAAAACTGCGAGCCACCCAAATGCAATTAGGTTTGCCAGAAGCTCGGCTGAAGCAAGACTGCCCAACAAGATGGCACTCAACATTTTACATGGTCCGGATTATCCTTCAGAACAAAGATGCAGTCATCACAACTCTAGCACTAACCAATCCAAGCTATCCACCCTAACACCAGAAGAGTGGGCAGAAATAAAGTATGCCTGTGACGTACTGAAGCCCTTTGAGGAAGTCACCGTAGAAATTAGCGGTGAGGGGTATGTATATAATTTTATTCTTGCAATGTTGTGATAAAACTGTGATTTTGAAGGCTTCTTTTTTAACTAGCACAGTCAGTCACAAGAAAGTCATAAAACTGTCAATCGAGCTTTAGGCTCCTGTTTGTCTGGCTTGACTTCGGTCGTTGCCATGGAAACTTGACTTCAGAGGTGCTTCAATTAAGGCTTTTGTTTATTGGCTTTCCCACTCAGTGAGGGTGTGACATCAGTGTCAAATGGTTATGAATTACAAGCATTATTACCATTAGTAATTATTATGAAATATAGATTTACAATAACAATATACACTACTACACACTTTTTTCAATGAATATAACATTAAATGAATCAGAAATACACTCTATACATTGTTAATGTGGTAAACAACTATTCTAGCTGCAAATGTCTGGTTTTTAATGGAGTATGTACATAGGTGTATAGAGGCCCATTTCCAGCAACCATCTCTCCAGTGTTCTAATGGTACATTGTGTTTGCTAATCGGGTTAGAAGGCTAATGATTAGAAAACCCTTGAAAACTATTGTGCAATTATATTAGCACAGCTGAAAACAGTTTTGCTCGTTCTTTGACCAAAGCAAAGGGTGAAGGGCAGAAATGGGATTTAAATATTATAATATAAGAATCATTATTTCTAATCTTTTCAATGTCTTGACTATAATTTCTATTTATTTTACAATGAATAAAAGTGTGACTTTTAATGGAAAACACAAAAAAATTGTATAGGTGACCCCAAACCTTTGAACTGTAGTGTACATTATTATCATTGTTGTTGTTGTTACTATGAGGCCCTAACCTCGTCTTTCTTTCTTTCTTTCTTTCAGATACATCACTGCGTCAAAGGTGATTCTTCTGGCAAGAGGGTTACAGAAGATAGCCACAAACGTCCAAAAAGATCTGAAACCTGAAAACCGGATCCTGTGAGACTCATGGTGGAGACCATTTGTACACAGATCTCACGCAGGTTCCACAAAATCGAGGCACATGTTTTGCTCTCTGAAGCAGCAGCACTGGACCCCAGGTTCAAAAGGAAGACCTTCGGCAGGGATGTGGATGCACACAGGGCCTATCAGTATCTCAGCAATGCACAATCCACAGTCAGGACAGTAAAATTTGTCAGAAATTTGATCAGCAGGTCTCTGGGCTTGTGACCAGCAGTCGAAATCAAGTGGCAGATTCAGTAATGGAGGTCCGTGCTATTGTCGAGATATTCAAACCCCCTCACATGGTAGCAAAGCAGAGGTTTGGTCTATCCAAGACTTTCTGATATCATGTAGAGGAGACTCTGTATTGTGGCCCCATCTGTCCCATCAGAGAGGATTCTTTTTTAGCAAGATGGGACAGATAATATCAGAGAGTCAGTCAGCCAGCTTATATTTTTAAATGCAAATCTGGAGTAGGGGCAAGATCTTTTGATCAAAATACCTTGGGAGAGAGACAATCTTTCATTTGTTTGACACTTTTGGTGTGTTTGTTTAGTTACTCCTGCTTCGCACGCTTCGAGAACCCTGCCCAACACTCTGCAGCCACACCATCCCAGCCCCATCCAGTTCCCAGCCCCACATGAAGTAGAACAGATGCTAAGCAGAGTTAACCCCAGGAAAGCTTCTGGACCTGACGGTGTTCCAGGGAAGATGTTCAAGGCCTGCACCACACAACTCTCGCAGGTCTTTACCATAATCAACCTCTCCCTGACACAGTCCACCATCCCAGCTTGCCTGAAATTGGCAATCATCATCCCAGTTCCTAAGAAATCAACCAAAGACACAAAGACTATCACCCAGTTGCACTAGCACCCATCATCACCAAATGTCTGGAGTGGCTGGTCCTAACCCACATCAGAACCTCCCTCCCTCCCTCCTTCGACCACCAGTTCGCCTACAGAGCAAACAGGTCAGCAGAGGATACAATAGCCATCACACTCTACACCGCGCTGAGCCACCTGGAGCACCGGGAGAGCTATGTCAGGATGCTCTTCATTGACTACAGCTCTGCTTTTAACACTATCATCCCTGACATCCTGGCCAGCAAACTGTCTGACCTGGGACTGACCCACCCACCAGCTCCTGGATTAAGGACTTCCTCACAAACTGACCCTCAAACTGGGACATCACCTTTCCTCCACCCGGACATTGAGCACAGGCTCCCCACAAGGGTGTGTGCTGAACCCATTGCTTTACACCCTCTAGACCACTGACTGCAGACGATATGGTGGTGGGATCGATCACGGGGGAAGATGAGTCTGCCTACAGGGACGAGGTCCTGAAACTGTCCGACTGGTGCTCAGCAAACAACCTGCCTCTGAAAGAAATCATCCTGGACTTCAGGAAAGATCCATCTTCCCTCTACATACATGGGGACTGATTAGAGAGGACCCACACCTTCACCTTCCTGGGCACCGTGATCTCTGCAAACCTTTCCTGGTCTGCTAACACCTCGGCTGTCACCAAGAAAGCACAGCAGCGTCTGCACTTCCTGAGAGTGCTCAGGAAACGTAACATCTGACAGAAGCTGCTGGTGACCTTCTACCGCTGTACCATCAAGAGCATCTTAACCTACTGCATCACGGTGTGTGGTTCTCCCACTGCACTGAGTCAGATAGGAAGAGGCTACAGCAAGTGGTCAGGACAGCACAGAGGATCATAGGATGCCCCCTTCATTCCCTCAGAGACAACTACTCATCCCGCTGCAATCACAAGGGACAATACCCACCCCGCACATCACCTCTTCGACCTGTTACCCTCTGGCAGGCGCTACATGTCCATCAAAACAAGAACCAACAGACTCAGAAACAGCTTGTTCCCATAAGCCATCACGGTACTGAACACAAACAAACACTGATACACACAAACACACGTGCACCCACCCACACTCACAGACACCACTCAAGGACAAATGCACAATAAACCATAAACACAAACATTGCACTATACTGGATAAAACATTGGACATATTTAGGGCTGCAACAAGGAATCGATAAAATCGATAAAAATCGATTACTAAAAGCGTTGGCAAAGAATTTAGTTATCGATTCGTTGAGTCGCGCGATTAATACGTCACTCGTACGTGCGGAACTGTTTACAGATGTCGCCTGTTTCATGTCGGTTCATGCGCGCCCAGAGCGAGCCTTGCGCACGTGAATAGTGGAGCAGGAGAGTAGAGTGAGCGACATATATTATTTTCGACTTGAAACATGGCGGAGGCAGAGAAAACTGTTCGGCCGAAAACATCTAAAGTGTGGGAACACTTTACTATTCTTAAAACCAAAAAAACATGTTACCTGCAACCTCTGCAAAAGCCAAATGGCGTGGCACGGGAGTACCACGGTGATGATACAGCATTTGAAAAGAAAACATGTCGGAGTCATCCGTGACGAGGAAGGGAGCTCGACAACAGGGTAAGTCAACACGAACAGTTTATTACTCACGTAAGCATTAGCTGATTAATGTGTGTGTGTGTGTGTGAGAGACTTTTTCTTCTTCTATTATTAAAGTACTTACAGCTTAAGCTGCATTTTACATTTTCCCCCTTTTTTGAAGCACTTATGCTGTAAGTTATTAAAAACGAGTTTACATACTACAATGATGTAATAATGTAATAATTAAGTTTTAAGTGTAAACTTTCTGTAGTAAGCAGGTGAGATTCAAATGAGGTAGAACATTTTGTGGTCAGACAGGGTCAAAATCAACATATTAAATCTACTTAGATGAGTATAAATAAATATATTATAAAAAATGTGTCTTGTCTGTAATTGATCTTTGGGTCACTTACTTGCCTTTAACAGTAATTCATAACTAAAACCAGGCATATTAAGTTTATGTAAACTGTGCTGTTTTACATAGTTATATTTGTAATAACCTTTTTTATTGCAGAAAAAAACAACACACGATGAGTGACTTCCTGATTGGAACACCATCATGTACACCACAGCAAGCATCTGCCTTGACCAATAGCATCCTTAACATGCTAGTCACTGACATGAGGCCTCTGTCAATGGTCCAAGATGATGGCTTCAAAACGATGATTCACACCTTGAATCCTGGTTACACTCTTCCCTCGAGGACCCATTTCACCAAGCTTATGGAGAGAAAATATGAACAGACATTCAATGAAGTAAAGACTGCTTTAAACAACAACAACAACAACAAACTTGCTCTCACCATGGATGTTTGGACAAGTGCAGCCATTGAGGCCTACCTCGGTGTTACTTCACACTACATCACCAACGACTGGGACATGAAGTCAATGTGCCTCACTACTATGCCACTGCAGGACAGACACACTGCATCCAACATCGCAGAATGGTTGGAAGAAGTTGTAGCCAGGTTTGAAATCCCTCCTAGCAACATCATTGCTGTTGTCCATGATAATGGTGCCAATGTTGTGGCTGCGGCATGCATTCTAGAGGAAAAGAATGGGTGGTGCTCTGTGCGTTGCACTGGTCATACCCTGCAACTTGTGATTAATGCTGCATTAAAGCATCCAAGCATTGAAAAGGCTGTTGGGGCTGCAAGATGTCTCGTGGAACATTTAAAAAAAAAGTGAGCTAGCCAGTAGTAAGCTACGAGCAAAACAACAACAGATGACCACACCTGAGCACAGCCTTGTTCAAGATGTAAGCACAAGGTGGAACAGCACATTTTATATGATCAGTCGACTGATTGAGCAAAGATGGCCTGTAACAGCAACACTATCTGACATCTCCGTCACACAGAAAGGAAAAAGGTACCTTGATTTGAAACCAGAACAGTGGATCCTGCTAGAAGACCTTTTAAAAGCCCTCAAGCCTTTTGAATGTGCCACTGTGTTCATGAGCGCAGAGAAATACACAACAATATCTGCAATACCTTCAATTGTGAACAGGCTATTGAAGTCCACCCAGAGTGCTGTCTTCGAGTCAGGCCCGTTGCAGGCTTTTCAATTCACTGCTACCAAACAGCTACAGGAGCGATGGAAAAGGGAGACTTCCTTTTCAGACACAGCAGCAAACCCAGTGATTCTTGCGTCAGCACTTGACCCAAGGTTCAGGAAACTGAAGTTTCTTTCCCCTGAAGAAATCCTTCATGTTCAAACCAAAGTGCAAGGACTGGCACTTGGAGAAATGGAGATGAATGTGCAGCAGTCCGTCACTTCCACCGATACAACTTCTGCATCAACACCTCCTGCCACTCTACTTGATTCACTCCTTGGTTCTAGCAGTGAAGAAAGGGATGGAGCAAGCGAAGATGATGATGATGTCCACCGTGTCCAAGTAGGGGAAGAAGTCCTCAGATACTTTGGAGAAAAGAAACTTGCTAAGGAAGAAAACCCATTGCAGTGGTGAAAGAAAAAACAGGACAATATAATATAATATTAATATTAATATCCGATATTGGCCAAGCTAGCCAAGTCCTACTTATGCATCCCTGGCACCTCAACACCCTCAGAGCGGCTGTTCTCTGCAGCAGGCAACATAGCTTCCAAGAAGAGAGCCAGCCTTAGCCAGGACCATGTAGACATGCTTACATTTTTGCATTGCAATGCAAAGTTCCTGAATAGACAGTTAAGTGAACAGTGAGTTTGTGTGTGTGTGTGTGTGTGTGTGTGTGTGTTAGAGCACCAAGCAAGATGGCTTTAATGTTATTGTTGAAACAAATACTGTGGACAAATGGGTAATTTGCATTTTTCTTATTATTTATTTAATAATTTTTGTTCTAACAGACCAGGAAACAGAAAATCTTATTTTGTGCACTTTATTATATGCATTTTCATTTTTGTAGATGTACATACTGTATGTGAATATATCATACATTGAATGGTTTTTTGTGTTATTGCAGTTATGTTTTGATATAATATCATTTAATATCTCAGGGACATTGGAGCAATAACCTGTTGATTTTACACGTCAGTCTGCACTGTTCAGTTTTTGAATAAAGATGTGGTAATTACAATTTACAAATGTTTCTTTTTTTTTAACCGATTCATCGTCGACACCGTCGCTGAAGACTTTTACTCTACCTCAGCCAATCATCACTTGTGCGGTTGTCTCGTGCCCCCTCACGAGGAAGAAAAGTAAAAAAAGACGTTTCCTCTCAGTTTAGAGATCTAGTTGGTTCGATTGAAAACAGCTTCAATGAGCTAACAATTAAAGTAGCGTGCCACATTTTTGGCAGTAACGGTGACATTGTTATCGTGATTGAAACAGCAATTAATTAGATAACTCGTAAAAGAGCAATGCCGTTAATGTTTAACGTTGTTACTCCCATCACTGCTATTCACTAGTACGTCAAACGTTAACTTTAGATTCCCTCTCTGAAATTCAAACCTGATTATTCCCTAACCCCCACCATGAAACTCCACAGAGCTAACAATCCAGTGGAGCACTATTTATTCTCCACTATATGAACCCAAGTGCAAGTCTTGTCTGTGTAAATACAGGTGAAATGAAAGGTCTGTCTGATGGAGTGAAGGGCTGAGGTGGGGGTGTCAAGGCTGAATTTAACAGGACATGCCATACTTATTTTACTGTCTCTTTACCTTTAATCCTTATTCCAGTGGACTTGGCACGCATTTGAGCTTTCAAACACTGCCCCAAGAATGTTAATATTAGCACTAAATCTCAATTAACAACAAGGAAGCTTATTCTGTGGCTCCTGTGGAGATTTATCTTTTGTGGCGGCTGGGCCTGGGGAATGCAGAAGGAGTATTAGGGAGGATTGAATATGGAGTCTAAACACACTGTGCACATAACAGCTCATTAAACAGTCGCAAGCCTACACATGGCACCTGTAATGTTTTCTTACTGATTTATCGACATGTGCTGGTTATGTTAACATCCACTAATGCTAGCTAAAGAAAAAAAAACAAAACATGTTCGGTTCCAAACAATGGGCCCTCTGGTTTGCTGTGTTCTCTTATCTGACCTTGGCAGAGAGTGAGTGAGTCTGAATATCAACAGCAAATAATCCAACATTGTAAGTGATAGCTAGCAACACATGGCAGTTGTCATCTTAATGACTTCACTAAATAATAACATTATGCACTGTAAATCCTACTTGATCTTATCAGCTGAATCGGTATTCACCTCAGCTTTAATGACTTTGTTTATTTAATTGTTTATCTGTCCAATTAATGTCTATTCTGATGTTTTGACACTAGCAGGCAGTGTCTCCAGAGAGTATCTAAGGTTTCAAGTCCAGTGTCCAGAGGATCCAGAATGTGTAGCAAGTTGAGCAGGAGTGGAACAGAGGCAGGAGTCGGGGCTGAGTGGCTATAGGCACAGGAAACAACAATTAGCACAAAGAATCCAACAGAACTAGCACTAGACTTAGAGAGAGAATCTGTATCGCAAGACTACATCCTCTAAGTGAGCATCTTCCCTCAGGCTATCTCTCAAATGAACAATTAATGGACATCCCTGCACTAGGCACATCCATACATAACATACTGTGAAAGACCTTCTTGTTATATTTTCAATAACTTGTACTTTTTAATGTTTATATCTTCTGCACCCAAAAAAATTATCTTCTGTATATACATATTTATTTTGTTTGTATTAGATTATAGGCTTCAGTAAATAAACACAGTTTCACTTTACCAACAGCTGGCGCATCGAACAGCTGATCTCTGAAATGAATAATTTCATTGCTTCACCAACTGATTTATTTTTCATCGTCTCTGTGTCTCAGTGACACTAACGCTTTGACCTCAGAACAAGGTGGCGCCTCTTCATTCATCTCACAGACCAAGTGTTCATATGAAGCCAACATTGTTCTCGGGACAACCTGCTGCTGTCACTCCAGTCCTTCTTCTCCTCCTCCTCCTCCCAGCCGAGGCTCTGTCTCTCCGTCTGCCCTCCTGCCTCCTCTGGTCCCAGCGTGAGGACCTGACAAACCGCTGGTTCCCTGAGCCAGAGGCCACCGCCCTGACAGCACACACAGGCCAAGCATGACTTCAAAGGTCATCGCTTGTGGGCATTTCTGAAGCCTGTTTTGTATTAGTATTTTAATTTCATTTTCTTGCTTGAAAACTGAATAGCAAAACGACTACACCTGGTGTGCAGCTTAAAACTCTAATCCATGCTTAAAACTGAGGAGCGTAACTTTTAAATCTAAACAAATAGTGGTTACATTTGAATAACTGTCAAATTAGTTCAAATTATGGAGGTGTATTGCTGTTAGCTGAAGCTCGAGACACAGTATACAAATAATGTCACATTGTGTCTGTTAATGAAGACCAGAGGCACAAGAATAACCTAACATGAAAAAACAACAAAAAATTAAATTAAATTTTATTTGTATAGCGCCAAATCACAACATACAGTGTCTCAACTAGGTATCAATGGAGAGAAAAAACTCCCTTTTAACAAGAAGAAAGAGAGACAAAAAATGGGGGACAGAGGAGAGGTGGGGGAGCGAAAGGCGTGAGAGAAAGTGAAAGAGGGAGGCAAGTTAGAGACCAGGAGCAGATTTATAACAGTTGTATCAAGTTATGGGTTTAGACAGGACCTTTCTGAATCAGTTATGACGTTTATAGGACTGCAATGTCACATTTATAGCATAATAATAGTGATAATAATAATAGCCTCGGAATTGGATCTGGATCCTATAAGATGAGGACAGAGAGAAAGAGAGATGTAGAGAGGAAGAACAAGGTTAATGCATAAAGTCATATTCATACCCTGAGTGTGAGAGAGTGCTCCAGCAGTCTAGGTCTATAACAGCATAACTAAGAGATGGTCCAGGTCTCCCTGAGCCAGCTCTAACTATAAGATTTATCAAAAATTTAAGTTTTATTTTAACTTTAAACACAGAGAGAGTGTCCGCCTCCTGAACTGTCATTGGAGCTGGTTCCGCAGAAGAGAAAACCAACTGATTCTCACAGCAAATTAAATTCAGAACTAAGGGCACCAAACGATCCATTCGAACCAAAAACTCTAGTTCTTTTAATCGCACTCGGGTCTGCACCAAATCAAGCAGGCCAAAAAGAGGTGGTCTCGGTCTGCTTGACTCCGCACCAAATATCAGACTCTGGTGCGGTCCCTCTGGTGAGAACGCGAATTCCGGTCCAAACCATATTCTGCAGTAAATGCCATGGACATAGCCTACCTTGTAGGTCTTTGGAGCAATCTTCGTCTCATAGTTAGCACGACCACATTCATGAAAATAGCGCGTCTCCTCTGCCTGAAATGACGCGCTATACGTCTTCGCCGACTCCAGTGCATCAGACGCAGCCGCGACTCATTCTCAAATTGGATATTTTGCCAAAAATGGCCAATGCAGAGAATGTAATAAACGAAGATCAGAGCAAGTAGCAATGTGCGAACGTGTTGCTCCATAGTGAGTCAAAATTGGCGCTTTTCTACCGGAAGATATATACACATTGATGAAACGTCAATCGGGCCAATTTTGGTTCGTTTGCTGGTGTGAAAGCGGTCCACACTGGAGTCAAATGTTACATAATAACAATTGTATTGCCTGGTGAGGATCAAATAATCGAACTAGTTGTGTGAAAGCGCCGTGAGACTACCACTGTCAACATCTACTAGGAACTCTGAATAAGGTGCAGGTGGACGATAAACCGTGACTATAAGAACAGGCTTTCATAAGAGAAGAGTTCAGGTTTTGGCCTGGGGTTGATTAATAGTCTGGTATTAAAAATGACTGTGACTCCTCCTCCACGGCCTGAGCACAAGTTACACTGGATATTTAAATGGGTGTGAAAGTGATATTTGATGTCAACACAAATGAGTTAACTATCATGTAACTTTCCAGTTGCCATGGAGAATCCTTCACCTTATTGATTTTCCCACATTCTCTTGTTTGGCTTGTAACCTTCATGAAACTTTTTTCTCCATTTGCTCAGCAGCACTAAAAAGCGGAAAGACAAATTTAGAGACACAATACATCTGTCTGCAAAACAAAGAAGACACAAACAGAAACATACTGTATGTCCCTCAGGCGTTGGTTCACACCAAAACTGCCCCGTAAGTAAATATTAATATTTGACTTACATGTGTTCAGCGGCTGAACTACGTCACTATGCTACGTCATCTTAACGACTTATTTGGCTGAAGGCATCAGGGCTAAATTAAGGTTTACACAAAGACAGTGTAATCTCTCAGATTATAACACAAAACATGTATATGCTCCAGTACACATTATTACAATATGTATATATATATATATATATATATATATATATATATATATATATATATATAATAAAATAAAATAATATTTATTAAATATAAGCAATATAGTTATTAAAATATGTGTCTCATGTGCTTTACTTATTTCTCCCACTAATGAATATGGGCTGCACATCACAAAAAAGGAATTGAAAACAGCATTGGTATTTGATTTTTTTTGTTTGTTTTAATAAATTTAAACAAATTATTTTTTTTATCAAATTCATTTAAGATAACTGAACATACTGATCAATGACTGATCAATGAGGTTAATCAATGTCAGAAACGTGCATTAGTGTAGTTTGGTACAGCTGCTTGTGGTCGCTCACATTCCCTCTGTGTCTATTTGCTTTGCAAATGAACTCTTTCATTGGCTTGAGATGATAGTAAAAAAGCACGACATGCATACATGACACAGAGACAATGAGAAGTGAAGGTGAACATAACTTTTGAAGGGAAATGTGGATTTATGTCACTACTCCTGGCTTTGGTAAAGGTGCATGTGTGTCCACATGCACACATGAATGTGGCCACTGTTTGCATGTGTGTGTGTGCATGTGTGTGTGTGTCAGTGATCCTAATCATTGCTCTGTCTCTGTCCAGTGTGTTTGCTTTGTGCTGACATTTGGTGCCACTGCTGTTTATCTGCACCTTAACTACACACACAGGCTGTTAGGAATGTGTGTGGGAGAGGACAGCAGAGGGCTAACTGACTCGTCCTCCACCGTCAGCTCTGTTTACCTGCTATTGTTCGCAGCTTCTGTGCAGAGATGAAGAGAAAAGAGTGATTTATGTGTGTCGTGACATCCGCAAGTGTTTGGGTTGTCGTGGCGCCAAGGCGCTTCTTTATCCTGTGTGATCAGTTGAAGCCCAGAGGCACTGACTCAACACTATCACTCGTCCTGACTGGAATAGGATGATTTTAACAGCACAGTGGGTACAATTTTACTACATTCATAATAATAATAATAATAATAATTAATATATGCTTAATAAAATAACAAGAAAAGAGAACAGTAAAAATAAATAAATAGATTAAATGATGACTGTTAAAGCTATGGAAATGCCAGTTTGAACAGGTGGATCTTGATCAGTGATTTGAAGGTTTGAAATGAGTCAAAGTTTCTATTGTTGTGAAAAGAGTTCCAGAGGGTAGGGAGGCGGCGAAGAAACCCAAGGTTGGGGTTGGAGTCAGCAGATCAGAGATGGCAGGTGGGAGAATGGTGGTGGAGAAGGTCAGTGTGATAAGAGCGGGCAAGGTTATTGAGGGCTTTGTAGTCGATGAGGAGGAGTTTGGACTGGATATAGTGTACAGTGTCCAATACAAACTTCTCCTGATAGCCAGTGGAGCTGTTGGAGGATGGAGGTAATGCGGTCTCTGGAGTGAGTAACCGGGCAGTTGACTTGTATGTATTGCTGTTTTTGGAGGTCAGTAGGGGGAAGGCCATAGACAATGCTATTACAGTATAATCGAGTCTGGAGGTCATGAAGGAAAGTGGATGAGTATTTATGCACTGGAGTGAGAGAGGGATGTGTGGAGAGGGTGCGATGTTCAAGAGGTGGAAGAATGATGTCCTGGTGTCCCTCACCTCAACCGTCCCTTCCAAGTATGTTGGAGAACCTATGTAGCCAATGACAATTGTCAATTGTCCATGTTCTAAAACAAAATGAAATGTAGCCAAATCGGACCGAAGGTACGAGGAATAATAATAGCAAACAACTTGAAGCATTAACGTCAATGTCGTTAACGTTCGTTAATGTTCCAGGATGGGAGACCTCACTCAGACAGCATCACTCCTCCTTCCTTTAGCCTTCTTCTTTGGCTTGACCCATATGATCTTCCACCTCTGCCAAGAAGCCTGCTCGTCCTTTCTCTGCGTCTATTATCTCCCTCCAGGGGTTCGAACACCGAAAGGTGTCCTTGTACTCTGCATTGTACAGCGGGGGTACCTTCTCACCTCCTCACCTCCTCCGCCAGCTTCTCATCTTCCGGATCCATAGCATTGTTACCTTGGCTACTACTTCTTCTGCTGTCGAAAATGTTTTTTTCTGCTTGGTGAGCAGAAGTTCAGTTCACTCATGTGCTGTCCTCGCGCAACCAATGCAGTCTTTGTGTGCGGTTCCAAAATCATCTGCGCGCCGATAACGCGATCTGTGTCATGCGCATGGTGCATGTTAGGTATATCAGAGGCTTTATACTGCTTTTGATTCTGATTTTGTTTTTCTTTGTTGTTTCCTGAAAAATTAATAGTAACTGTGTCACACCAGGGAACAGGGTTCTGGTTTGTCTCCTTCCCGTTGCCTGTCTTATCTCATGCACACAGATCCTGACTGGCTTGCTTCGGTGTCAGGCCTTTGCTTGCTCCTGAGCAGTGGATGTGCACAGAAATTGAGGGGGTTGTGGCGCATGGTGCCCGTCTTTTTCATATTTCCTCAAAAGTTTAGAGCTAAAACAGGAAGTTCCTCTCAGCTCCCTCCTTGCTTAGACCAAACAAGGACCGTGGAGGGAATGAAACATTTTAAATGGAAAAGAGGTTAGATATGAGATGGGGATGGAGGGAGGTATGGGTGGGGGGGGTTTGGTGTGTGGGGGCTTTTAGTTGAGGCCCCGCCATGAGGTCCTCATTTGTTTTAGAGGCCATTACTGCGACAGACTGTTTACAATCTCAGACAGATTAGGTTTACTTAAGGATTTATGTTATTCCTGTAGCTGAAACGTATAAACATGGCTGATGCTTTTCCACCACCCTATTGCTGTTATTAATTAATTCTGCCTGCCGGGGAAGTTGGAGCTTACCTAAAGCACGGACAAACAAAAAAATTCTTAAAAGTCTGTGCAGGAAAAAAAATTCTCTAACTCTTTCTCAGAGAGGCAGAAACACTATTAGGATAAAGCTTTGATCTGTGGAGCTACCAGCGCTAAATCCTGCTTCATCCTGCTCTCCCTACTAATTTCAGAGAACTCCTTATTAGCAAGATCTACCTGAACCAGCTAATAGTAGTCTACTGCACAATCTACAATATCATCACATAATTTAACACTTAACAGCTGGCTTCCAAGTATTTCTCAAGCTTACAATTCTAGATGACTTATCAAAATCTCCAGATTTAGATTTAGCCAGAGTCCTGCATGTGTTTCTGTTTTCATCCCATGTCCAGTGTCCCTGCTCGTGACGACATACCACAGCTCCTCAGATCTTTTTAATAACATGTTGGAGCCTCAGAGGAGCTGCACAGCGTAGAGACCACTGAACCCTCTGGATGATCAAATAGGAAAATGGCATCATCCCTCCTCCTCTGTCCCCACAACAATGGCAATTACTACAGTGAGTAAAATTCATCCAGGCCCTGTTGGTTCTGCAGAATCAAAACTTTCCAAGAGGAAATGATAAACATGTGGAGCAAATTACACTGTATAAGAAATTCAAACTCGAGTCAGACTTTGCTTTCAAGTTAATGTGCTGGATCATTGTTGTTGTTTTCAGTTTGCAGCCGAGCAAGCATTAGGATAACTGATGTCAACTCAGCTCAGTCACAGTTGGAGAGACCCATTTTATCATTGTGCCGGATATATTCACCAGGATCATGTGTTGCATTTGGTATTGTGTTAGAAAAATTAGAAAGTGTTGGTGAGAGTGAGATTACAAGGATGAGTGTTTCTGTTTCCGGTTTGACCATCCACATTTGAGCAGGGTTTGCTCTGGAAGGTGGGACACATTGAGAGAAATGCATCTGCTATTGGCTTTTTAAATTATTGAGACAGCATCCATTTAGAAGAACCCAAAAGGCCACATTTTACTTTGCTTGCCTGACTATAAACAGTAAATACAATCAAAGTATCAACAAATAAATGCTTTCTACCAAGAAAACTCTTAAATATGTCTCTTAAATATTTTGCTTCACAGCTCCACAGATGTCTCACTATGAAACACGCCACCACCACTATCCAAAACACTAACCAAACAAGACTAAACTGCTTAACCCTGGATTTCCACTGGACGCGGAACGGCCGCGGAACGGCAGCGGCGCGGTCGCCGTTGCAAATCGCTTCCATTCTAATCAATGACAGCATTCCCACCGGCCGCGCTGCGGAGCGTCTCAGCAGCGGCCCAGAAGCGGCTTGCCGCGCCGCAGCGCTATCGATAGGAATCAGTTCTATTTTTTCCGTTGCCGCTGCTGAACCTCGTAAATTTCAATGAAGCAGATCGCACCAGACAGGAAAAGCGACACAGAATCAAAGTAAAACATTTCCGCCCCCCTTTCAAAATAAAACACAATACGCAGGTCATATAGCCTGTCACAACTTCAAATCAACATTACGTCGTCACCGCTGCTGCCAGGTCAACAGTCAATTAATCAGAGCGTCTCAGAGAGTCATAATGTACGACGAGAGACTGATTGTTGAAGTAGAGAAACATACAATCATTTATGACACTAGATCAACAGTTCTTCCACGTCGGAGAATGAAAAGAAGCTGTGTTGTTGTTGTTTACTTTATACACACAGTCTATCGCTGGATCTCGCGAACTCGCGTCCGTTCGAGATTATCGCGCGATCTTCCGTGAATACCGCCGGCTCCCAAGGCTCCGCGCCGATGCCGTAACGCTCCCGGTGGGGATTTACGCTGGGAAGAGGACGAAGCAGAACCGCGCCGCTGCCGTTCCGCGTCCAGTGGAAATCCAGGGTTAGACATGTTCATATGTGGGAAATCAGTTACCATAAATATGGCGGTAATCTATCTATAAAGCAAGTTGCTTCTGTCTCTCTGTCTGTCTGTCTGTCTGTCTGTGACGGGCATATCACAGACGCGTTACGGCATCGGCGCGGAGCCTTGGGAGCCGGCGGTATTCACGTAAGATCGCGCGATAATCTCCAACGGACGCGAGTTCGAACTGATTCCTATCGATGGCGCGGCGAGCCGCTTCTGGGCCGCTGCTGAGATGCGCCGCAGCGCGTCCGGTGGGAATGCTCTCATTGATTAGAATGGAAGCGATTTGCAACAGCGACCGCGCCGCTGCCTTTCCGCGGCCGTTCCGCGTCCAGTGGAAATCAGGGTAAGACTTTGGATATGGGTTGAGCATGGCCCGATGGTGTGCATCCTTTATTTTTTAATTTTTTGGAGGAATTTTAATTTTCACCGATTTATCATGTTGCACTTTCACTGATTTATCACGCTACACCAGGCAGGCAGCGGCTCATCAGCAGCAGCTGTGCTGTCTAGAGCGTGAAGGTGGAAGTGAAGAGGCTGTCCTCACGGTGGGTGAGACATTTTCTCACGGTTCAATGGTGTTATACTGAAACGACGAGGTGTCCATTCACCAATACGCGAGCACATATTTATTTTGCATTAGCATGCTACTAATTAGTGGCTAACTTGGCAAACCTGTTTCCAAAGGTAAGCTAGCGATGCTACCATTAGCATGACTGTTGTGGCACAGCTAGCTATGCTAATGCTAATCGAAAAATTAAACATTTGCGTTGTGCCTAATGAGGTTGCACAGCATTTGTATTATGTTAGCCTTTACGTTCCTTATCATGCATTACCATAAGTGAAAAATCTTCTTCAGCTATTATATAGGAATACATACTTCCTACGGGCACTGCACTAGTTAATATAAAATGCAATTAGGGTTTGACTTTTGCTCCTGGTTAACTGTGGTTTTAGACTTCTTTAAGGACAGAAAACAGAGGAGAGAGAGATAAAGAGAGATTTTGAAAATCTGAGACAAACAATCATAGAAGTTATTTATTGTTTCTCAGAGGATTTTTACACAGTTTATAAACATTATATTGATATATACTGAACCCTTCTTGAAAATGATATCGCAATATATTGTTATTGAATAACTGCCCAGCCCTAATTCAAGCTTTTTTGAACAAATTTAACATTTCCTGTGGTTTGCAGGAAAGCAAACTAGGCTGGCACTTCTATAAACACACGGCTGAAGCTCATTAGTAAGCTGGCGTCTAATCCATGTTTTTTCAAATCTGAAGGAACGCTGGATGACCTTTTGCCCACCTGCACACTTTAATTAATAGATTTGCTTTTTCCATACATCTGTTTGCTTTGAAAAAAAAGAGAGAAAGTAGAAGCACAGCATCCTGGGCGGGTTGGTATCCGGAATAAGGTTTGGCTTGCATCTCAGCGAGGCCACATATTCCATTTTCACTTTTCTTTTTCCTCATTAGTGTATCCGTCCTCTTTCAGGCTCTTACACACCCACACTCCTCTAACAGTGTGCTATGTTTACTACTGTGTCTCTTCTGTGCTGGGTACATGACCCCTTAAGACAGTGATGTAGTCTTGCCTTTCTTTAGCAGGGAGGTGGGGGGGCAGAGGAGGCTGTCTTTCATTCACACTGTTGGAGACAAGAAGCCAAGTCTAAACGCACACAGAGCTGTTTGTCTCATTTATAAAAGCAAACACCTGGGGTCTATGTGAGACTTTGCATGATCAGTGTATCCTGAGAAGACAGATTCACAGTGTGTGCTTTCCCAAACAAAACTAAAAAGATCCTGTTCCTGTCTTTCCTCTTCTGTTCAGTTTCTTTACCAGTTCAAGAAACAGAGTAAATATATATAAAATAAATATCAGCGCAAATAGATGATCTCCAGCTTAATGTAGAATCATGGGAGAGGATCAGGACAAGACTAGAAATGAAGCTGGAGTAGGGAAAACTGGATGGACAAGTCATTCACAGAGGGACAGGGAATCAGGGAAATGGAATCAGGAATAAGTCTTCCGCAAAACATGATAAGAATCAAGGTTTGTTTGGTTAGTCATCGCACAAACACTACTGTGGTAATCGGATAATCTGACAAACAGGGTGTGTAGAGGCAATGATCTTGTTCTGTAGTGACTAACGGAAGATAATTAGATGACAGGTGCACCGCTCTGTAAGTGGGAAGGCTCCAGAGCTGCAGTCGGAGAAAAGAGACACAGCATGATAAACAGGGGGATTTAAAAAAAAAAAAAAAAACAGGTACAAAGGGACACACCGTAGAAAACTGACAGTATGTTGATACATTTCTTGAATGTCTAGTGTGTGACTTTATTGGCAAAAAATTAATATGGCGTAGTGTTATGTCAGAAAATATACAGACTCGTAGATCGTCTCTAAACCACTTTATTCACAGTGGTGAACATGACACTCGTATTAATGTATGTCTGCACTTTTACGCACAGGCGGACCTAACTTGTGTTACCTTAAAAGGGTCCATGATCTGTCCTACACCCTGCATCACACAGTATAATACCTTACAACACATTAGTAGGTTTGTATAATTGTATTATTTAAAAACATTAGAATTTTCGTAACCGTAAGTCTTTTACATGTCCTTTATCTGAGGGTCTTGCTCTGTGTGCAGCATGTGTTTTTGTGCAAAGAACTACAACTTTTGATTTTTATTTACTTCATCATCTCATACATCTTTTTCTGTATGAGCTGTAGTTCAGCATGTACAGGATATGTCAAGGCTCAGTTAGTGAGTATGAAAACTTGGTGTCAGCAGCAGTGAAGTAGAGTCAAATGTACACGTTTGCAGTAGCTTGTCAAGGGGAGAGAGTAAACTTGATTTATATCAAACTCATAAATAAATACGGGCCGGAACTGGACTCCAAAACCAAAGGTGGCATTGGCTGGTTCAACATTGGTTGCAGTGTAGTGTTCTCCCTGCAGCACAAACCACAACCACCCACGTGTTTCCCAGCCCAGTTAAACCATCTCAGCGAGTATGTTTTTGTCATTGGTAAACCTGTCGAACACATCCTGAGGCAGCAGAGCCAGAAATGTATATATATATATATATATAGTGCATACAGGATGCTGACAGTTGGACAGAGTGTAAAGGTCAGGTCAAAGACAGAGCCTCAATGAGTTAATACAAATCAGTTGAGGTGAACAGCATGTGGGTAAAACACAGAATTATCTGCATCACTATACAGGTGAAAAGTGCAAACTTTGTGTTTAACATTATTCAGCCCATGTCATTTGTCATAAATCTTCCTTCATTAAAAGCTCAGTTTTGTCTGTAAATCACGCGAGAGTGCTGGCGAGGGCAACGGTATCTGAAAACCTGAAGTACAACCTGAACAAACCTACAAAAATCTACAAACCTGAAGAAAGTACAAGAAAAACAGAAGTTCTTGGCTCCACAGTGCAGCACAGAGTTCTACACAAACTTCCAGCCTCAGGGGATTTATCTGTCCAGTGTATACATGACAGCAATGTGCCTGCTTGAGCCTGCAATTTATCACCTATCCAAATGCTAACTGCTGTTAGCTCCCAGTAACCTCTGTGGCTGATGTCATTTCCTATCCCTTAAGTTTCGTTTTACTTTTTTTAATGTGCACTTTTAAGGTGGACCTAAAGAGATACTACTAAACAGAACATTCTGAACAGGGCTGTTTTGGCAGGGTGATTGAACTGCTGTGGTGCTTCATCCTTATGGTATCTTGACCAAAGCATGTCACACACGTTCATTAGGACACCAGGGAACTAGTTTACCCTGGAGAAATATGGTATAATATGTCCTCTTTAACACATGGTTTATGCATCTTGGAGAAAGCAGCAAGAAAGAAGGGAATTGATAAAAGAAAAACTTGGGAAGTCTTCGGGATACATTGAAACAAGTGTCCCCTTGTGAGAAACAGAGAGAAGAAAGAAGCTACCAAAAACATTGCAGTCATGAACTCAAGTCACATCCCGAAGACCAGGCCATTGTGTTATGAATAGAGTGGAGGATGTGTGCTTTTATGGATGCAGGGGTTTCCCTGATCTTTAGTTGCTATGTTCAGGAAAGTAAATGTTCTTTTAGGGCCAAAAGAAGCTATAAATGAACACTAGTCCAACCAAAACAGACAACAGAGATACATTAGCATCTCATCCCAAAGTCCTTTAACTTCCTGTTTTCTTTCAACCAAGGGGTACCAGAGTGACTCTGCATCCGGATGTGTGGATTTTTTGTTGAAGAGAAAGCAAGTTGCAGTGGTTCTTCGGAGACATGTTTAAAATCACACACTGTGTTGCTATTAGAGGATAAAAGCCTCTTTGTTAGACATCATGGACACTGCTGATTCAGAAAAGTTTATACCAGGATATTGAAAGTGTAGAGGTTTTCCCTGTCGCACAAGAACTGACCTCCTGTAAAGTACAGGATAGCCCTAAATACTGAAAATTGCGTGCACACACACACACACACACACACACACACACACACACACACACACACACACACACACACACACACACACACACACACACACACACACACACACACACACACACACACACCAGTCAGGTTTGACCTTCACTGTCCAAACAAAGAGAGAAAGCCTGTTTAAAAGCCAACGTGTCTACATGAGCTCACACTTCACAAACCACCAATATGGTGTGAGTGCATTTTTGCGTAGCTTTGTGTGAGCCGCAATAGAAAACAATTTATTAATAATAATTTACAATTATTCATAGCTCACTTAAATTTTCAAAAGACCCAATATTGGACAATTCATTGTGGATTGTTACACTTTGAGGCAAAAATAGTGATCTTTTCCAGGTCTTAACCAAGGCCTTTCTGTGCTACACCTAATCACAGGTTACTCGCTGTGCCGGTTATCATTAATAACCATTTATGATTTATGTCAAATTGTACATCTGTAGACATGTAAATGAGTAATTTTGGTTAAGAAAGTACTTTCCTCAAAAAAACATTGCTGAGAATACAGTTCAATAGGAAAATGACAGTTATTTATATTATTTTGTATTAAGAACCCATTTAAGAAAAGTCAAAACTTCTATGAATTGTTATAAAAATATAATTAATATCATGAGATTTCTGTTCCACCAGCACACAAGACAAGAAATGACATAGGTCTACTTGTAAAGGCGTAAATTATACATTATAAAACTGGAGCCCTGTGATTGGCCCGCTGACATACATGGCCAAGAGTGACTATCTTAAAGGGAACATATTACGCAAAATCAACTTTTTAATCATTAAAATCCTTATATTTGGGACTCTGGAGGCCCTATCAGTCGGCAAAGTGTGAAAAAAGATGACTCAGGGAAGTGGCTTCTCTATGGAATTGGGACACCACTATATGCAAATTAGTGTAGTGAACGTAACGAATGTGCTATCCTACGTCACATTTTGACAATTCTACCGGTGGAGCGTGTTACTATTTTCATTCAGGAAAAATGCCGGCGGATCCAGCTGTTGTGTTGCCTGTTGCGTTGGCTGTGTTTGTTGTGTCCGTCAACGCCGTTTTTTCTCCCATAAAAAAACATAAACGCTATATCACGAATGTGATTGAAATCTGACAAGTCCAGGGTATTCGTGTTTGATTGAACGCTGGTACACACATCCAAAACACTGACAAAACTACCCAGATGTAACAGAACTAGCCAGCGGCTACCTGCCGAGTTTCCCCCGAGAGAGTATGCCCGCCATGCAGCTCTACATGACGGGCATACTCTCCCGAAGCACCGGCAAACAGCCGCCAGCCAGCTAGTTAGCTAGATAGTTAGCTCCTTTCATAAACCGTCAGTTATTTTCTGACATTAGTGTTCAAAGCTCAACGGTCCTCATTGGGACGTCACAATGCGCAAAATTCCTGGAATTGTTGTCTCGCGGAGGTCAGCGAAGTCCGTGAATGGTTCTATTCTTGGCTCCACAGTGCAGCACAGAGATCTACACAAACTTCCAGCCTCAGAGGATTTAGCTGTCCAGTGGATACATGTTATATATGATGGCAATGTGCCTGCTAGAGCCTGCAAATGATCACTTTTTGCAAATGCTAACTGCTGTTAGCTCCCAGTAGCCTCTGTGGCTGATGTCATTTCCTGTCCCTTAAAGCCCAATTTATACTCCTGCGTAAAGTGCTCTGCGTAGGTTACGCAGAACCCTGTGTCGACGCAGAGCCTGTCGTAGCGCCTCTGCGTTGTCTCTGACTGAACAAAATATTTTTTAATTGTCCATCACTCCGTCAAGGGACAACGGAGACGACGAGAGCTGCGATTGGTCCTCAGGACAGGCCGAGCTAAGCTGCTCTGTGCCGGCTCACAGTGTGCACCGGCTCACAGTGTGCACCGAGTGTCCACAGAGGCGGAGCTGATCACCGCCGACAACGTCGCTGCCGGACTATAAATACGTTATATCGTAACACACACAGCACGTTTAGACTAAATTTCGAATTTCTCGCCTCAAATTATCTTAAAACAGCGTTCCGTGACACAGAAAAGTGAAAAAACGGCCACTGTTTCAACAACAACAGTCTTTCTCTCTCGGACGCCATTGCTCACTGTAACCAAAAGCACAACAGCCTTGCGTAGCGACCCCTGCTGATTGGGCGGGAAATTGCAGTGCGTATCCGTCAACACGACGCAGAAGTATGAAGGCTCGAGTGGTCTCCTTGGTTACGCAGTCGGAGAAGTATAATGGGGCCATAAGTTTTGTTTTACTTTTTTTTTAAGGTGGACCTAAAGAGATACTACTAAACTGAGCATTCGTAACAGGGCTGTGATTGAACGGCTACGGTGCTTCATCCATATGGTGTTTTCACAAAAACATGTCACAGACATGTTCATTAGGACACCAGGGAATTAGGTTAACATGAAGAAATAGGATATAAAATGTCCCCTTTAAAACTGCTTCTCCTACAGTATATGGACATAAATGAGAAAAATAACTGAATATCTAGTTATTTTTCAGGCTGGATTTTGTCTGCCATTGGGTCAATCTTTATAAGACAGCTTTATTTAACTGATTCTCTATTTTTATTGTAATTTCCTCATGTAATTGGCATGACACGTGCTTTCACAGCAACAAATAACACAAGTGTTATGTTCCAAATGCTGGTTTAGAGTGTAAAAAAAACTGAGTCAGTTTAACACTGTTTTTTTAATTTAACTCCAATGCAGTTGGACAGTCTCAAAAAGTGTTGGCTTTAACATCAACACTACACAGAGTTGTTCCCAGAATTCTAACTTGTCTGTCCATAAGGAGGCGGGAGACTCAACTTCAATTGATCTAAAAACAATCAATTAAGTCAGAGCATGGACAAGGTAGCTGCTAGTTTAAGTTGACCATAGCCATGATGACCATGTGATACTAGCTTGCAAGAATCTAGGCCTTGTGTAAGGACGCTGCACTGTTTCCTCTGTTGTTATGAGTTTAAAAAGGTTCCTTTGCCACAAACATGCAAAACCTGCTTGATAAAATGCATGCACATGTGGACTGTTGGAGAAACAATGCATTTTTGGTTTTAAGAGGTTTTTTTTCCGTCTAGGTTTGCATTTCTAATGAACAACATTTAGCCACATATGGAGCGGAGTTTTAAATTAAGGCTTTTATGTTTGTTTAAAAAAAAAAATGCATATGAAGCAGCAGGTTATCAGTGTTATTTTGTGTCGAATAATTAAAACACACTGATCAGCCATGTTTTCATTTTTAGGATTTGGCTTTGCAAGAACATATACTGTATTTTCCTGTATTAATCTGGTACGGTTGCATGTATAGTGGGATTTTGTGTGTGAGCAGGTCCACTTTAGAATGTACTCTACTGCAAGAAGTACACTTTTTATGTACAATGAGCAGTTTCTCAAGGTGGAATACAAAGTTTTTCAAACCTAGGATCCTTGAAGACGGCAAGATTCTGACATCTAATAATTATGTGGAACACCTCTTGTCATTGCAGCAATACTCTTTAAGCTTGACTCAATCTTCTTTATTTCAGTTTTAAATATTTTGGATTTCTTTATTGTACTTTGCCCATCGGCTGGGACAGCCGCATGACAAGTATTATAATAATAATAAAAAAATGTTGTGTGTGGTGTGCTCGTTGGAAATAAATGACCACTGTTCAATTTTAACTCTTGAGAATTTCGCTTTAAATCTGTGACAGTGTTGTTACAAGTGGTGTTTTAGTGGACCTATATGGACACATTGAAAGTGCTAAATTGAACTCTATTAGAGTTTAATTAAGACTGCTGACGAAAAACCGTCTGCCGTCTACCGGACACTCCAAAGATAAGATTAGATCAGGTTCTGCAATAATCCAATACTTTGAATTTCCAGTAATAGTTTGTTGTATGTGGTTTTATGATGTAATGTTGTTGTTGTACAACCAGTTGTAACAACTACTTGACCTGTTCAAATCTGGGTCTTCCGCAGCACAACCATCAAGTGATGTGCTCGACTGACACAGTGACTTTCCTGACCAGTTTCTGACTGAGATGAGCTGGAAAGACAGATTTATGCTGCCTGGAAATCCTGTTTCGTTACAGTAATAACTGTGCGAGTGGAACATGCTTGGTTTTATGCTTATTAAGGAGATCACATGTGTGGCTGCTGCCTGCTGATTTACTGGGCTACCCTCAGTTTTCAGCTGCCACACAGTGTGCCGATACTCTAGACCTGTTCTGACAACATTTATCCAGAAGAACGGAGTTGTATTACACTGCACGGTAAGTTTGTCACATGCAACAGATTTGGTGGCCACTATAAAAATAAATGTCACAATGGTTAAAATCAATCAAGTCCTGGTCAGGATGAACACAACACATGTGGCAGTTCAGTGTCATCACTGACAAAGCATAAGGATGACGAAAGTAAAGAGGGACTAATTCAGAATTACTGCTGTTGTGGTGGCTCCAAATACTTTTAAATATGAGAGATGATTAATATAAAAATGCTGTAAAAACTACCCCTGGTCAGAGGGTCTCTAATCTGTCAGAGGTCTTTAATCTACCCGGGGACAGATTGCGTTATTGCACGATCAAGAATGTGAAAACATGCACCCTCAAACCACCCCAGAATGTGGGGTGGTGGAATGAATCACTGAGGATGGATCTTAATACTTGGACTGTATGGAATCATAAATACACACCTCTAAATACTAGGCTTGGCTACCGAAAGCCTGTTATTTTTGTACTTGGTACCAATTTGCGTCGGTACTACAGAGTATTGGTTCACTTTTAATGAATCAGTGCCATATTTCGGTACTTGAAATGTCCGGGAGAGTGACAGAGCGTGAGAGCTACGCGTCGCAAGACTACGAGAGCACAACAGCAATAATAAGAGCCGAAAGCAAAGAAAAGTGTGGCTACATTTCACACAATTACATGCAAAAAGCGCTCAATGTAATATTTGTGACGCAAAATGCAAGGCGGGCCGGGGAAACACCTCTAACCTGATGAGGCACCTTGTCAAATATGGGATTTATTTAAAAGCTGAAGAATGTACCGTTTTTGACTCATGGAAAGCACTGCTAGTAGCTACACCCCTGAAGCCAGTCAAGCTAGAAATGTTAATGACGAAATGAGCGATGAATCCACCTCATCGACACGTTCAGGTAATTATCTGCTAACTAACTAGGTGAATAAGTAGTTGGAAAGTTTATTTATTTACTGTTCTTTGACATTTTAAAAGTACGAAATGAATAATGTACAGTTTGGTACCTGTATTCATGTATTCCAGATTCAATTATGGATGGTACCCAACCCTGCTAAATACCCCCCTGAAAATCTCACCCCTGAGTGATGGAGTCAGCTGGGCATGCCTCAAACCAGTGAGTGGGATCTCCCCCACCTCTCCTCCAGCCCCCCACACTTCTTTAATAAGGCCTCTCTCTAGGTGCCAAAGGAAATAGGGCCCCCGAAGGGTGGTCAGGTCACAAACAAAAGAGTGTAACTCTTACACTGATTTCTGTAGCATAGACTGAAGACTGAGACGGTAACGCAAATACAATGACTGTATTGCTCTCAGTCCACACACACAGACATAGTCTGAACCTGCAGGAAACCTGCATTTCCTGCGGGTTGTTGAACTTGTACAGTTTTATGAGTTGTAAGGCATCCATCACACATAGAGAGCAGTGACCTTTTCAAACTCATGTCTGTGATTAAGTCGAAGAAACATGTGTGTTCACAGTGCAGGCTACTCACGTGTAGAGAGGGAAAAAGAAGGATGGTCTCTCAGAGTCACTTTCGAGTGAGATGAGGTGGGATTTGTTGAGAATAAGTCAAGATGTGGTTAATGGCAGCGATTACTTTTGTCCCAGACTCAGAGCCAATTTAATTAAGAATGCTGTTCAGGGAGGAAGTCACATTGAGGTAGAAAATGGGATTATAATCCTCAAGATGAAAGAAACAAAAAAAATCCCAGTGTAAATTAATGTCAAGGAAAGAAAGACGCAAAAGTAAGTTGCATTTTAGAGACACAGCGTTCCCACACAAGCAGGCGTTTGCACCTCAAACCCGCACACACATTCTTTTACTTGGGAGTTGATGATTAATATGAACATTTTTCACGACGACTGTGTTTCCACACAAAAGCTTGCTTGTCCGAGTTGTGTTTGCTCACTTTATTAAAATAGCCGCAGCACTAAGGTGATCAAACCCCTTCATACACCCGCTAAATCTAAGTAGTCACTCTAAAAATATTTCATATGCACCATCAGCACAAAACCAACAAGCCGCCTCTCAGTCTCCCTCACTGGCTGCACTTAAAAACAACACACACACAGACGTTGTGGAATGTGACCATATCTCCCCGATAAATCCCCCTTTTTAAAGCTTTTGATTTTCCTGCGATGCCTCTCTTGGAAAAATTCCCTCTCTGCATGGAATGTCTCTCAGCTTTTTCTTTGCTCATTATGTGACTGATATCACCTTAAAAAAAACTGAATGAAGGCATTGTTTTTCAGAGGCAAGAGTGAGACGAAGAGAAAAGAGCCAATAATGTTGGTGTTGTGTTGGCCCAGGCCTGCCTTTCTTTTGCCGTGTGAGGCTTTATCTTCTTCCCAATCAGGCCCAAGTCTGCTCTGGGTTATTATTGCTGACCCCCAGGACCTTTAGCCAGTGGAAAGAAAGCTTTTAACCTTTCTTTAATTTCTAGATTGTGTATGTCAAGCTTTTACTGGGTACATGAATGAGCTTATCCTGGATTTTTAGGTATGATTATTAGTTGAAAGGCTCCCGACTACTTTTTTTTTTTCCACACTGCAACCTTTCTCATGTTTTATGTTTAAGTAAATACTTGCACTGCAGGGCTTTACATCACAGGGTGGTTCATCCAATGGTTTAGATATGTCCAACATAAAAGTCCCAGTCTCAGACGCTGTGTGGAGAAATAAGCAAAACATCGGCTTTCTGCTCAACAAGAAAACACATCCCACATTCATAATATCCACAAAATAAATGACCTGCTCCCTCTGAACTCCGGGGGAGCCGAGTACAGTGTAACATAATCTACATTCAAAGTGTCGGACGCATAGGCCTCGGCTGTGTCCCTCAGCGGTGCCCTCTCTCTGTTCTACACACACAAAAAGAGACACAGTCAGAGCGGCACTGTCATCCCCTTGCACTGTTCTCACCCCCAACCCTTAACCCTCACCCCCTCACCCCAACACTACCACAGCAGCGCCGCCTGTGCTTTCATCCGAAGAAAGTGCCTTTTGTGTGGGTGGATTGTGGTAAAAAAAAAAGAAAAGAAAAGAAGAAGAGATGTAGCTGTGCCCAGTTGGCCACTGTTGAGTTTCTGTCTGTGAAGACAGGACATCACTGCCTTGTTGTGATTTCAAGTTGGTTCAGAACTGGAGATGATCTTTCTGAGTTACTGTCTGTTATGCAGTACTCTCACTACTTCATTTTAATATATTGAGTACTGTTTAGGTTATCTGTCTAATGCATTGTTTTGGCCCATAATATTAATTTCTAAGGCTGCATTACTTGAAATTCACATTTTCTTATCAGAGTCTAGAGTTTTTATTTTAATTGTTTAACAAGATCAATATCTAGTGTTTAAAAAGTTTAATTATTGTTTAGTGACATTCCCGGACTTCTTGTTAGATGTGAATGCACTTCTGAGGTGCTGAAACAAACCGTCTCTCCTTAACTATATTGTACTTTATAGATGAATATTTACTGACCTAATTATTTAAAACTAGTACTTGCATTCAAAAATGAATTTGTCTCATTTATTGTATCTTACTATGCCACTGAGTTGGCGATTGTTGCCAAACAGAATCTACGTATCTACCTATATTTGTGTCCCCAAAAAAGAAAAAAAAGAAATAATTGTTGGAAATGTTAAAAATAATATAAAGTTGGCAAAATGTGATTAAATGATTTACTAAACAGATATACAAGCTTTAAATGGGGTCTTGTTGGGGAGTACTGGCATGTATTTTCTGCCTTTATGTGTGAATGGATAGAGCTGTAGGCAGAAGGGCGTCCATTTCTAAGATAAAGAGGTGTTTTTCTGTGTATATCCTAATTTGCATATCCAATAAAGCCTTGACTCCACCAAACAGTCCAGTTTGGTTCTGTTTAGTACATAATTGACTTGTTTTTTGATTGTCAAAGTTTGTGACTCAGCCTATACACCCCACATTGGAAATACAATCCAGATCAGAGTTGACCATTTCAAACTGTGCCATGGCAAGATAATCTGCACTGTCGGTTAAATAAGTGAAGCATTAAGTAGGATGGAAGTAGCAGTTAATTCTCACTTATAGTCAGTAAACTTTCCAGGGATGACTTAATAGTCTCACTTGCTAGTTTCAGGTCTTTTTCAATAGCACACGCTGCAAATGTTACAAATGATGTTCCCATTTAGAGGAAAATGGATAATAAATCATATAGAACAGTAGACACCAGAGTGGATAACAGTGTGATTGACACTCCAATAGGAGCCTGGATGCCGGTGAGACATGGCACCAGTCACATCTTGAGGCTTCAAAACAGAAGTTTGGTTGGGAACCATAATACTACACTCTATGGAATTACAATATCTATCCATCCATTTTCTACCACTTCGTCCTCCACTGGAGAGTCGCGTGGGGTGCTGTGCCTATCTCAGCTAACATAGGGCTATAGGCGGAGTACACCCTGGACAGTTCAGGAATGATAAAATAATTATTATAAATTAGCAATTATTTGTATTCATGACACTGCTCACTGCTTCGATCTGATATGGAATATATTCATTCATTGTCTACCACTTTATCCTACATATAAGGGTCACAGGGGATCTGAAACCAATCCCAGCTGACGTAGGTGGGGTACAATTGCGGGATGCACCCTGGACTAGTCAACAATAGACAACACACAGAGACAATCATTCACTTTCACATTCACACCTAGACTAAAAGTTCCCGTCTCAGCCAGCATGTGGCGAAATAAGCAAAACATCCGTGTTCTGCTCAATGAGAAAACAAACTTGACATTCATAATATCCACAAAATGAATGACCTGCCCCCTCTGAACTCCAGGGGAGCTGGGTGCAGTGTAACATGATCTACATTCAAAGTGTCAGACGCATAGGCCTTTCCTGTGTCCCTCAGCGGTGACCTCCCTATACACACACAGAAAAAGAGACACACAGTCACAACAGCACTGTCATCTCCTTGTGCTGTCTCACTCTCACATTCACACCTACGGTTAATTTAGGGTGTCCAATTAACCTCTGCATGTTTTTGGACTGTGGGAGGAAGCTGGAGAACCTGAAGAAACTCCACACAGAAAGGCCCTCAGCTGAACCTGGATTATGCCTAGTAAAATGATAGTCACATTCAATTACCAACTTTTTATGATCAAATTATTTGTTGAATATTTGAAAATCCTGCTATCCCTCCTATATTGCAGTCTTGCCTACACACCCCAAGGTGGAAATGCAAGCCAGATCCGTACTGAACTGCACCGTATGCTTGGTGGAAGTGCAGTTTATGTGAAGACTCAGCAGTGGAACAGGGTTTTTGGGGAAAAGCCACAGCAGTTGTCAGCACTGTGAGTCTGACAGCTTTAACAAACCACAGACTAACAGAGATGGATTCCCACTGTTATGGTAAAGTGAGCTGCAGTTTACCAAAAATGGAAGTGATATGAAAACAGTTCCAACCTTCACATTGGATTCTTGGCTCAAAATGCTGCACTACTTCTTTCAGTAATACTGTTTCAGCACTGAAAAATCCATATATTTTACCTGATCTGACTGGACTGGAGTTACATGATCACCACAGCTGACACAAGCAGCAGTTTTTGTTTATACGTGTTTATACATGACAGTCAAAACTGCAGTTTTGACTTGACATGACAGTCAAGACTTTTTTCTCAAATTAGCTAACTAGCCTACCAAAGTGAACCTTTAGAACTCTAACAGAAAATCATTTCAAATATGTAATTTCATTGAACAGGTACTTGTGTTGCGTTTAGGCAAAAATAACTTGGTTAGAAGAAAAATGGCACTGACATTGTTTCACACGGACACAAATGAAAAGCCATAAGTGCCTCATATGTGCAATGGCAAACAACCAAGACAAGGACAGTGCAGTTGTTTTCACCACTTTATTTGTTATACCAAAATGTCAGAAGATGACATTCAAGGAAGTCATCATTTTTGAGGTTTGGGAAACAAAAAACAAATTGACATGAATTATTAAAGAAAGTAAATTTAACTGTAGCCCATAACACTCAGTCTTCCCATCACCCTTTTCACTCAGACCAGTGTGTTTGTTTGTATTTCCACCCTTGGATTCAACTCTTTTAAGTATATTAAAGCACCTCTTTAGGTGATTCGTCACAGTGCGAGCCTCATTTTTATTCCTCCCTTTTTTCCTTCTCCTCTGGAAAATCCTCTTCAGTGAGGCACACAAAGGTTGTCTTCACCGTGAAGGGCGAGGAAGCTGCGGGAGTCTGGAATTCCAAGGAACTCAGCGTCAGGGATTCAGAATGGAAACTCATTATAATGACCACTGCGGCATTGGCATAATATTTACAGTGTGTGTGAACATGCTGGTGCCCACAAAGAAACTCTGCCTGTAGCATCTTAGGCCAGAATGGCTCCAGGTTCCATCATGGTGCCGTTCCATGTGCTGTCACGCTGACGACATCACAGATCACTGTTACATCACTTCTTTCCACAGCACATATTCTGTATTTATGTATACAGTGCAACGAGTCATCTTTTAACTGGAAGGTTGTGGGTTTGATTCCCGGCTCTGCTACTCTACATGCCAATGAGTCCTTGGACAAGACACTTAACCCCACATTGCCCCTGATGACTGTGCCAGCAGAATGTGAATGGGTATGAAAGATGTATAATAGAAAATGTGCTACGCATAGCTACACTCTATGACAGAGGTCACTAACAGGTGGACCGCGGTACGAGTCAGTGACAGTGAATAAATTATTTAAGTATTTTAAATGTTGATGAGGTGCTTCTATTTTGACCGGCGCAGCTTCTCTAGACTTTACGGTACTGGTTGAGTGAATCCGGAAATCCACTGACCAATTGCATTCGACTTAAGCCATCCCACCTGACGCCACTAAAAGCCAATCAAATCTGCGCAACCCGCTAAATATTGCGACCATGAATACGGACATATGAAGGCAGTGAGGGGCAAGTGACAGACAGGGAGACGAGTGAGCGATACAGCGAGAGAAGACGGAGAAAAAAGAGAGTCTACAGCAAGAGAAGACACAGAGAAAAGAGAGTTTACAGTGAGAGAAGACAGAGCGAAAAGAGAGTTTACAGCGAGAGAAGACACAGAGAGAAAAGAGAGTTTACAGCAAGAGAAGACAGAGAGAAAAGAGTGTTTACAGCAAGAGAAGACACAGAGAAAAGTGTGTTTACAGCAAGAGAAGACACAGAAAGAAAAGAGTGTTTACAGCGAGAGAAGACAGAAAAAAGAGTGTTTACAGCGAGAGAAGACGAGTGAGCGATACAGGTAGAGAAGAGTGTGCCAGAGAAAAATAATTAACATGGCGCTGTCTAAGAAGAGAAAAGTGGACAGCGAAAATAGAGCTTTCAACCCAGAATGGACGGACTCATTCATGTTCAATCTTCCCCCTGGAAGCACAAAACCAGTCTGTCTCATATGTTCAGAGACCGTGGCACTTGTAAAAAGTGGCAACGTGAAACGCCACTATGAGACCAAACAACATTTTTGACCACACACCCACTCAAATCTGAACTTAGGTCACAGAAAATAAGCACTCTCAGAGCTTCTTTTCCTTTAAGAGAGAAGAAAATAATACATATGTTCAGTGTTACATCTATATAATTGTATAAAAGTGACAATAAATATTGTCGAAATGTTTTTGAATTGTTCTTTCTGTATTTGATCTGAGTCAGTTGTTGATTACATGCAGACTACTAGGCTACTTCAGTATATATCCCACTACTAAATGATAACGCAAGTTAGACATTATGATGTTCCGGACCTTTGCTTGAGGACATTTTCTCAAAGTGGACCTATTAGAATTTTAGTTGATAATCCCTGCTCTATGATGTGTGTGAAAAGTGCCATACAAATACAGACCATTGACCATGTCCCACACAACATAATCTAAAGATGCCATCTTTCCCTCTTTCCTCGCTCTGTATTTCTTCCTGGTGGTCCCAACTGTGAGAACTGCTGTGAGTGAGATGAGTTCCTCTCTTTGAAGTTGAGCCCTGACTCTGCCTGAGTGACAGAGCCCGTCTGTCTGGTAGACATCAAGTAGACAGGTCAGTCTGCTCCAACAGCAATGTTTCAAGTTGGCCCCCTTCTCTCTCTCTCTCGCTCTCTTTCTATACCTCTCAACCATCAACATCAAACTTGAACTGTTTTGAGCTTGTAATTAGAAGCAGGCAGACTGCAACAGAGGTGTGTTGTTTGGGCAACAGACATACTGCAAGGTTCAAAAGCCATGTCAGATTTGAACCTCCGTTTGGAGAAAGGCACTGGTCCTTAAAAGCAAAGGCTCCATGTAGGGTGAAAAGATGAGAGGAAGAGGATGGCTAAGGGGATGTTGAGGAAAATCCATGTTGTGGACAGAATAAAGATTTACACAAAGTGTCTGTTTATCACATTAGTCAGCAAAACCAAAGGAATCAAAGATCTGAAGATGGTTCTGCTTTTGAATTTGTCCTCAGCTGAATAATTGTACATTTTACTAAACCCAACAGTTAAGTCTTTATGTGACCTCCGTGGCTCACTGTGTTACAGTAAAACATCTAAGGTGATGACTCATGTAAAAGCTTTAAAAGAAACAGGGGAAGTTATGAGGTAATATCAGCTAAACAGCACTTGTGTCACTGGCTTTTCTGGATGGGAAAACTAACATTGGAGGGAAAACAAAACACACTTGGCCTTAATTTGAACCTTTCAGGACATTTTACGAGGGGTTTCTCAAGCAACTCCATGTTGTACACTGCATCCTCATGTCCTCTAATACTGTTGGCTAAACATAACCAAATTGTCATTGGGTCTTTGTTTGTTCAACTGTTTAAAACATTACATTTATTAGCTGGGGTTTCCTTTTCATTGGGGCTTTTAGCTCCATTAGTCTCTTAAGTTGCCCTGTCCTATACTCGAGAGTGTTTATCTAACTGTGTTGACTGGAGGGTAGTGGACAGAGGGAAGGGCAGGGAGAGGGGGCAGATGAGACACAGCATGCCAAAACTAGTCACTCAGCAGTCTATCAGTGACAAGTCTTAAATGTCAAAGTAAGACTTTGGCTGTGACACACCCACCCTGAACCTCTCTCAACAGTCCCAGTCTCTACAAACATTAGCTGATTATGTCCACTAGTCCTCTAATTGCAAATTTGCCTAATGGATGTGAACTTAAGTGTCCATATTTATCTGAGGCAGAAGAGGTTGAAGGGGGGGGGGGGGGGGGTAAGCAAAACGCACAGAGGGGTTGAGGTCATACTGGAGACCCTCCCAAAGGGGAATTTCTGCTCTGTCTGAGCACTTTACAGGATTATTTAGGCTAACTTTCATCTCTGTCTGGAGCTTGCAGAGTGCTCTGACCTCCTGACCTTTGCCTCGGTTTCTCTCTTTCTCTGGAAGGAAAAATCCACCATGTGAAGTGTCTCTGCTTACTGCAGCCACTTAAGTATCACTCTGGCTAAGCTCACTGCTAGGTTTGCCCCACGGTCAAAAGACGGGGTGTCATTACCTGAGTAAGAGCCCACAAGGTCAAGTTTGCACAATGGTCTTTTTCAGGAAGGTTGAGGAGCTCAGCTGTTGCTCTCGCTCTGACTCCCTGCTTGATTGTTGATGACAGAATGATGTAAGTTCAATAACTCACTCAGAATTTGCAAAACTGGCATGCAAAGAGTTTTCTACCTCTGGCATAATCCAGACATTGTGATAAAGCTGGATTAGTGTGAATAAATGGATAGTCCAGGTGTGGTTGTGTAAGGTATTGGCAAATAGTAAGCCAACATGCATGTCATTAGTACTCAGCCAAAAACATGGACTCTCGTCAAATGCTGCCTCGTTTGAGTCATTACTTTCAAAAACTGAAGTAAAAAGTGCTTCGAGTGAACGGTTTACAGAATGGCACAAAGTAAAATTTGTGATTTAGAGAACCCCTTCTAACTACAACTATTTTCAAGACATTGTAAGCAGTATACTGATATGACTATGAATCACATTATGCTAGTTTGACTAAAGTGATTACATGACTGAGTGTCTCAAGGTGCTTCAGTTTGGCTGGAGGGACCTGACAAAATGAGAAAATTTGCTCCAACCATACAATTTACACATATCAGTGCAATAAATGCACTACAAGTGTGCCTTCATTAAACTGCACAGTTCTGTTTCCCAATGCCTATGGCGAGGCAGAGTCAAACAATGACCTTGGTAAATGTTTGAGATCAGCATGGAGCCCCTTAACCCCAGTCTCCCGCCGCTTATTTCGATATGAAGGAATGTAATTGTATTTTGGCTGACCCTTATATGTATCAGATACTGAGCTAGTGTGAGAAGATGATGGTGGAGAGACCGGGGGGGGGGGGGGGGGGGGGCTTAACCAAGGTAATTGTTGAGAGCAATCAACTGTTTTTTATGACAAAGTAATAAACGCACTGAGATCTTTAATATTTTGGAATAATTCACGGCTGTACAAATAATTGAGGTATAGTTTCAGCATCTTCACTGTGTCAAAACTAAACAGTGCTGTTTCAGGTCCATCGTGTGAGAAGTTGTGACATTTATATGTGACTGCTGACTGTAACAAACTAAGGACTCTTCCACTCACTCCTCCCACTCTTAAAGCTCACATAGAGTGGTCCTGTTGCACATATATGTTAGTTATGGAGGTCTACTTACATACATTAACTTGTTTTTATGGTTAAAAACCTCCTAGTTGCTGTAAACGAGCC
This sequence comes from Microchirus variegatus, assembly GCF_963457635.1. Classification (NCBI taxonomy): domain Eukaryota; kingdom Metazoa; phylum Chordata; class Actinopteri; order Pleuronectiformes; family Soleidae; genus Microchirus; species Microchirus variegatus. The sequence continues at coordinate 25,146,499 of NC_139816.1, forward strand.
GATAGAAAATCCTCTTTGCTGAAGCTGTGCCCCAGCCGTGATATTTCAGACTCAACTCTCACCCCGGCTTCCGAACTGTCTTGTGATTGGCCAGTACCAGGAAGTGACATATTCAGCACACCCGCTCTCAGAAGCACAGCTCCCCCCTTTGGAACGGTGGATGCACTGCTACTCATTATCAAAACATTGTTTTAACAATGTTTAAAAATAGCTTCTTCACGACTCCCCGCCGCAGTCCCTTTTATGACTTTGACCCGGAGTCAGACCCAGAGTCATAAGACACTGTCGCTCGTGAAACACCTCCACAACGGACGTTATTCTTCTTCTGCGGTTCAATGTACGCAACCTGATGTGCCCGGAGCAGGACGATCTGCTGTTCAGGAGAACCGTTGTTTACGTAACCGGACCAGGTTTTTTCAGAGATCTCACTGAGCCCGAGATTACAATAAAACACAGCGTTCTCAGCAGTGGCTGAACTGTTTGTTTTGAACCTTCAGGGCTTCTTTACAAGGTAATGACGCAGATACACACTAAAAAACAGCTTTAATTTGAACTTCCGGTCTAGGTCCGCTTTAAGTGTCAGGGAACTAGTGTGGCCTTCCCATAGGTCTACATTTTTTAAGACGCGTTATTATATCTATTCATTAATTGACATCAATTGGAAACCAATTAATCAATTACCTCCCATTTTGACCACCAGTCTCCAGATGTTCAAAGGCATCATCTGCAACCAGGCTCCTACTGGATGGAAACATTATTTATTCAGTGAGAAGTAAGCTCATTTTCCCATAGACTTCTATTTGCACCCAGCGGTGTAGCTCCCTGGTGGCTATTGGGTTTATTTTCACTTCATGATTGACTTGCAGAGGAAACTGGAAAATTTGGACTGGCATTACAAAAATGAATGTTACATGAGGCCTGAATAATGCATAAATAATGTTACACGTGGCCCCTTTACACTTGGGGCGAGGCAGAAGTGAATTTTGTAGCTGTAACGACTGATCAATATCAAAAACCAACATACCTACAGCATGTATGCAGCTGTTGGCTTACACTCTACACACACCATTAACAGAACACGATAATAATTGTAGACCATATTGGTACTGTATTTCATGGTCAATAAAGGGGGCCTCTCTTAACAGCGCAAAACTGGGAATTGGAGTCAGGCTTGGTCCTGTTGCTAGGATACCAGGGTCACCCCCTGCGACTGGCAGTGTTCTTTTACCAGTCTGTAGTTTGGGAGAATGAGAAAGGGGAGGTATGAGCACGAGTGCTGATCAAAGTTTAGCCAGTGTCCTGCTGTTCTCCAAATAAATCCCCCCACCACTGAGCTCTCAGTGCCAGCCTTGTTTCAATAAGTCTCCCTTATTATACACACAGTCAGAGGTCTTAGAACTTAGCCATTCACTATCAGCTTCCCACAGGATTACATACCTAAATATATGGTGTGAGAAGAGCCATGCCACATGTGCATGTGTGTGTGTGTGTGTGCAAGTGTACATGTGTACATGTGTGAGAGGCATTAAGTGATTCTGTTAAATTAACCAGCGCTGAAGAGGATCAGTGTATAGAACCTCACACTGGCTGCTGCTGCATTAGTGGGAATTTACCAGTGATCCTCCTGTGCTTAACAAAAGACACAGTGTTTTCAGAAAACTACACATTTCACTCTCAGATGAAGTTTTCTATCCTCTGTAATGCATTATATGATTTTTTGGCAGACCCATTATGACAGATGAATAAGGGCCAGGTTACGCCGTCCATATCTGCATGTTTACAGAGTTCTGCAAGACTATGTGTGATGTAAATTCCGTCATCCATTTATGTGCTGGATTCTACATGGACCGTACATGACTGATCACATGTTCCCTATATAATGCAAAGTACATGTATACGTCAGCACTCAAGAGAAAACAAGGAATTGCAAATGAGGATTTCCTGGTGAGAAATTCCAGCTACTGGAATGGAATACAAGTGAATACACATGCACGCAAAGCTAAACCAATGCAGACGTTCATTTTCGGTATGAATGCAATTGTATGCACATGCAGAAATGCAAAGCAGCTTTCCATGGGCACGGAGCACGGTATAACAGGACCCTGACATGAAACAATGAATTTCTTTGGCCGTAGCTCCTCAACAATGACAATACATGGCACTAGTAGTGTCACTAATACTAATAATTTATTAGTATACATATTTTATAGAAACTGATTTTTTCTAAGTTTCATCCAGGAAGTGGTTTATTTCCTCTTGGGAATACAGGTTTGTACTCCCACTGGGAGTTTCTCCCACTGAAATTTCATCTGATTCATATGCATAGTCATAATCATGATCACAATCATAATCAACAAGTTAATATGTGCTTAATATTTACTAATTAAGGGCTAGTATGCTACTTATATGCATGCTAATAAGCACATAGTTAATGGTGAATATGTGTTCCCGAATCTAAAGTGTTACCCAGTATTCTAATAACATTTAAAGTCAATTTAACTGTTATTGGGTGTTAAGACTAAATTAGTTCAATTTAACGCAAATCCCAATTCACACTTTTACTTTTATACTGCACTATTTAGTGTGAAGAAGGCAGGGTATGATTATGGAGGTCAACTTACATACATTAACTTGTTTTTATGGTCAAAAACCTCCAAGTTGCTGGAAACGAGTCACTGAAGCTCTCGTCAGCCGCAGTGTTTTAGACTGAAATCTCACCCCCAGAAGACAGACTGTGTTGTGATTGGCCAGCCAACGACAGCTTTCTCAACTGTCTTGTGATTGGCCAGTACCTGGAAGCGGTGTAATCAGCACACCAGCTCTCAGAAGCGCAGCTCCCCCTCTGGAACGGTGGATGCACTGCTACTCCTTATCAAAACATTGTTTTAACAATGTTTAAAAATGGCTTCGTCACGACACCCCGCCGCAGTCCCTTTTATGACGTTGACTCAGAGTCAGAAGACACTGTCGCAGAAATGTGAGAACTGTTTTTTTCAGAGATCTCGCTGAGCCCGAGATTACAACACAACGTAACGTTCTCAGCAGTGGCTGAACTGTTTGTTTTCGAACTTTCAGGGCTTCATAAAGGAGGTAATTGCAGATACACACCAAAAAACACTCAGGAACTCTAGGTCCACTTTAACAACAATGCAATGGATAATTTCTCTTTCCTTTTCTTTTTCCTATTCAGCCCACAAAGAGAGAGATACCATAATCCAGGGTCTACGTTCATTTGCCAGGTCCACCTGCATCCACTTCATGGAGAGGAAAGAGGGACTTTGTATTCATCCAGTCTATGTCAGGGTATGGACCACAGTGCTCATATACCACATACATACACAATTGTATAAACACAAATACCCTATTAACATTTTTTTTTTTTTTTTTGCAAATTTACTGCTGTCTCTCAGGTGTTTGTCATATGTAGGGCAGCATGGTTTGAGTCAATTGTGTCTTTGAGACGCCAGGGTTGTGTTTTCCACTCAATAGTCCAACACGAGCTACTCCATCCCCTTGGTTTTAACCATGCGCAGGCCCGTTCTGACAGGGATGAACATGTCTGCATCCTGCTGGAGAATGTCATTCCTGGTGGGTTCCATTTCAGTCTTCCCCAACTGATAAAGACATTTTTCCGAGCACAGATGAAACTTTGTTAAAGCTCTTGTTTCTTAAGAATGATTTAACAATATAAGAGAGGAACTGTGGTACTGTATGGGGAAGTGAGGAGTGGCAGAGAAGTATGTGAGGACATGTATGAAGACAGTGGTGAGGTGAAATGTCAGAGTGACGGATGGGTTCAAGGTGGAGGTGGGATTACATCAGGGATTAGCTCTGAGCCCCTTCTTGTTTGCAACGGTTATGGACAGGTTGACAGATGAGGTCAGGGAGGTGTCTCTGTGGACTATATTGTTTGCAGATGATATTGTAATCTGTAGAGAGAGTAGGGTACTGGAGCTGGAGGTGGCAGAGCCGAGATGCTGAGATTTTCATTGGGAGTGTCAAATGCAAGAGGGATTCAGGGAAATAATATTAATGATTGACATTGATCATGCCATTGTAAAACAAATAAAATCAAAGCTGTAAAAGAATACACTCTATGTATTTTTAATGCAAATATTTTGTCTGTACTGTTGTTGTTGGTGAGTTCAGTTTGTTATATGAACATTATTCCTGAGTCTCTGTGACATATTAGGAGGATTTTATGGCCAGTTGCTTTAGATTTATTACATAATGCACCTTTAAAGGCAAACATATATAATTTCCTGATGGCAGTCACTGTAACTTTGACCTGAAGTTGGCACTGATTTTACTCAGGCTGGCACTGGTAATGATTTGGGGCATGTTCAAGATGCCAAAAATGTAGTCATTTAAAGACAAGCAAAATAACAATCGAAGCAAAACCAATAGGTACGTCATGTCAGTCAATAGCTTTGGCCCGATTACAGATCATTGAGTAACCCATGACCCTAGAAATCAGTTAAGTTCCTTACCTTGCTTGCCTGCATGAGTGTAGAGCTTGGTTGGATTTCGGATTGTAGTTCTGAGGTTTTTAGTTGACAACACTAGAATTGATCGACTAATAGGGGGTTGGGGCTCCCACTGTCGAGCATGATGGAAGCCAAATGCTACACTGACTAATTTCATAAATATAGTGGCAGGTGGGACTTGTTAGACATGCCTACTCTCTCCTTTACAAATGGTGGGTAATATTCCTGACCTTCTCACCCCACTGGGGGCCTCAGCAGCTGGGATACCTCAACGTATGCAAGCCACACCATTTTTACTCCCTTATGCGTGTCTCTGTGTGTGAATGTGCATTTGTGCCATTTTGTGTATATACATTACAACATGGCCACCTGAGTTTTCCTTTAACCCAGTCAATTTACACCTCTGCCACACACACAGCCGCTCATACAGACAGTTATGAAGCCTCCATCACATTCACAAAAAACTCCCAAATCCTGTATGCACATTAGATCCACACTGTTATTATCAGCGGAGCAGGTATATATGTATGTATTTTTTATATATATATATATATATATATATATATATATATATATATATATGTTCATATATATATATATATACAAAGTCAATATATGAATTGAAACATATTGTCACTTCCTTTTTCCACTGGTGTTATGCTGTGTGTTTCTCCCGTGCTCGTCTGTCGGACTATCTCTGCGCTTATTTATCTACTGTTACAATCAATTCACCGCACTGTTAGCAACAGATCTTGTTTAGTCAGTCCCGCCCCTTTTTCTGCAAACGTCTGATGTTGACACTCATGTACCACTGCGGTAGAGGGGGATAAATCACACTACTACTTAGTATAAACATGTCAGCATGAAGTTGAGGTGGGTGAGGAGATCCAGTGTTACCAAATAGTGTGGTGTTGGAGTCTTAACTCAAACCACACAAGACGGAGCTAACTGGTAGTTTGACACTGTTATAATGGAAACATAAAGGTGACAGGGGCTGAGACAGCTTGGAATCTGTTGTCCTTGACCATCACAAGAATAAAGAGGAGCAAGGAGTCTGCTGCTATAGTAACGTCATGTCTTAGCGCCGGCGGGTAGAGAGCAGAGGCAGGGGGTCAGGCGTCATGGAGATAGGGTGTGCGATACCGTCATGTCTGCAGCTGCTGTGGGGTAAAGAAGATGAAGAAAGATGAAAAGAAAGTGTGGTTAGGGAATAAAAGAGGCCATACATAAAAAAAATTAAGTGCTGAACAAGACGACGAGTGGAATAGAGACAACAGAACAATGAGGAGCAAGTAGCAAGAGAAACAAACAAGCAGACAGACTCCACAGTCTGTGGCCAGACAGTGATCTGTAATAAGATGTTACAGTAAATGGCTAATGCGTGCATCATGAGGAGAGGGACAGAGGGACAGAGTGTCTCCATATCCTCAGGCCACAGGGGTCGGCTCATTAAAGCAAGTGTCCCCACCCGAGGACATTAGTACTCTTTGATGAAGCTGAGGTCGTTACGTTAGCCACGAGGATGCAGATAAACTCCCAATCTCTGCCTGCTAAAAGCTTCTGCTTCTCTGGTCTGGGTCAGGGAGCAGGGAGCTGCATGGGAGGGTGAGGACAGCAGGGGCCCGGGCAGGACAGGAGACAGAACAGAGACTTTCAGAGGATTAAACATTGCTTATAAAGTGAGGCCCTGCTCCGCCTGCTACTGCAGGCTTTAATAGTCTAATGCTTTGAACACAGTGAATTTACAGGAAATTAGAAAAAAACAACAACAATGAATGATTGTGAAAGACTTTTTTTGAAGTACATGTACAGTCATTGGATAATTTCTCAAAACTCACATATGCGATTGGGAGTTGAACAACTTACCGCAAGTATAATTCGTTCAGATAAGAGTCACAGAAAGAAGATACTAACAAGCTGAAAGGGGGCTTAATTCAGCATTGTCGAGCTACAACTGTAGCATACATACATGTTCGTCCATCCTGATTCTCCTTCAGAGAATTGTTTGGTTTAGCAGAGTAAATCCCTCTTTGGATACCAGTACATCCTGAGCAGAAACAGCATTAATGACTCTCCAAAACCCCCCAAAAACATAATGAAATTAAATGAAATCAGTTAAACTGTGTTAATTTCATCAATGTGTGTTTATAGATGTATTTGAAAAGCTTCAGGATACAGATGAAACTTTGTGAGTTGGAAATTCTACAATTCTACAAACATTCTACAACAATGACAACACATCCATCATTTCATAATTCCTCCTAACCATCACTACCTCCTCCTCAATTATTGTTTGATGTTGTCCAGCATTTAACACTGTTAAAAAAAGCAAATGAGAAAAATGCAGGAAGAGAAGAAGGAAGGGCTTTATTTTCATTTTAATATATATATATATATTTTTTTGGTGTGTGTGTGTGTAATCTTACAGTTTGGTTTTGAAATAATATCAACATTGAAACACAACTGCGTAGATTTGGTAAAGTAACAACAACCGTTTTTTTTTGAAGGTTTTGAATTCACTCAGTCCAAACAATGCACCCTTATTTCATTCAGTCAAGCTTTTTTTTTTTAGTAAACTTTAGAGTAACAGAATCAGCAGCTCTCCCACATTTGAAATGATGAAGTGAACATTTCAACTGTCATGAAAGTGTGATTTATGACAGGCCTTCAATTGGGGAGACATTTTACCAAACAATTACCTATGGACACACCAAACTGACATAGCTCAATATTGCATTACGTTTGTGCTTTTTTTTTTTACAGTCCAATACTCTACTGTATCTGTGACTGTCTCTAACAATAAGTACAGTTCTATGAAACAATATCAGCAGTACTCTCTTTAGCAGTAAATTATTTTATACTACATTTACTTTTCTCTGTTCTCAGAGAAACATAAACATATACCTGTAAAATACATTTACATATAATGTTTGATTAGCTGTTAACATATGTACATTAGTAACAGATTTAAACAATATCTGTATGTCTATAGGCCCTTTGGCATCTCCACTACAAAAAAGTACCTAGTTGTTTTACACGTGACACACAAAGACAGACACATAAACGAGTGACGAGTGACTTGTAAAGCCGTTGTTTTCAGTGCAACTGAATCATTACAATCAGTTAATTAAAACTATTCGCTCAGTACTTCCTCCATGACCCGAGCTCCGTCTGACGAAGTCACTGGACAGAAATACAGCAGCAGGGTTTGTGATACCACTCGCCGGTCACAATCAGCAGTGCTGTCGCTAAATACACCAGACTCCACTGTTAAATATTGACATTATAGCCATTTCCCTGGTTATTGTTGGAGATTAACCCACATTTTTAGGCATTGTTCGGCTATTCCTGTGACGGCACTCTGGCCAATCAGTGGCTGGCAATCTGAGGACGTCATGCATAGTATCTCAGTGCACTTGGAACCTTGCCAGAGCAGGTACTAAAAAAAGTACCTGGTACCAGGTACTATACCTGTGGAAACAGAACTTAATCGTGCCGTGCCAAGGTGAAGTCCAAGGGCGAGTAGAGCTGATGGAAACACAGCATGTGTTTGCTGATGTGCATCTATAGCTTTGTGTGTGTTTTTCTTTTGTGACACTGACTTTGCATTTATTTTGCATAGACAATCATAGACTCTTTGTATGTCAATAGGTATCACATTTATCTTCTCCCCAGGACCTGCTAGTGTTTACTGATGCCAGTGTTGCTGCTTTCTCTCACAAACTTTGGCAGTGGACAGAAATCTGACTGGCTCATTTAGTTTAGTCATGACGGATTATCAATTTTCACATAGAACTGATTTATTGATTTAAAAATAATCAACAAAGGGCTGTTGACATAATTCATACATGTTATATTTAATTCACTGAGAAAAAACAATTAATGAGTTCACCAAATAAACGTGCTGCTCTGAAATATCATACAAATTGCACAGGTTCTTACCAAAGAAAGGATTATCATCACAGATCATCAAACATTTCCTTATCAAACATGTAGTTGTGCTCTCTGTCCTGATGGTGGTGATCATGAGCGGATGCTTCATCAGAAAGCCTGTGAGAGGAAAGGGGATTTCTCAGCTTCCATATCAGTTCTGGAGAATGTGTACAAATAGAATGCCAGCAGCTTCACAGTTTGATTTGACATGCCTGACGTCTGCTTGGCTGACTGCTGCTGTTCATATCAGATTTTCTTTGGAGTAGCTCAGAGCTTAACTCAAAATCTATTCTTGATCTGGGCTCATTTAACTAAAATAAATGGCTTGTAGTTACAAATTTTTCTCAGCGATATCACTCACAACTGTCAGTCATCTGAAAATGAAGACTCATGTTAATAGCAGGTCTGGGGAATGTGCATGAAAAATAAGTTGTAACACAATTCATCAATTTAGTTTCAGGTCCAGATCTCCTGCTTCCTGAGGATAATTGATCAAAGGCAGGCTAATCCTCCCTCTGTGTCCAGTCTGACACAGTGTGAAACAGCCTGCACTCAGGGGGGTTTGTCGTGGAAGAGATGCCCTATGACCTCAAACTGACTGCCGGTCCTGACACAGGAAAAGGTCAGGGGGTCGTAACAGAAACTCATTCACACCTCACATTGCTGTGCCACAGGGGGAGGTGGTCTCCTGCTGGGTGTCTGCGAGCTAAATAACCTCTGTATGAGAAAGTAGACAGAATCCTGGCAGTGGTATCATAGCAGATATCAAGTTTGTTAGGAGTCTAGACAGTGAAGTATGTGCCTTAGAAAACTTGATCTACCTTGATGTGTTATCTAGCTATGCTGATGTTTACTGTGAACGCCGTGTGGCTTCTAAAAACAGATTTTTACAAAGCAAAGCTACATGACAGAAGCTCACAATAAGCAAACAGATCACAGGAACATTGACTTTGAGTGATGCAATGAAGCAATGAACAGGCAGTTTGACTTAATGTTCCCGTTTCAGCTTTGAAGAATCAAGATTGTACAATATTCAGACCATCTGAAGTAAATCCTGCCTGGTCCAACAAAGGGTGCTGTGAGGTTAACCTGGCCTTAGATCCAGTTTAAATGCCCCCTTGTGTTGTCATGAATAGGTTGGCAGGATCCAAGGAGGAGACTGAGAGGGTTGAAGCGAATAAAAGAAAAGTCATTTATTTACAATAAAGGTAACAAAATATATACTACTGAATAGTAGTAACAGTGGCTGGTCTGTGAGTTCCCCTTGGGATTAGATCAAAGGCTCTGAGAGAGAGAGGTAAGTCATTCTTGGCAGAAACAATTCCCGAATGATGATTTCCTTGTGAGTGAGTGTTTTTACTGACCACAAGAAGCATGAAAGTCAATTTTGGAACTCCATCAAGAGGTATTGATCTACGGGAGGGGAAACAGGCGTAATGCAGCGGTGGCAGTGTAGAGTGGCTTCCTCTTACTTGTAGTGGAGTGGGACAGCAAAATCCATCTCGAAACCTGGTACCACAGGTAACATCACAAAACCTATGCAAATAATTGAATATTTAGCCCAAGACGTCCATATGCAATTACAATTACAAAAGCTCATGTCAAAAATGACAAAGCTTTACTTTGTTGAACAGTTTAATAAATAGCACACCTATATGACAACATTCACATGATATTTTATTGATTATGTTTGTGATTATGATTCTTTGCGTGATATACTTTGACTTTGTTTGCTATGATTATGTTTCCTGTGTGCAACTGTGGTGCTGAACAGTATTTAACTCCTTGGAATGGGCGTTTACCAGTGTGTTTACTCGTAAAACACATGTTGTTAACAGTAACTCCATCTGAACCTCATCACATCAGCGATCTCATTGAAAAGGGAGCCGTACCCTTGTGCTCTAACAATGCTCTCTGTCCTCAGAGTAAAGGAGAGTAATCATTTTGCACTCTTCAAATGTGGCTGATGATCCATGAGAGCTGTGTTAGTTGGGTGTCTTGAGTTTTGCCTTTCCTGTGTATGTACTGAGGGAAGCCGGTCCAAAAGTAAACAGGTCACAGAGCAGTGACACTCAGTAGTAGTGGATTGATGGATGGGCATAAATAATTTAAAGGGAATACATTATGTTGGTTTGTTTCTTCTTGGCAGGTCCAGGAAAAAGGTGGTGTTTTAATACGCAGTTAGGATTTCCTTCATCAGGACTTCACATCTCAAGTCAGCAGGGAAGGCCACATTATACTTCTCCGACTGTGTAATGCGTTATCTGACTGCGTAACCATGGAGACCCCTCGAGCCTCCATACTTCTCCGTCATGATGACGGATACGCACTGCAATTTCCCGCCCGATCAGAAGGAGTCGCTGCGCAAGGTTGTTGTGCTTTTGGCTACAGTGAGCAATGGCGTCTGAGAGAGAAAGACTGTGGAAGCGGAATGACATTGAAACAGCGGCCGTTTCTCACTTTTCTGTCACATAACACAGTTTTAAGATAATTTGAGGTGAGAAATTGGCCATTTAGAGTCTAAACATGTGGTTTATGTATTAAGATATGACATATTTATAGTTTGGCAGCGACGTTGTCGGCTGTGATCAGCTCTGCCTCTGTGGACGATCGGTGCTCACTGTGAGCCGACACAGAGCAGCTTCGCTCGGCCTGTCATGAGGACCAATCGCAGCCCTTGCCGTCTCCGTTGTCCCTTGACGGAGTGACGGACACTTAAAAAATATAATAATAACTGAGCTGAATTGAATCGGACAATCCAGTCCTGTTAAAGGCTGCTTATGTGAACTGCACCACAAAATAATAATTATTTTATTTTTTTGGTTTTTTTTAAAGGAAAGCTAGTTAGCCATGGGATTTCATTTGTTTTAAAGAACTTGCAGCTCACTAAAACTTCTAAAATGTTTTTCCTATTTTAAATATAATTTAGGGTCCTTGTTGTAAGATCTGCTATAAAACCTGAATCTTCATGGATGTTTGAATAGACTATAAAATCTGTTACAGACATCTATCTATAAAGAAAGTTGTGTCTGTCTGAGTGTCTTTGACGGGCATATCTTGCTGACCCTTGGTCAGATCGACCTAAGATTTTGGATATGGGTTGAGCATGGCCCGTTGGTGTGCATCCTTGATTTTTCGTTTTTTGGAGTAATTTAAATTTTCGCTGATTTATCACGCTACAGCAGGCAGGCATCGGCTCATCAGTGCATAAACTTGAAATGGTGAACAAAAATAGAATGTCATGACATTTGCTCAGATACTTGAAGCATTTGTTTATGGAATGATTTGTTTTGCTCAAACCCAGTAGTCCAGTGTCACTTGGCCACTCCTATTGACTACAATCTCAGAACTCACGAGAGTCATGGAGCATGGCAGAGTGGTGGTCAATATGCATGACCAGTACACATACACTCCTTATGGTCTGGTCAATAAAAGGGCACACCAAAATGTGGACTTTTGTCACTTATCAATATGCCACAGATGTCACAAATCGTGCCATTGGCATGCTGAGTGCTGGGTTGAGTGTTACAGCTGTGGCCAAACAACTGAATGTGCATCATTCCACGATCATTCCAGGCCACGATCGACAACCTGGTGATGTCCATGCGTCGCCGGTGTACTGCTCTGCATGAGGCTCATGGTGGACACACATTGAAGTTTGTGAACTTGGATCATTGACCCCCATTGTGTTCTTCCTGCCATTACTCCTGGACTTTTGTTTTGAAATTGATCCTAATGCTCACACATTAAAGCCACTTTATTGACTGTTATTTTGGGATAGTTACTCTGTTTTGTCACATAATAACTACACGTTTTTCTTTGTGCGTTTATATTTTTGTTGAGTGTATTTTGCGGCTAACTGGGGAACCTGTTTCCAAAGGTAAGCTAGCGAGGCTACAATAAGCATTAGCGTAGCTAGCTGTTTTGTGACTGTCAGCCACGCTGAAATCTCTTTACAAGGCATGTTTGATTTGTGGTGTGCACATACTTCCTACGAGCACTGCACTAGTAGAGACTGATGGGTGATGTATGTACTCCTCTCTTACCAAGTGAGGTGAAACTCTCACATAGTGCACGGCTTTGAAAGGGAAGGGTAAAGGTATCAGTTGAAAAGTATGATCAAACTTTGTCATCTGTCCAAAGCCAATGCTTCTTTGTGTGCTACAGTATCAAAGCGACATAGTGTAGGATCATTGGAGCATCTGCTTTGATCACTTGACGGCTGGATGTCTGTGGAGCTCAGCGGCTGACCTGTCATGTGGCCCACAATCTGCGATTCACTCTGACTGCAGTAATAAGATGATTAACAATAATAACCCCCCAAGAGAAGAGGAGGTGGAGAGTTCTGAGTGAAGAGTTCTTGGAGCTGCTTCTCCTCTTCTCCAGTTATCTCACTTAAAATCCCCTCCCTTCGTTTCTTCCAGTCATGACAGTTTGTGTGACATGATCTACAAACATCATTCCCCTGCAAAGGAGGACCTCCCTGACTGGTATGTGTCCTTCATATAGGTCAGGAGTGCTCACTCAGCTACTTCACCACAGGGTGCCATTATGATGTAGAAAGAATACAATGCATTACTTCAGAAACTGTCTTTACTATCAAAAGTTTACTTATCAAAGTTATCAAACTTAGGGTGAATTCCAATCCCTTGCTTAACCCTCAATCTCAAAAATGTGCGCTCCCTCTAGTGCAAGTGCTGTCCCGATTCTCAGAAAAAATTAAGTTGAGGGGCAAGTTTAAGGGCTGTATCGCCCTCAATATTGAGATTTTCCGAGACCACCGTTGGGAGCAAGGGCTACCCAGAATGCATTGCGTGTTTTGACATAACAAAGATGGCGCCGAAAGCAGCGAAACGAGTATGCTGCAAATTAAGTATTTTCTTTGTTAATAGAGATATAAAAATGATGAAAACCATTGTATTATCTTAGTTTAGGCCCATATTATGGATTACTGACGTCATTGTTGCGTAACATTTATTTTTATTTTAAGATCATTTGTCAACAGCCGGCCGGTGCGGACAAGCGTTCGTTTGCTATCGTTTACTTTTTAACAAGCCGTGGTGTGTGAAGACGTATCTGCATTTAAGGGGTGTCCCATTTCTAAGTGACAAAATAACCCTCAACACTTGGTTTTGAGGGCCAGTTAAAATTAAGGGTTGAGCTTGAGGGTTAAGATTGAGGGTTAAGATAGGAATTGGAATTGGCCCATAGTTTGGATGTCCCAATGTCCCAATAATGGTTATCTCTGTCTAGAGACACAGGTGTGTTCAAAGATTTCACCCTGGTTTGTTGAATGCCCAGCATAATGGTGCCAAAAATGACATGACATCATTGTATCCTCTGCTGCACTGTGACAGTACTGATCACAAAATAAATATGAACACTGCATCCGTGAAACTTGACAGTAGAAATATGGAATAAAATGCTTTCATCTATTCTAATGTAACCACAATATGCAGAGAAAGCAAACCTTAATCCAGTAATATGCTGCTCAAGACTTCCTGCTTATCCACGGATTAGTTTCTTTGTATGCTGACTAATGGTTTGGGGCATATTGACATACATTGCACGCTGGCTATTAATGCGTCTGTGCCTGCTCAGAGGGCACGCACTGTCTGCAGAGGTATAAACTAGGCTTTAAAGTGGATCTGTATGACAGTTTATGACATAATACAATAAACTTTAATAAAGGACAAAAGACTGAAATGTCTTAAAGGTCACATAGAGTGGTCCTGTTGCACATATATGTGAGTTATGGAGGTCTACTTACATATATTAAGTTGTTTTTCGTGCTATTTTTTTTCGTGCTATTTTTAGCCATAAATCTCGCCCGAGAAGACAGAGTGTGTTGTGATTGGCCAGCCAGCGTAGAGCCTTCCCACCTGTGTTGTGATTGGCCAGGTATCTGGAAGTGACGTAATCTATCACGTCAGCTCTCAGAAGCGCAGCTCCCTCTCTGGAGCGGTGGATGCACTGCTCCTCATTATCAAAACATTGTTTTAACAGTGTTTAAAAATAGCTTCGTCACGACTCCCCGCCGCAGTCCCTTTATGACTTTAAACCGGAGTCAGACCCAGAGTCAGAAGACACTGTTGCTCGTGAAACACCTCCACAACGGACGTTATTCTTCTTCTGCGGTTCAATGTACCTTCATAAACAAGGTAATGACGCAGATACACACCAAAAAAAACAGCGATAATAGGAACTAGTTCCGCTTTAATTTTATATTCAATTAAATCCACATTAAATGGTTATTTTTTTCGAGTTAGAAGTAGATGTTGTATCATCATTTCTAGTCACACCATGTATGTCATGTGTTTTCCTCTCCAAAGGCTGCTCATTTTCTGTGACCCCAAAGTATAATTTCCTCCCTGGGCCATGACCAACATCCCCAAACAATTTAAAGGGGAAATAAGTAGTTTATAGTGCCATCTAGAGGAGAGGCTGAAATTTACAACAAAGAACTGCTGCTCTGCTCACCCCCTCCCTTCCCTGAGCGCTACGGTATCCGCAGCCGGTCAAATGTCGTCCTCGTCGTCTTTCTCCGTGTCAGCAGATGAGGTTCGTGAGGTGAGGGAGAGGGCGAGCTACCGCGGCCGTAGCAGACGAAGCGGAGAGAGAGGAGGCGGGACTTCCGCTACAAGTAAAGAGACGCTTGTTTTGTTCTCTCGCGTTTGTCTTTACAGGCTCCGGTAGAAACATGGCGTCTCGCTGCTAACAGTGGCTATGCAACCGCGGTCCGCGGTCATGTTATTTAACATGACTTTTTGAAACACTACGAAAATGAAACAAAAATTATTATACAGCGACTAGACAATGCAGGAGCACATAATATGTATAAAAAAGTGGATTTTGGGTTATATAAACCCATAAATACTACAAATTGTACCTTTAATCAAAATCCATCCTGCTCTCAATCAGACAAAACAACTTTATCTTATCTTTAAAATAATGCACATAAAGGGTGTCTAATGTGTTCCACTATATTACTACAATCATAAATTGTAAAGTAAAACTGTAATACACTGCAACATGTCCGTGTATTGTGCATGTGTATTGTTTTATGTAGTACGTATGCCATGCTTGTATTTGGTCTTTTTCTTAGTAGAACTATACAAACATATATTTTAAATGTATAAAAAAAGACTAAAATGTCTGCTCTCTACAAGCCTCAATCTACTGGAAACAGAAGCCACAGAGGATGAGGCTTTGGCTTTTATGGGACACTTCATGCTCAGCCTTCTAGAAAGAAACAAATATAAGATTCTTGACATATTGGGATGTTGTTTATTAACAGCAGAAAACACTGGGGGCCTGTTTAACAAAAGTAGAATAAAGACATCAGGATATCTGAGAAAGTGGGCCTGAAGGCCACATTATACTTCTCCGACTGCGTAATGCGTTATCCGACTGCGTCACCACGGAGACGCCTCGAGCCTTCATACTTCTGCGTCATGGTGACGGACACGCGCTGCAATTTCCCGCCCGATCAGTAGGGGTCGCTGCGCAAGGTTGTTGTGCTTCTGGCTACAGTGAGCAATGGTGTCCGAGAGAGAAAGAGAGCGAAAGACTGTTGTTGTTGAAACAGTTGCCGTTTCTCACTTTTCTGTGTGACGGAACTCAGTTTTAAGATAGTTTGAAGCGAGAAATTGGCCATTTAGAGTCTAAACATGTGCTGTGTGTGTTAAGATATGACGTATTTATAGTTTGGCAGCGGCGTTATCGATGGGGATCAGCCCCGTGTCTGTGGACGCTCGGTGCTCACTGTGAGCCGGCACAGAGCAGCTTCGCTCGGCCTCTTGCCATCTCTGTTGTCCCTTGATGGAGTGACGGACACTTAAAAAATATTTTTTGCAGTCAGAGACGACGCAGAGGCTCTCTGACAGGTTCTGCGACGACGCAGAGGGCTCTGCGTAACCTACGCAGAGCACTTTACGCAGGAGTATAAATTGGGCTTTAGCCTATGCTACTAAATTCATCCTGGCTTAGTCGGTTGCATGGACGTCAAACCAGGATACAAAGGCGTGGCTTGGTCAAGCCAGGTGTAACTCATGCGCTTGATGCGTAGAACAGCGATACATTCATTTTAAAACGATAAGTGGAAAAAGTCTGGCTGAACTGTGGACCGACTGAATGCATGAATGGCACTAATATAAATACTTGCAGATGGTTAACCCTGTAGCTGCCACTGCTATGCATGGCTGTGCTGTCACTGTCACCTCTGCATTCAGTCGTATTGCACGCTGCGGCTAGCTTATTACAGTCTGTGTGCCTGTGCTTGTGTTACATAGTTATTTACTGCAGGGCTGGGAGGAATGAAAAGAGACCTTCATTTTGGATCTAACCTCGCTTGACCACACACCACAAGAAATGTGGGTAAATATATATCCACAAGAGTTCCTTCGCTTGAGTCTGTCGGCCCCGGGGACTTAATGAAATAGACGCTGGAGGCCCCCCTCTACAATCAGCCGACTGAGGCCCAGGGCTCAAATTATAATCAGCCTCAGTTTACACATTGTTTGTTGTGGGGCAATTAGGCCATCCAAGCTCAGACAATGCGGTTATACTTTCCTGCAGCAAATGGCCTGCATCCTGCGCCTGAACACTGCCAAGAAAACCCTCAAATAACAACGGGGAGAGAGCGAGAGAAACAGAGGGAGGGAGTGAGAGAGATGTGGCTTCTGTGGGTCTTGCCTAAGAACAGGCCTCAACCTGGCTGCATGTTTGTCAGCAGAGAGAATCAGATATGGCCTCATTTCCCTGGAAACCACCTCCCATCACCCTCTCCTGAGACTTTTTATATACTTTTTTTTTTTTTGGTTTTCTTTATCCCTTATCCCAAGGTAATGCTTGCCTCATGCAAATTATTACTCTGCACTTTCTATTTTGTGACCCCCTCCTGCTTTGTGATTACAAGCAGGAATGTATTCAATGTTATGAGCTGTCAAATTAATCCAAAAATTAAACTGCAGCTTTTTTTTTTTTTTTTGCTTTTGTCTGTCTCTTCCAGCATGCTCACTATAGTGTCAGGGCTGGATTTAATGGGATGTTTTCTCTTTTTGCTCTAATCTTCTGAGTCTCGCATGGCACTGATTTACTATCACCATGATACAGCAACTTGGCAGACGATTCTAGTCCCCTGATTGTATCTAGTACAGTGCACAGCAGCACACAAGATTTGTCAACATATCTGGCATTCAAGCATTCCTTCTCTCTTCTTTCCTCCCGCTTATCAACTCCCTCCTCCACCACCACCTCCCTCACCCACCTCTTCCCTGGATTCACACAGGATCAGAGGCCTCTGAAACAAACATACTGTATAACAGTGACAGACAGAAACAGTTTTTTTATCAATCAGATCCCACTGTATGATGTCTGAATGAAGATGAAAAAAAACAAAAAAAAAACTTGAACCAATGTGTCTAATCCTGTCATGGAATGTGGCCATAGATTCTATAAAAAAAAGACTAATCTAGGTATATCTGTATTTCCAGAGGTTCTGTCACGCTACAGCCAGGCTCAACCTCTCCCCTCCAACACGGAAGGATTAATCAAAGTCATGCAGACTCTGACAGGATTAAGACATGCACTGGTATTTCAGTTGTGCTGGCAGACTGTTTCAGCTACTGGTTAGGTAATATGAACTTAGAGGTGTACCTCAATGAACATGAGGGATTTGGTTGGTTTTTTTTTCAGTGTGTGAAGGAAGCAAGTAAGATATGACTAGAGCAGTGGTGTGTCACATGACCTGACCTACCAGTGACTTGTGATGTAAATTCAGCCATTTTCAGACATAAAATCTGAGTAATAATTGGACATTCACTGGAGTTTGCTGTGTCATAAATGACACATGCAGCAGGACATCATCCAGCTGAGATAGTCACAGCAGCAGGAGAATCACTTGTGAGGATACTTGACAATTCAGTTGCTGAAAGTGTCCTACTGAGCGTCAATGTGCTTACAAACCAGATATTATACCTGGGAGTTGGCAGGATGATCTTTGGAGAATGTCCTCAGAGATTTTGTGGATGTAACCATCTCTGAATATCTCTTGACTCTCCAGAGTTCAGTGCACGTCTGAAAGCAACTTCAGACAGGCTTTATACATTGAGGAAAACCATAATAATGATGTAATTTTACAAAAATAACAGTAAAGACATATGTTCTGGTTCAACTTCCCCAGCTAAACTTGTTTTACAACTCTGAAAAAAGAAAGAGACAAAGATATTTAAGGCTGAGACCATATCCACTCTGAGACAGAACTCTCCCTATATGATATTTTTCTTTTTTGTTCTTAAAACAATACAATTACAGAAACAGAGACAGAATGAACAAAGCCAGGGGAACTAAGGCAAGAAAAAAAAATGTATCGTAAAACAAACTCCAAACACAAAAAAACAAGAAGACTACCACGGCGAAGATAGTGACAGTCAATGCAAGAGCAAGAGAGAGGTGAGGATATGACATTGTTTTCCCAAAGTAGTTTATAGGCCATATACACAATAACACAAGGGTGGCTTTCAGAGATTTTTTGGTCTTCCAAAAATATTGTTATAGGGCTCCCAAAACACCACTTATCTGTGTATAAAAAGTTTCAAAAAACATTTTCAATTACTCCAAAAGTCATTTTTGTGTACGTCCCTGGAATCAGAATAATTGTACTTGTACTAATTTTGCATCATGATGTGGAACTTGTTTATATTGAATTGAGACCTGGTAATCTCACCTAGGGACTTGTTGATTTTGATATTGACCGGACTTATTATCTCAATTGGAACTTGACCTAGTATTTATCATCTTTATGTGAGACTTGGTAAGTGGGACTTATGACAGAACTATGCAAATGCTAAAAATGTTTTCTTTGATTTAGCATGAAGGGATGTGACAACCCAGTAAGGTGGCATTTTGGGTGCTTCCTGCTCTCAGAGGCCTGTGGTGTTTGGCTGGGAATCTGCCGTCTGACAGTTGCCACTGGACGTTGGATCTTTGCTTCTTCTGTCGTTAATCAATTCATATGGAAACTATTAGGGGCCACATTTCCTCATTTTTATCCAAACATTAAAACTTTGTGTAAGGATTCACATATTGCACAGTCAAGGAAATCAAGGTCACCTCACATATATCCCTATCAGGAAACAGACCATACCATTTTAATTGCACAGGTATAGTTTTGCTAAACTATGGGTATATTTAGAACTTGTATATCCAAACACACTGGGTCTGATGAAAATGGCTGCCTCTGGAGAAATACATGCATGGCGTTTTTTCAACAAAAAAGACTTTCTATACAATAACAAGCAGTGAAATAGGATCCAGCACTGTGAGACCACCAGTCCCCACTAGAAAATAGTTGATTTAAAGAGGGGAAAGTGAATTCAAGTTGTGGAAAAACATTTGCTGGACAAAGAGTCACTGTGCTGCATATGAAATGCTTTTGCTGTTTAGCTCAGAGAAATGGCATTGTAATAAACCTCTCACAGCAGGAATTTGTTTTATTTAATTAAATGAAAAGCTGATTTCACAGTTCACTTCTCAGTGTCCATTCATAAAAACAATTGTGAATGTGAATTGCCAGGGTCCTTTTTAAATTGTATTCATGAAGATGAATGGTCATCTTCATGTGTGTGTGTGTGTGTGTGTGTGTGTGTGTGTGTGTGTGTGTGTGTGTGTGTGTGTGTGTGTGTGTGTGTGTGTGTGTGTGTATACTTGTCATCTTGTCAGGACCTATGTTTAAGGCTGCCCTTTGACTAGGTTAAGGTTAGGGTTAGGCATTAACTGATTATTGTGAAGGTTAAGGATCACACTTTGTTGAGGCTGCCAAAATCAATGGAAGTCAATGTGTCCTTTGAAGATTAGCTACTCAAACCTGTGTGTGTATGCTTGCACTTGAAAAGCATTCTTTCATTCAGCATTCAACCTTACATGATGGATTCAGGTAAAGTTTATATTGTGACACATGCATCAGCGATACATTTACAGTCACTTCACTGTCACAAACATCTCGGTAACTTCACTGAGACAGTTGGTCCTCTTTTCCGTCATATGTGCAACAGTAGCTAACACCAGTATTCACCACATCTCAATATCCACATGCTTGTTTTTCCAGTATTTGTCATACCTCTCTCCATCTCCCCCAGTCCAAATCCCACAGTCTCATTACAGAGGCAGGAGCCAGAGTCTCCCATTATCCTAGTCCCTTCTAATTACCCAGCCCATTATTCCCACCGTGAAGATAAAGTGAGACAGGAAATGAAATAAACAGCGCAGCAGCTGAAAATGAATGGCTTCTGATTGAGACCACCACTTCTTGTTGTTTGTGGCGTCCATCCACTTACTTGTCTTTTCCATCACTCTGTTGCTGTGTCAGCACTGACTGGTCTTAGTCACAGCAGTTCACTGACTTTATACTCAGTCTATTATACTAACAATCTGCAGGGACAGCAACAAGCAGGAGAGTCTGCTGCATGTTCTCCTCCATCCATCCATTATGCTTATCCTTAAAAGCCTCCAAGAGGGAATTACAGTCAATCCCAGCTGACATTTCGTAAACCTTGGTCACATGGCATTACATAGAGAATTATGTTCAACACAGTTGAATGGGTTGGTGAGAGAAAACTTTTGGAGGCACTCAAAGGTTTATTGTTCAAGTTATATATTAAATGTGCTTGTTTTATTGAGGGTTTGGTAGAGGGTTTGCAGAGGTAGAGGCAGAGTACATTTTTCAGGTTGTGGTTCCAATGTTGGAGTCAGGCAGGAGATTAAAGCTCACATAGAGTGGTCCTGTTGCACATATATGTTAGTTATGAAGGTCTACTTACAAACATTAACTTGTTTTTATGGTCAAAAACTATGTTTAAAAATGGCTTCTTCACGACTCCCCGATGCAGTCCCTTTTATGACTTTGACCCGGAGTCGGACCCAGAGTCAGAAGACACTGTCGCTCGTGAAACACCTCCACAACGGACGTTATTCTTCTTCTGCGGTTCAATGTACGCAACCCTATGTGCCCGGACTAGTGCCCGGAGCAGGAGGATCTGCTGTTCAGGAGAACCGCTGTTTACGTAACCGGACCGGGTTTTTTCAGAGATCTCGCTGAGCCAGAGATTACAATAAAACAAAGCGTTCTCTGCAGTGGCTGAACTGTTTGTTTTGAACCTTCAGGGCTTCTTAAACAAGGTAATGACGCAGATACACACTTAAAAAACAGCGTTAATTGGAACTTTCGGTCTAGGTCCGCTTTAAACTGTATGAGGTTTCAGTAAATACATCTCTGTGGACACAAAAAGGAACTTGTGTATGTGTGCAAGAAATAGCATTTAAGGTGGCCTCTACATACCCAAAAGGATTTCATACACTCTCTGACTGGTTTGTGTTTTTGGGCTGCTGTATAGAAATATGACGACAAAATACAGCGGCCTCTGTAAAGCAAGGCCTAAATTGTACATAAAGTACACAGTAAAGCTACACAATCCAAAACATTTGAATTCTAAAGTGATTATACACATTAATAAAATGTCCTATATATTACAAGTAATCCACAGTCGAGGTAGATTTCTCCAAATTAACTTTGTATCTCACTTGATATAGTGGATGAAAAATATCATAATTTGAAATATGTCGCAGTCTCTCCCAAGGCAACAGTATCAATAGAAGTCATTGCTGCACTATATAGCATCAATGTTGAGGTAGTTACTCAAAAAAAGTAACAAGTTACTAGTTACTGCTGTAAATTGTAATGAGATTACTTTACTAGTTACTGGATTTCAAAAGTAACTTCACTACTTATTACTTTACTTTCCCGTTTCTTAATTTACCGTGTAGATATATGTACAAACATCACTTAGCCTGCCCACATAGTGTTTATTGTATAATGTATACATAATGGCATGTAAAAAAAACTGGATCATTTCTATATGCGCAGTTGTATCCATACATCCATATATGACACTTACATAATGATCTTTATGACAAGGATCTAGTAAAGTTTCAAATTTATTATTAGGACATGGATAACATGGACATTCTCCCTGCTGCTCACAGACACTGCCATCTGCCCTGGACCACTGTCACCCGTGTGTAAGTACACACTGCATTAAAGTAAACTGCTTGTAATGATGTCACATGCAGTCTGGTCTGTAAGACGGATGTCTCAAAATGAAATGGAAGTTAATCTTAGCATATGATCTATTATCCACAACAATTTCAAAGGAGGTTAGACCTGGCGTGAGAAATTGTCATAGTCTACGTCCACGTCCATATTGATAAATCCGAAACTTTGCATGGAAATGATCACCAATGCCAATGTGACTGAGACAGACAATGCTTAAAGGTGCAGTATGTAATAAATCTAAAGCAACTGGCCATAAAATCCTCCTAATATGTCACAGAGACTCAGGAATAATGTTCATATAACAAACTGAACTCACCAACAACAACAACAACAACAGCCAAAATATTTGCATTAAAAAAAATATTTTGCAGACTGCAAATCATGTTTATGTTTTGAAATCATGTTTTGGCATGTGGCGCCACCTACCGCCATCTACCAATCATTGCAGTCAGTAGAGTCTCCGCTGCCGAGCAAACCACGGGTTGCCAGTTACGTCAGAAAACAAAACCTAAAAGACCTCGGTATTTTGAATTTGAATGTAGTAACCGTTTTGACCACATTCTTACATATGGCACCTTTAAATTGTGGCTGACTGAATGATGCTGAACAGTAGCAAACATAAACAGCACAACAGGGAAAAACATGCCAAGTTCAGGAACTCTGAAATTAAGATGACATTTTACTTTCCTCTTCCAAATGGAAGAAAGAAATGAGAGGAATAGTTAAAGAATCATTTGAGAAACATAAAATGCAGTAATATTCCCTTAAGTTATGGCTGAAGTGCTAAGCAGATGTTTTTGCTCATTGATGCAAATATCAAGGGATCTGTTGTGGTCTG
The DNA here is from genome assembly GCF_963457635.1 of Microchirus variegatus. Lineage (NCBI taxonomy): Eukaryota > Metazoa > Chordata > Actinopteri > Pleuronectiformes > Soleidae > Microchirus > Microchirus variegatus. Next base: position 25,169,867 of record NC_139816.1, read on the forward strand.
GATGATATCTTGATATCAGACTTGTCAGGACTCCAGCCAGCAGCCTTCACAACCTGCCAAGTAACTTGGACAACTTGGAGATCAGTGAGATTATCTTTGGTCTCTGAAGACTGAAAAATTAAGACAGCTCAGCATGACCCTAAAGTCAGTGAGGCCATTTGCCATAAAAATTGACTGTAAGAGGCTGTAAATCACAAGATTACATAATACACCTAACACATACAGGCAAAACAGCTTAGACATACTGGGAAATCTGACCAGTGGCCACAGGTGAGGTCACTTCCATTAGAGTATTCAGAAAATGACCCTGTTAAGCTTAACCTTGAATTACGTATATATCAATCAAAATGGGGCTGAAAAATGGCATTCAAGTGTTTTGCCTTTTTCTCTGCGAAGCTTCCCCTCTATAGTTTCAGAGTTTCATCATTTTATGGCACCACTGTGAACATCCATCCATCCAATGTCGGCTGTATCCTCACTGTTGTAAAATCTCACAGCTGATGCTCCCTCCTCCCTTCCCTGTGCTGACCATGTGCATTTGTTTTCGACAGAAGCCGGTTGCATGTTTACTCGTGTGTGGCCCCTCTCTCAGTCAGACAGTCTTTTCCTATTTCTTGCTTCCTCCGAAAATGTTTTTCTCTGCTTCTTATTCACTGCCATGATGAACAGTATTGCTGCCTTGATTGCATAGCCAGTACTAGGCTGTATGTGTGTGTGTGTGTAGTGCTGAAGGAAATATAAACAAACTAATATTGTTTGTGAAAATTTCAAATGAGAAGCAGCAGCATTGTTCCATTACAGTAGAATACTATAGTGGTTGCTACTCAACATTGTGATTGCTATTGCCAATGGTAAAATAATACTCATATACCAGCCCATATTAGGTGAATTAAAACATAAGCTTTTATGACTTTTTTATTGGAAATGTTATAACATATGTAATATCACTGGAAATTGTTTTTTGTCTGCCGTCGTTAGTGTTTATTGGTGGGTAAAATATAGAAATCCATAACAATCCAGTGTTTTCCATTTCTGTTGAAAGTAATTTATTTTGCCACTTTGTCTGCTAATCAGATTAATTAACGAGGCCTTTTCAAGAAAGGTTAAGTCACTTAAATTGACACTGATGGTGTATGAGCTGTACAATGATGTCTGTTATGAGACTGGAAAATATTACTACAGTATTAGTGATGGACATTCTTTATCTGAGGACTGTCAGGCTGTACAGCGGACCCAAGCGCAGGCAGCGTTTCAGAGTTCAAAAGGATGGGATTTATTCGACAAGATGGTCACACAAAACGAGTCAGGACACAGGCAGAGAGACGGGCCGCAGATCAAAAAAGGTAGTCAGGAAAAACCAGCAGGCAGATAAATCCCAAAAAAAACACATCAGGGACAGTAATCAAGAGAAGAAATAAAAGCAGATAGACACAACAGGAGACACAAGACACAGGCATGACAAGGACTTTTTGGACGTGCATGGCATGACATTCTAATGGGAAACAAAAGAGTACAGATAGAGTAGTCTGTAAGAATATAAATGTGCAGTGAAAGTAGTATCTTATATTAGAGGGGAAATCTGGGCATAATTGGCTCTGATTTCAAATTTGGAATTAAAGCAAATTTAATCCTATAGTTGATATAATGGTTTGTGTTGCTTTTCTTGGAATAGGCCTGCGCAGCTTTTAAGTGCTTCTGATTACCGGTAATGAGTTTAGGACGTGCTTTCCAAAAGTCTTCACACAAAATGTATCACATCACAAGCTAATGCCGTGGACAGCTCACCAGAGTGATTATGCAAGAAAAACGTTTGCATAAACAAGTCAACCTTATAATCCAATGCCCGTTTTATCCAATCCCTCACTTCCTCTAACACCATCACTAATAAAAATATCCCTGACCATCACCACTCTCTCTGCTGGCTGGAAACTCAGTGACACCATTACACTCTGCATTCCTGCGTTGTGAACTTATTGGCTCCTGTTTTCTGTTGGTACAATATTGCTCCAAATGAATCGGAGGGCGCAGCTGTTTCAGTCTCGTTTAAAACCTCAACTGCACCACAACCAAATGTTGGTTTTTGCTTCCACAACCCTAGAGATAAAAGGGAATTTCCAGCATTATGGTTTCCATACATATTTAAAAAATGGTTGAAGCTCTACTGCACCATTTAATTGGACTAATGTCCTTGCCTCAGTATAAGCACCAGCAGAGAATCAATTTATTGGTTGGAATGTGATTTCTCTGCATGTTAGTGAATTGAGCCAACAGAGCATAAATTCAGTCAACTTTTCAAAAAACATATTTGTCTTTTCTCTGAAATGGCTTCTTCTATTATTTCCAGGTCAAAGTCCAGTGGTGGTAACTGTGAAGCATGCATGAGTGTCTAGGCCAGTTGTGGTCCAATCCAATGGTAATTCAAGTAACAACCACATTATTTGGATGTGTTAATCCGACCGATATGACAAATTTGATTTAGCACAATTTCAGTCACACTAGCATGTTTATTTAAAAGTCCAGTTTTAGTCGAACTAACACAATAATATATATATATATATTTTTTTTAACGGTGCATAAATCTACTGACTATGGGTTTATGTCTGTTACTTTTCTCTGTAATGGTACCACCTCCCATCCCACTGTGCAAACAATAACAGCATGGCCTTCTTCCCTTCCCTGTGTCTCTGTTTACCTATGTGTCAAATTAACTGTCAGGCTCCAGTGGTGGTCTGTCTCAGTTAACCAATTTGCGAGGAAGTGTGCTGCTTTTACCTTCCACCGGGATCTAGTGTACCCTTGACAATATATCCAGTTGCCAAGGAAATGTGATATCCAAACAAACGTAGCGGGGGGATTGTTGACTCAGGATATTGCTAATGTTTTACATTAGCCAACACAAGCCCTGGTCTGTCCTGGCTGAGGAACATGCAGCAGGAGAGTGATCCAAAGCCGGACAACTGTGCAGGCTTTTAATAGTGTACAGCATCACCCAAAAGAGATGCACATTTCCTGTCCCACACAGGCTCTGTGAAATGAAATATTGTAGTTGCCAGAGCATTTGTTATGGCATTTGGCATATGTTCTTATCTTCAGACAGCACTGTTCTTTATAATGAAACCCCTGACATCCTGTCTCCCCTGTTTTACCTCCGCTGTCTCTCCAGTGCAGCATCAGTATAACACTTCTTCATAAGAGGTTTTGTGGTTGTGTGGATTACTATTAGACAGTCATAGAAAATAGCATAAACTTTACAGATGAATCAACGAAACATCTGAAAACAAAATGAATAAATCAAACCATAAACAATGAACATATTTACCCTGTAAACAGTCCTTCAGTACCATGGTATAAATAAAATAGAGTAGAATAGAAATACTTTATTCATCCCCAAGGGGAAATTGTTGAAAGTATTAGTATTTCTATTCTAAAAGCTAACTATTCTCTTAGTCTGACTAAATCTGGACATTTAAAATGCAAGTTAACCTTCTGACTAGGGATGGGAATTTCACACATTTTTAGAGTCGATTGTCGAGGTCCACGTGTCGAATTTTTTTATTTTATTTTTTTCACATCAGCAGTAACAGCAGCAATGCGGGGGTGTAAACTATTCTACACTGTACTACTTCATTTTATGCTCAACAACATGGCTGTAATGTCCATTATTGACCATCAGAACAGCGATAATAAAAATGAGGGGCAAAAAAAAAGGAAAAAAAGCTCTCCGCTGGAACGCGTGTGTCGCCACTCGCCAGACGCCTCAGGTTTTTGAACCTGCGCTCGTTAGGTGTCCACCAGAGTGAAGTACAGTGATCCTGACTGAGTGAGATGCCGTCTTCATTTAGCGCTCGTGTTATGTCCCCCACTCACGTCCTAAACTTAAGCGCAACCTCGTTCGCACTGCACGCACACACACACGCTTGGATGCGCACAGCCACTCGAGAGAACGAGCCGGTGACGCGCGCACCATCATGCGAGAGCGCAGAGAGCCTGGACAGCAGGATCACCTTTTCGTGCACAACTTCTTTAACCTCCATGGTCGTGAACTTTACGTGTTTGTGACACTTGTGACTTTTTTTACTATAAATTTTTTCTTGTCAAGGTGAGCACGTGTTTGATTGTCGATCGATTTGTCGACAAAAAAGTTCCATCCCTACTTCTGACTGAAACTGTACTAAATGGAATTTCTCAAAATCTGAATAATACACATACACAGATAATTGGGAGTCGATGATGATTGATGATAAAAAGACAGAACGAAGCTTGATGTGCTAATGACTATAGTCGCCACATAAAGCTATTGTAAAAGTGTCGAGCAACAGAGATGGACAGCAGACATTTGGAAGGGCAGGGGAGAAAATTAAAAAGGCACATACTGCGAAGCATTACCCACATTCTCACACAGGTACACTGAACATCGTCATGCCAGGGCAGTGGGGAACTTCATATTATTGGAACGGCACCCGCAGGAAACGTCGTTGCAAGGGCATCTTGTAAGGCACTGCATCACTCTTCTCCACTCGGAAGATATGGATACTTTTTTGGATGGATATCTATTGGATACATTATTTTTTTCAAAATGTATATTATGCTTTATAGGCGAAGTAGGCCACTTCCGTTTTTACCAATCTAGAGGGTACTTTAGCTGAAGAGGTCACTTTTTTAGCAGCAGAGTTTTTGTCTGTTATGGCACCAGGACGCCACCCCTGCTCCCCCGTGCACACCACTGATGTACAGTCACAGCTGCTTGAAACTTTCCTTTTCTGTTGTACACCTAGGATTTCCTGTCTGTGTAGTGATCTGGTTTATTTCAACTGATGCACGGACCACTTTCTCTCTCTCTCAACACATTCACAATTGATCAGGATGATATAATGCATCTAACTAAAATAGGTGTTATCACTTTTTTAATCTTAATTTTCTTGTTTGTTTTAATTTAATTCTAATATGGCAAGGTGGTAACAACACAGTTTTCTCTAGTTGTGACAAAGACGGTGACTAGACAGGCTGCTGAAACACGATGTGAAATGCAGGTCAGTCAGTCATAGACAGATGGTGAACCATGTCTTTCAGTAGCTTGATCACTTGAGTAAATCGCAGGACTGTGGTTATCCTTCGCACCTGGCAGCATGGACAGTTTAAGCACACACATGGAAACCAGCAAGCTTTGCTCATCTACACACAGAAATCTGTTTTCGTGGGAAATTCATCCCTTTGAGTCTTTGTGAGGGAAATAGATGTGCTTTTTATGATTCCTTTTTTTTGTCAGTAAACCTCATTTATAAGATTGGGAAACAGGCAATGGAAACTCACACATTAAACAGAAGCTTTTAGTAGCTGCTTTTTTCACACACTCAGATACACACTTTACACACACACACACTTCACCAGAAATTGTAAACACACACGGAATCAAATGCACACATACAAGAAATACACATGGAATTAACCCAGTCACTTCACCACAAACTAACCAGGGCCATTTGAAAAAGTGAAGCAGAGACAATGGCGCAACTCTCCGGCCGGGTCGTCTGATTGACACACAAGGCTATAATTCCCTGCATTTTGGAGAGGCTTTCCAAGCCATACTGACGTCTATGAGACTGGAGCGAGACAAGTTATGGCCACTGTTTACCACCACAAACTTCCCCATCACTATAGGACTGCCTCTATAAGTAGCACAGAGTAACTGAACAGATGAGGCAGCTTTAATACACACCACCCCCACCCACCCAAACACACACACACAAGACAGAGAAACACAGAAGTAGAAGACGAAGAAGAGAGGGAGCGAGAGAGAGGCCACTGTGTAAGAACAACTCCACTTAAACTCAGTTGATTCCTACACCCCCCTCCCCTCCCGTCCCCCTTTTCCTTTCCACACAACCCCTCCTCCCACAGCAGACACTGGTGCCAAACTGCCGGGTCGTGGTGGCGAGGGCACATGTGGTGTGCGTCTGCGTGTCTCTGCCTGTGTGTGTATTGGGAATTAAGATGCAGAGCCAGGACATACCTTAGGGCCATTAGTTCAGTCCTCGCTGGCATCAGCAGAACACGACTTTAATTGGACACAGTAACTGCAAGATCACAGCAGCCCCTGCTAGTTTTGTAAAATTAGTAAATTGTCTGTCTTGTCTTCTAGAGTGTGTCTTTGTTGTGGAAGGTGTGTTTATAAGGGAAAAGGGGAGGGATAATATGCAGCATATGACATGGAACGTGCCTCTGGAGGGGCACTAAACAAGGAAAACTTGTCTATTTGTATTTATTTTTTAATTCTACATTTGAACAGTCATTTTCTGAAGAAGCACAGGACTCCTCAAATGATCCCATGTGATCTTTATTTTAGCTGTCCAGTATAACATTTTATCTGTTTAACTGTAAATGTATTGGTGGTTAAATAATAAAAAAAAAACATGTGCTGTAGGTTGTAAAACTAAAAACAGTAGTGTGGATGGAGGTGTTGTTATCATTGTTTAAATAAATTATAACAATGCATGTGATTCATGATGAAAGTTAGGGTGGACAGCCAACAAATTTTAAATAATGACTTGCACTCGAGACACCGTAGATTTAGAATTATTCAAGTAACATTACACAGATTACATTACCAGTATTACCTTTTTATCTGGGTTTTCCCCAAACATTGTATATGGGAACCTATCATTTAACTATTGCAGCCTCATTCATAATACAAATAAAAGTACAATTTTATTGAAGAGTGCAAATGTGCATACTCTGTGTTTTTGACTATTATTAAGTTTCTATGACTTAATATTATTAATTGAAATAGATAAACCAGAGACACTATAGAGGTTATTTGGCAACTCATAAAATATTTTCTGTGAGTCATGTGTGGGTCCTGACCCAGTCTCTGAAAATAACGTATTCATTATATTTATTAATTTGAATTTTTCTCACCATATTTATTCAGACAGCACTACCTTGGCTTGTGTGTGTATGTATGTGTTTGTGTGCGAGTGTGTGTGATAGTTGCCCCAGTGTTTTTTGTGTGTTTTGTTTAGGTTTAGTAAATTCAAGTTTTAGGTACAAATAAAGTAAGCTGAATTTGAACAGTGAAGGTATGATTGAGTATGATGAGTATGTGTATGATGTATTACAGTATGTTGGATTACTGCCTACAAAGCAAATTGGGAGCATTAAAGTTTACTCAACACTATTCAATACAACAACTCCTCATTGTATGCACAACAAATATCAGACATACAACCAAAACATTCTAAAACTGGCCTTGGGAACGTTATGTGTGGAAATCTTTGACCATGTTTGTTCAAGAATGAACAAAAGACATTTGTTGAGAAATAGTAACATGACCAAAGAATCTGTGATTCAGTGTGCTAATTTATTGGAAAAAAAACATTTCAATTAAGAAAATGTGAAATGTGTCATGTCAGAAATCTAACTAACTGTATGTGATTTTACACGTTTTCATGTGACCGTCTTTGAACTGCATCACAAACACTGTAATCTGTTCTCATAGACTTATTTTCCAACACTGCTCGCTGGAATTCTGCATTTCTTGTCTCCAAAACCCACAGTGCTCAAACTGTACCCAAGTGAGCGCTGTACATGTTTATAGAAGCTATGTATACTTTCACAATGTCTGGCTGCAGTGCTGAAATGATCCCACTTTTCTCTTCCAAACAATGGCAGAAATAGAAAAGTGTTATCCACATGAAACTGCGATTTCCATCATAAAAAGGCCACTCTTTGTTTTCCGTGGTTCCTGTGGTGAGTGCGGAGGCCCGGGCCCATGAAGATGAATGAGTCAGTGCATTGATAGCAACTGGCATAGAAACACTGTAGCTCTTTTGAGCTGTGGAGTCCTTCTAGCCATTCGCCTGTCCACCCATGCTTCCTCCCCGTCCACCCCACACATGCTCATCAGGCATGTGGATGAGCACAAGAGCCTCCCACAAATCCTCATTTCCCTACAGAGAAGCATTCTCTCATCTCTCTGTCTCTCTTTCGTCCTGAGTGGACCGGCTGCGGTAATGTGTGTGTTCCTGGTTCTCTCCTTCCGTGGCGGGGAAGGCATCTTGGAGCTCTGCCTGGACATTTGTGATTCATCAGTGAGTTTGGTTGCTGCCTTTGTTCTTAATGGCACTGGTGGAGAGGGTCCAGTAAAACAGTGATGACGCACTGCTGTGCTCCTGGCGCTCAACCTAAAACGCAACTACTAAACCCCCCCAATTCCACAGTCTTCACCGCCACCCCCAAACTTCTGCGAGCCTCTGCTTCCTCATGACCTCCTCACATGCCACACCCTCCCACCCACACCAACAAACAAACTCAGTCCCACATATCCGCTAACAAAAACCTCAGTGGAACTAAGCAAAAGGAGGCACTATTTAATTTCACATTTCTCAAGAACAACTCACAGCCCCATTTCCCCTCAGCTAAATCTTTTAATTCCCTGGCGTCACCTTCTCCCCTCTTCTCTTCTGTCATCACCACCTCTGGTTTTATGTGATTTTCCTTAAACTCTTGAGTTAGTAAATAAAGTCTTGAGTATTTGGAGTCCACGTGGAGCCAAAAGAGCACCATGGGATCTGTACCAGTATGTGTGTGTTTCTGGGTGTTAACAGTGTGTATGTTTTACCATGGTTGTTTGGTCAGAGTTGCATCAGTGGGGTGGCTCATGTGTGGCATATCTCACCACGCATGGTTGGAGCAGACAGACGGGGGAGCTGACAGAAGTTTAGCAGAGGGCCTCGCGATCCATCAGTCTTCATGAGCTGTTCAGCTCAAAAGGAGAGAGGGAGGCAGAGCAAAGATGGAGACTAGAAGGAGATGTAGTATCAGGCTACATTGGAGAAACCACTGGTAGTCACCATGATGTGTGGTGTGTGGTGACGTTGCAAAACACTAATTGTCATGAACACTTCTGCCTCATCTACAGTAAGACAGACTGACAGACAGACACTTGACGTACCTAGAGACTTTAACAACTGGTGTGTGCTGATCAGGTGGTAAGTCAGCCTATTAAAATATTTCCTGGTCCTATAAATGTCTTCTTTTCAGCCTTTTCAGCTTTTCAGCCAACTGTTTGTCAGACAATGCACTGTTTTCATCATAAAAGTGAAGTTTGGTAGCTATTGTGCTCCAAGAAGCCAAAACAGTCAGACATAGGCTAATGGGAGAGAGAGCCCCACATATCCAGAGAGACGATGGAGGTGAATTGCTGCTATGAAACGTATGACCCACAAGCAATGGATTTTGTGATTAGTTCTTGGTAAATCATGGACTCAGACTAGATTTACCAAGAGCTTGTCTAACCCTAACCCACAGCAATATCAACACTGCCCATTGCTAATGCTAATGTTCATCAACATTAGGTTAACATGGCACTTAAACTTTCAATGACAACAATGCTATATTTGGCCGTTAGATTTGAAGGTTTGTCACAAATGCATCCATTTATAGCTCTCCCACTTCAATTGAAGAAAATGGATTAAGTTTCCCACACATCCCCATCAATTCCAGCATCTCTCCGCATAACAACCCTGCAATTCTGCATTCTATGAAGCAACAAAGCGGTATGCTCCAGGGAACTATTTACAAGCACAGCACATTTTGGGAGAGTTCATTAAAGGTGCCATCCACATTTCAGGACAAGCTAGCGAGATAAGACTGACTCCTGTCCCCTCCTTTGGATGCTTTTGCGGAAGTCACACCCCCACAAACCTGAATGTGCACATGACTTCACAGCTTGGCAGCAGACCGAAGTGACATTTTTGCACACTACATCTTTACAATCCTTTCATGTCCTTCAGCTGGTGCCATTATTGAAAAGCTGCATTGTCCATCTCTTTTTGTGCAAAGCCACATCAATTACATTTATTCTCTGAATAGGTTTATATGCATTTTTTAGATGTTTAGTGGTCAAATGGGCTGTGAATTCTGTTCAGCCATTGCTGAGAACGCTGTGTTTTATTGTAATCTCGGGCTCAGCGAGATCTCTGAAAAAACCCGGTCCGGTTACGTTAACACCGGTTCTCCGGAACAGCAGATCATCCTGCTCCAGGCACTAGTCCGGGCACATCCGGTTGCTTACATTGAACCGCAGAAGAAGAATAACGTCTGTTGTGGAGGTGTTTCACGAGCGACAGAGTCTTCTGACTCTGGGTCTGACTCAAAGTCATAAAAGGGACTGGTGAAGCGGGGAATCACTTAAGGGTATCTCTCAAGTCTTACTGAATGTTTTTTTTTTTTACATCTTCAGGAAATAAAATCACAAGAGAAACTTCATGTAACTTAAATTCTTAAATTCTGTTAAAATTTTGGCAGACTGACAGAATAGTATATAGTGAGTTTGCTTTTATATTATTATGAAATTGATGTGTATTGATGATGTGTAAATCCTTAAAGTATAAAGAATTTCACAAAAGTTCACAATTGTCTGTGGCAAAGGAATACATGCTTTAAAAGGCAGAAAACTTAATTCATGGTGCAAACTATATTTTAGCACATGTGCTTACTACTAAAAAATACAGTATGTACCAGTTTCTTTTTTTTGTACAATTTGTATTTGTAGTTTAATTATATAACCTGTTAATAGCCTACAATATTTACAGAATAGGTGAATAAAAGGTAAATAAGGTAAGTTATTACAAAATAATCATCAGAGATGAAGCAGCACAATTTTGTGGCAAACTTCAAGGAATTCACCCGTTATCTAGAACAATCAGTATTCAACAACAGCACACATTATATTCTCATGTTAACATTATTTAAATGTGGCCACAGATGTATTGGTGTAGTGGTTAGCACTCTGGCCTTTGCAGTAAGAAGACCAAGCCTTTCTGCATGGAGTTTGCATTCTCCCTGTGTGTGTGTGGGTTTTCTCCGGTTTCTCCGGCTTCCTCCCACAGTCCAAAAACATGCAATATGGGGATTAGGCAAATTGGACACTGAATGGTTGTTGCTTGCTGGTTGTATGTCAGCTGAGATTGGCACAGCACCTCCGCGACCCTCCTGTGGAGGATAAAGCGATAGAAAATGGATGGATGGATGGATTATTCAAATATATCCTACTGTTTCCATATAATATACATTTTCTCTATTGTTTTATGAGAAAACTCTCTTTTTTGGGGATTGTTTTTTTCACATAAATTAAATTGACAATATATTTTTTTTTTCCAAAAAGTCCTGCACTAATACAAAGTGTTCACTTGAATGAGGGTCTTTATGGACCCCCTCTGTGCCAACCCCATGTGGTCCGTCTGTTTGGAAAAGGAAATGGGAGGGCCTTGTGGATCATGTAACTAAATTCAGACTGATTTGGGTCAAGTCATGTGACAGGGAAAGTGATTTTCCCTTTTTGTTTTGCTTTTGAAATGTGCCCTACACAGAGCATTACCTGGGCTGTGTGGCAAGAACGATGACCTTTTGTGATTATTCCCTAAAAAATAAAATACATTCCTCTAATAACATGGCATTGCTATGGTTCATGACTCCTGGGTATCAATTTTAGAAATGGTCTAATGGTATATCTGGTGTCTGAGTGGGTCTAACATGATACACTTGCATTTATGGTGGAAACACATTTGTCTGGTAATGGTTACCAGACAAAATAGAGTTGGGGCAAAAGACATTTAATACAACTGCTCAGACATTTATGAATGGAAAACACATCATTCCACACCAATGCAGTTCATGACAAGCAGGATCTTTGTGACTGTTGTAACCAATGTTAATGGTTTTCATTTTATTTCTGTGAATTGGAACGACTGGTTTGGTATAATCAGACTCTATGCAACTAAAGGGTGAGCACTACAGCAAAGCACAACCTCCATAACGTAGAAGATGACTGATCATTGAGATGCTTTGCTTTTACTTTGTCTGCCAAGCTTTCTCCATTCTAGCAAGTTCACAATACCAACATTAATCGCACAATTTTTAATTTAATAATTCAATTTGAACTTCTGGGTCTGTGATTACACGTGAGTGCACAAGTGGAAGTTAGGTGACTAAACAACTAAAAGGAGACGAGCAGGTAGATGTGGATAGATGGGACGCTTAAAAACAGGATTATGACATGACATGAGAGACTGCTGACTGTTTCCAGTTTAAAACTGTAAGTATTATTTAAATCTATAATTGTCTGTTCAGTATTGCCACTATAATAGCAAAGATGTTGGCTCAATGCAAATACCACACCAAACTATGATGCTCCATGAGTTTCATTGTGTCTCGATTATTGTTATCATGATGATGAAGTTCTGGTGGTAACTATCAGCAACTTGTAATCACTTTTATAACCATGACAACAAAGTTATTGTACAACTGCTGCTCTAATGGATGAAGAACCTATTGGAAAAACAAAAATTAATGTTTCCCTTGAATTATCTAGACTGTGGTAGCCCTTCATAGTTTTCATTTATCCACCAGAGTTTTATCATGAACCAAAGCAGTTTTTAACCACTCCAATAGGAACATAAGATATCATAAATTTGTTGCATTGTCCATCCTGCATTGTAGATAACTGTTTGCTTCATGCTCACTTTTCTACTAGGCTTGACTTTCATAACATGTCATCTGGCATCTGTTCTGCTCAACAGTATACCACTGCTGAAGAGACATAGTTCTAAAATTCGTAATAGTAAGCTAATGATAAGATTATTGACATTGAAAGTAGCACTATCTTGCTACGGCAGATATTGCTAAGCTGGAAGAGATGATGTTTGCAGCTAAATGTGTAGCAAATGTTATTTTATTCTATCAATCAATCTTTATATCTTTGGTTTTTGTTTTAGGGAAGCCTTTTAGTCTCCTTGTAATAAGGATTTATGATTTTAAAAAGCGGACACTGCATGGATCTTTAATACAGAGGGTAACACTGTAATTTACCTTGTCTGCATTAGGATGTATCCTGATTTATGTTGTTTCTACTATAATGGCAATGAGTGAAATAAATGAAAAATAACAACAACATTAGCTGTAAAGCTGAGTGGCTGAGGTCATATGGAGCTCTCTCAATGCTCTCCCAGACGTTCTTCATGTGCCCTCCAAATCACGCTGTACTTTTTTGAGTGAACTCTCCTGGTTTTTCCAAGAAAGTTCAAGTTCAAAAATCATCAGCTTAAGCCCATTACGTGCCATCCAGCTCCGTGAGAAGCCTCAGGCGGGACCAGACTCATCCCCATCACCGACAAAGACACACCTTTGTCTCATAATTGAAAGCGAGACAATAGGAAGGGTTATTATTTTCAATTTTACCCCCTCCCCCCCTTTCCCCCGTACACACACTTCCCCATTACAAACTTCAGAAGACTCTTTGGTAATAATTTTCCTCCATCAATAGAATGTGGGATTTTCCCCCTCTGTCTCACAAAGACATCCCATCACTCAGGTTTGCCATTTAGCAAATCAAACATGGCACATAAAATGGGCGTCTTTGTCAGCAGCCTCTGTGTGTGGGACAGGAATAGGGGCTTATTCATGCTGCTGTAGGGTGAAGGGAGGGAGGGCCTTTCTAACCACTGTTGTGCAGTAACCACAATCACAACAACACAAGTGAATTACTGTACTTATATAGTCTGATGTCTTTTCAAAAGAGTAGTATCCTCAAATTTGAACATGCAAACTATCCATATTAGCATTTTATCGTATTGTATTTTTCATGTTGTGTATGCGAATAGGACTCTACATCCATTCATTCATCCATTCATTCATTGTCTGCTGCTTTATCATTAAACTGTCATAGTGCAACAGTGAAGTGTGCCTTTGTTTGACATTTTGAACTCTTGTATATACATTTTAATCATTTACATTTACTGTAGATGGCAGTGTTGTCTGTTGAGAGTCATTATGCATTTCAGTCGTACAGTAATACCGTTGCCTTTTCTTGTATGTAATAATTGCCTTTTGAACGGCATGGTCAAAGGTTTGGCTTCTGGAATAATGAGGCAAGAGATCACGGAACCGTTCAGCCGGTTCTCTCACTGAGGAAGCTCAGTTAATGAAAGAGTGTTCATGTTTTAGCACCAATACAGACACGCTGAAATGATTCACCCAGGGCCTTTGTTGGAAATATGATCACATAATCAACACAACAAAATAATTCTATCTATCTATCTATCTATCTTAGCCCATAGTCTATACTTACTGTAGAATACCACAACTGCAGACTGCAGCAACATCACTCCCACTGTTCAATTGTTTGTTTTGTTTAAGTTCTGTTCATTTTTTTGTTAGTTTTTTTTGTGTGAAAAAAACTCTAGTTGAGATCTCGTAATTGCAAATTTCAGTTAGCAAAAGGTGTTCATTAAGTGGGATAACCCTTTACTTGATAATGCTAAACTTTATTAAATTAAATTTTATATTATTATTGATTGCTTTAAAAAATATATAATTTGGGTTATTTTTGTATTTATATTTTTTGTTTTCTTTGTTGTTATTTAATGTTTTTACTTTATCCAACTGTTTATATATTAGGGAAATTGTCTTAATTTCATACATTGTAAATTGTATTGTAAAACAAACAAAAAAAAAAGTTAGAAACTGCAGTCTCTGGTCATCCAAATCATATGTTGGCACTGGTTGCCCATTTTTGAAGGATACATTTGTGTATCCTTCACAGTGGTGGCTATCCCAGAAATATTTGTGCGCCAGCGGGAGAGGCTTTTTTTTGTAAAGACAATGCGAGAATGGTGGAGCTATAATCATGATTTGATTATCATTTCAAAGCTGGCAAAGCAAAAGTAGTTTCAGCTGATTCTTCATCTTTTTGAATCATTATCATAAAGAGATATATGTAAATATACCGGATTTTGGGGATTTATTGGCTGATTAGAGCTCAGATCAACAGTCAGACGTCAAGGGGCCGTAGAAATTGTGATTCAGAACTGTTGAGGGCAGCGTTTAGCCTCTTGGTGTAAAGGCTGACAGATTTAATAGGAGAAGATGTGTCATCTCCTTCCACATCGGGAAGCCACTTCAGTGTTTGCAAAAACAATTAAATGGAAGTCTATGGGAAACTTACTTACTTACGAGCTGATGTATAATGTCAGTCAAATTTACTGAGATTATACATATTTTCTTGAAGAGTTATCTGTCAGTAGCTAGTTTCAGGTCTCAAACCTTTTCAGATAACACTTAATAATAAGTACACTCTTAAACATACAGAGTGTGTATGCTTAATATTCCAAGGCCACCCCAATGGCCCTTCCAAGGCCATTGGGGTGGCCTTGGAAGTATGAAGTGTGTGTGTATGAAGCAGGGGTAAAAGAACGATGTATCCTGAGGTTTTCAGACACCATATTTGTCTTCAATTTCTACCCTTTTTCAAACAAGTTCAGTCACAGTTCATGAAACAGAGCACCTCCATTTACCATTCTCTTTTGACAAGCCTGTACTTTATGTTGTGCACACTCATACAGGCAAGGAGAGAGAGAAATATAGTGTGTACATACAATGTAATCACAACATGGGTCTTTCCGGTCTTTCTTCATTTTATTGTGAAATTCACTTATTTGACATGCTAAACATTTTGATTATATAAAGCTGGATGTTACTATATTATAGATTAAAACCAGAATAAATCAAAAGAAGAAGTTGAAGAGGCAAGGGAAAGTGGGAAGCGGGAATGCTGGATGCAAAATGCTGCAAAACATCAAAACACTACCAAGCAACTATAGCTCAAATATTGCAATGTCTGCAATTGTCTCATTGAATCCACAGGAAAACCTGACTATGCACTTCCCATTTACTCTTTGGAGACTTTTAGCTTCCTTGTGTTTTGGCTTCTCTTGCCACATTGTTCACATTAATCCAATTTCTAGCCACAGCAACCAGATATTTTAAAATGAAAGGTCAATAAAAACCCACTGAACACTACCTTTCCTCTACCAAGAAGAAGGCTGTGACTATCTGATGTCCTTAAATGATTTGCAGCAAAATAGACAGATTTCCCTTCAAGAGGTGCAGACCAAAACAAAACTAAAACTAGAATGAATATCAGACTTTATTTACCACATAGATAGAAAGCTTGCCTCATCATTTTACCATATCAAATCGAGAAACTGAGTATTGTGTGTTCATATTTTTTTAGCTCATTTTGCTCCCCAAAGTGGCCAAAATTACAAACTGGCTTTAAGTCTTATTTGCCTTATCTTGCACATTTGTATATGTATTTTTATTTGTCATATTAACGTGGATTTACCCAATCTACATCAGGTACAGTGAGTGAATGTATGAGTCTAGTTAAAGCTTCGCAAACATGCAGGCATCTCTCATCTTGATAGATACATTTGGGTGATTTATAACTTTAATTAAAGCTTGGTCATTTTGGCAAAGAGGTCAGTCCAGTGTGTGTCAATGTGGCGCTGCCTCCAATGATCCATCAAAGGATGTTCGGTCATTCCAGGAGACGGCAGACATGATGAGAGAGACAAAAGAATCATTTGTAGGTTAGATGACATGTAGAGGTCGAGAGACTTACACACAAACATAGTTTGTAACCAAGATAAGAGTGAGAGGGGGGCACTGCCTGGGTTTATGGCCAGGGCGGGCAAAGGGGAGCAGGGGTGGTAGGAGGGAAAGACATGGATCAGAGGCACTGACGCCTTCAGACAACAATGCACTGTTTCCCCTGTAATCCTGTGATTCATTGAGCTCAATGGAAGACACTTGATAGCAGATGATAATGAAACTTCAACCCCAGACAGCCTGGCTGCCAGGGGCTTTTCCTCACCAGGCCAACAGCTACTTAATGCATGCTGCTGTCTGACCAGACTGTTCGTCTTTTATTTGCAATGTCTAACACAGGGTGGTTATTCCCAGCAATTCTATCCTTCAGGGGATATGTTTTTTTTTTTTAAATCTACTACTATCAGCCCAATTCAGAAGCAAACAATGTGTTACAATTCATTATGTGTATGTCCACGACCTGGTACAAACTTGAAAGGTGTTTGTTCTGTGTGAGCATATTGCAAAATATAAGGTCTCAACAGCAAAGTAAGCACTCATCTCGCAACTCAATCCAATATAATCATTGTAAAACTGCTTTTGTTAGGTGATGAGATATGGGCAGATCAGGCATTTATTGACCAACATGACCGAAACAAACCAAACTATAATATTTAAGAAAATAAACACGTTGGCCCTGGTGATGGGTCCAGTTTTGCTGGTATTGGTTGATGAGGTTCTAAGGCTTTTACTATTGTGTATGTGGGACAAAGCAGTGTGCTCTAGAATGATCTTTATTTTCATCAGACACAAGATGAAAACAGGTGCATTTGAAGGACAAGTTGAACATATGAGGGGAGAAAAAACAATACTTCAAACATGGCTACTTGTATTGAAAATAAATTGTAGACAACAAAGTTGGCAAAGGACATCACCCAATCCTGACTGATGTGGTCAAGTGATGACATCAGTTATATGGCAGGTGACACACACACACACCTAGTATCCAAGGTGTCATGTTTTATTTGTAACTCATCTTACAAACATGGGGAAAAAATAAATACTTATTTTCCTGATTTAAACAGATAATGTTTGTAGGGCAATGCAGTGTTCCATATGGAAAGGACTTTAAAGGTACTTTTCTTTAGATCCTGTGTTGTACTATGCACACCTGTTGTGACTGTAAAGGTGCATTAAATCAAGTTAGTTTGTCTGCAGAAAAACTGTGTCCCAGTAGCCAGGAGAACAACACAATTGAAAGTAAGGCTGGTAGAAGATCAATATTCGGAGGGTCCATATTAAACAATCATTGTGCAATCATTTTTAACATCCTAGTGATAAATTTTAGGTTGTCTATTTAAGGTTTGTCAGTAGAAAACCAAACCATGTGAGAAGTGATATTCTCCTCACATGGTTGAAGAACCATGTGGTGTTGCCTTTTTGAAGAAATCATAGATAATAAATGATGTTGATCACTTAGTTCAACAGTATTGTCTGCTTTAGATTAATTCTGCTTCATACTTAATGAATTGAACATGAATTAAAGAAGGTATTTTAGAATAAACTGCATGGCTTGCTGGAGGAATGTTCCAATTAGATGTTTTTCTTTTTTGAATAACAGCTGTAGCAGCTTGTAAAAGTCATGTTGCAGGATTCCAATAACTTTACACGCACATGAAATGTTACACTCGCTTGAAATGAAGCCTTGTATTGTCAGTGCTTTTCAGACATCCACACATTCACAGTGTTGTTAACTTCAAACTTAATGTTGGCTGTAATATTTAGAGAAAAACTGTGGTGGCTAAGATGTATGCAGGAAACTGATGTATGCCTTTTTTTTCCCTCATTGTAGCTTTCACACTCAGCATTGCACAAGCCCATAAAGTTACATTAACAGAGTATAAATGTCAGGGAAATTATGGGAACAACAGCAGCCGCAGGTAGTTAATATAAAAAGAAAGATTAATGCTGTTTAGCATTTAACATCAGCAGGGGAAAAAAGAGCAGCACAGTGAGGGTTGACGCCTGCAATGTGTGTGGCAGCATTACAGGGAGATGTCCAAGTTTCACCATATTCTGCACGGGGATTTGCCAGAGCCTATTCATGGTGAGACAGTGTTCTAGTACAGTGAAAGTAATGTGTTGTAAGCAGTGGAGGGAGGGTGGTTGGTGGTGAGGAAATATAAATCTGAGGGGAAACTCCATTGTTTTCCTCTGGTGCCTGGCTGATAGTACAAACACAGGACAACATAATGAACACATACAGAATTCATGTGCGCAAACAAACACATGCAAACATGTCACACACACTCATATAATGCTTAACATATATAGCTACATTTGCACATGCAAGTTCATGCATATCCATTCTAAGAAATACCATAACACATACTGTAAATCATTGGTTCTCAAAGTGCGGCCCGCGGGCCAATGGCGGCCCACAGAAACATTTCTGGCTGATAGTTTTAATCCAGGAGCTACTAAGCTTGTTAAATGTTTATTGGACATTACTGGATACAGACCAATAAGTGTAAACTGTACAACTGCAATCTGGTCATTAAAATTATTACAAATGGGATTTCTTTCTGGTTTTTTTTCCTTTTTTTTTACTTTGGCGGCCCTCAGTCCAATGTTGGGTTCCTAAATTAGCCCTCAGGTATCAAAACTTTGAGAACCCCTGCTGTAAATGCTCTGCAGTGCACAATCAGCCACACATGTCCACACACAGCGTTTAAGTGCAGCCTAGCAGAATGTGGTCTGGTGATAAAAGGTTTGGCTAAAGCTTCATAGAAGTTCTGGTTAAAAACTGGTTCAGTCCTGAAGCACACACTCTGCTCTTGTCCTCAGACTCTGATCTCCGTCCTACGCTGTCCCCTCCCTTCCCTCTCATCCATCCAGAGCACCACTGCCACTGAAACCCGGGTTGAAGTCATCCACACCCTTCCCGATGTCTCCAAACAACAATTATTTTCATTTCCTCATATTTTGATGTGGAAAATAAGGAGTTGGCTGAATGAACAATGACTTTACAGTTGTTATTTAAATAGCTCGTACATTGGCAGGAGACCTAAGAGTAACCGTTTCAAACGCACAAAGATACAGGAATAAGACTAAAGGCCTCTTCATAAGGGCCTTCCAATGTGTTTAACAGATCTAACTCATTATCTTCCTTATGTTTGACCATTGTACATTCACTTTAAAATATTTAGATTTTCTTTACAAAACATTCCCAAACATTTAGGTTAGGTTTTGTAACTTGTTGACACACTGTGAATGTTAATGTTATTTTTTTGTCATATGTCCAACAAGAAGGTTCCAATTGTAGCCTAAACATCGTGTCTGTAGGGCCTTTTTTCATCAGGCGTCGTATAGCCACAACAAACTACACTGTAGACTGTATCAGGGTAAAAAAAAAAGTATTGTTGGGACATGTGCCCCTCCAATTAGATTATACCAAATTAGGCACACCCATAAAGTTAATTGACACAAAGAGAAAGCGTTCAAAGTAAAGATGTGAACACTGGCATGTTAGAGCATCCTGTTTCATGAAATATGACACTTATCAAGCTTTTATATCTGAATAGGGCAAAGCTTTTAATGTGTCAGCTTAAGCGCCATGAAAATATTTCTTACAAGAAATTGTCTTAGTGTCTGGCCCCATTCAGACCTGGCATTAACATTTGTCCTCAGTGATCTGATCATGGCCTGTAGGACTGTTCACACATGGCCTTAAAATGTGTCCAGGATGTGTCTCGTGTGACCACATAATGGCATCTGTGCTTCCTCTGCCTGTTATTCAAATACACACTGACATCATGACTGTTGTCGGTCAGATGTCGTCAGATGAGGTTGGCAGTCTCTAATCCATCCAGAGGACAGATTGCTTCCATGCAGCCGAATGTGGCCAAGCACATACTCAAACCACCTCCAAATGCGTGAGCGGATGAAAGGATTTATTGGGACTGTTGAGACTTGTCATGATTGGATCACTGAGGTTGCATGTTAAAGTTCCAGTGTGTAACCTCCCCCAGACTGACGACACGTCTCAGGTGAGGCTGCAGAGCCCTCTGAAAAGATGACTCTAGGTCACTGTGTCACACACCTGATTCAACTGAATGGATCGTTCTCATGATTTTACAGTGCTTGGTGATGAACTGACCATTTGAATCAGGTGTGTTGGAGCAGGGAGACATCTCTAAAACATGCAGGGTAGTGAGTCCCCAGGACCAGGATTGAGATATCCTGCTGGTGGTCACCAATGGTTTTGAGCCCAAGATCTCTGACCTCTCTGCACAAAGGCAAGATCTACCTATTCAAGTATTGAGAGAAAGAAAGCCAAAATAGTTCCAACTTGTGGCCTTTTAGTGAGGCAAACTCTGCCATATAAATCAGGTTTTGGCCTTTGATTTAAGAACTGTATATCACACCATTAATTTTAAGTCGCATTAAACTCATACCAGCACAAAGTAAAAAGGCATGTGGCTTATTTTCTATTTACATTACTGAATCATGTTCATAGTAGAAACAAACAAAGATCGACACACTTTATAATGAGTAAATCATATGTAGTGCCGTTGCTCAGAGTTAACTGTGAAGCTTAAGAGTGAATGCATACCTTTAAGAGTCACGTGTGCCCCCTATGACAGAGCAGAGTTACGTGAGGCGTGAATGTGTCTTGTTCTTAACCTGTTGGTAGAAATAAATGCCCACACTCCTTCAGAGACAGTCGAATGTATACTCAACAAATATATAACTGCACAAACTTGAAATGGTGAACAAAAATAGAATGTCATGACATTTGCTCAGATTCTTGATGGATTTGTTTTTGGAATGATTTGTTTTGCAAACCCAGTAGTCCAGTGTCACTTGGCCACTCCTATTGACTACAATCTCAGATTGAGTATTTCAACTCACGAGAATCATGGAGCATGGCAGAGTGGTTGTCAATATGCATGACCAGTACACAGACACTCCTTATGGTCTGGTCAATAAAAGGGCACACCAAAATGTGGACTTTTGTCACTTGTCAATATGCCACAGATGTCACAAATCATGAGGGAGCGTGCCATTGGCATGCTGAGTGCTGGGTTGAGCATTACAGCTCATCAATCCACTGTCAGCCGCCTGTGGACTCGTTTCAGAGAGACTGGAACGACAGCGAACCCTGCACATGCCTGCCGGCCTCGTTTTACCACGCCCGCTCTGCAGGACCGGTACATGCGGCTCCAGCACCTCCATGATCGGTTCCGCCCAGCGACAAGAACTGCTGGTGCAGAACAGGCAGATTTCAGCGCAGACAGTCAGGAACCGCCTGCGGGAGGTGAATCTCCGAGCACGTCGACCGCATCAGGGTCTCGACCTCACAGCAGCTCAGCAGAAATTGATCCTAATGCTCGCAAATTAAAGCGGACCTAGACCGGAAGTTCCAATTAACGCTGTTTTTTAGTGTGTATCTGCGTCATTACCTTGTTTAAGAAGCTCTGAAGGTTCTAAACAAACAGTTCAGCCACTGCTGAGAACGCTGTGTTTTATTGTAATCTCGGGCTCAGCGAGATCTCTGAAAAAACCCGGTCCGGTTACGAAAACATCGGTTCTCCGGAACAGCAGATCGTCCTGGTCCGGGCACTAGTACATCCGGTTGCGTTAAACAATGTTTTGATAATAAGTAACAGTGCATCCACCGTTCCAGAGGGGGGAGCTGTGCTTCTGAGAGTGGGTGTACTTCCGGGTACTGGCCAATCACAAGACTCTGTCTTCTGGGTGAGCGAGTTGAGCCTCAAATCTAGCGGCTGGGAAACACCGTCAGAAAAGAGGATTTCTATCGGCTCGTTTACAGCAACTAGGAGGTTTTTGACCATAAAAACAAGTTAATGTATGTAAGTAGACCTCCATGACTAACATTATGTGCAACAGGACCAGTCTATGTGAGCTTTAAAGCCACTTTATTGATAAAGTTGTACTGTTATTTTTGGATAGTTACTCTGTTTTGTCACATAACAATAACTACAAGTCTTTCTTTGTGCATTTATATTTTTGTTGAGTGTAAGTGTGTTCACTATCTGTCTGTAATAGAAAATAGGTTAGCCCAAAAGCAGCTGTAGCTCCAGTCCTGGAAGTAAAGTCTCCCATTTGTTTTCTGACTACAGGTCTGAAGCTAAACACAAACCCTAATATTGGGTCACTTGAGTTTGGTGACTGAGAGAAAATTCTAATATTTAGCTATCTTTAACTTCAATTACTCACCAATTCTAGTAACCTGACGTGATGTTCAATATTAACAGCCATAACATGATAAGACACAAACTGAGCTGTCTTCATTACAATCGTTCAACTTAACTCATCACTGACTCCTTCACAGACATACATATACATAATACCATTCTGGACTTCTTTTGTGGAGCCTCAACAAGTGAAGGTCACTTCTCTCTGGTCAAAATAATTGTTCCTTCATTCAATTATTATTCAACTATTATATAAGTTATAGGTCACTCTCACACTACTAGGACAATATCGCAGCGGATTCAAGAGAGGGTAAGGTACTTGTAAACATTCACAAACAATCAGAAACCTATTTTAAGGATCTACAGGGAGAGTCCCAAAGACACGTTGATAGTCGGGTCGGCGTCTCCTGCTCGAGGTCTATATTACAACCATTCTCTTTCTTGTTATGGTATCTCACTTCTTAACTCATGTTTCATAGAACCATGGTTAATTGTTTGACCTAAAGTTTGCAGTCATCTGAAAGGTTACTAGCGTAGCTGCTATGGTTCTGCCTTCCCTCCACCAGACATGATATGTGGCAAATGGTTTGTATTTATATAGCGTTTACTAGTCTTGATGACCACTCAAAGCTGCTGTACACTACAGTTTTGCCATTCACCCACCATTCACTCACACTTCCATACGGCGCATCCATGTACAGCATATTTTCTATATATATATATATCATTCATCTTTCATACCCACTCACATGCTGCCGGCACAGCCATCAGGAGCAACGTGGGGTTAAGTGTACTGTAGTTTCCTCAGGAATCGAACCCAAACCTTTGAATTGAAAGACGACTCACTCTCCAACTGAGCTACCGTCGTCCTGATATAAAAAGCACCACTCGGGGTCACCACAGAAACAAAGTCACGAGTCATATGGAGTTGATAGATAGTCATTTGATGATGGTTTGTAACAGATATTAATCCTTCATACTGACAAGTTACACACTACAGCTTTAATACTTGTCTGAACAGGGTCTATATCTACAACAAGTGATCACATTTGAAACCGTGGCTACTGTGGCCCTCAAATGCAAATTTTGAGTTGTTTGCCCCTAATGTCTGCTGCCAAGCTTCCTGTATAACACTCCACTTATGAGAGGGCTCTCCAGAGGAACCTCCACATACTGCAGGGAGGAGAAGGAGGAGGCCAAGCTCTTACGATTATGGAAGAAAAGAGAATTCAATGACGTTATAATTGCTACAATCATTGACAATTTAACAGATGCAAACAGTTTGGATGAGGTCAACAATAAGCCCTGAATTGAGGGGGGATCCTGACATGCGTTAATAAAGCCACTGGGTTTCACATCCATGTTAAATTGCCTAGTTTAAGATAGTGTGACATGCACTAGGAGCACGTTGGTTTACAGAGGATGCCTCATTTTCCTTGTGCTCACTCATCCTCCCTGCGGCTTTTAATGCAACTGCTGTTGAGCTTTGGCAGATTCATCTCAGGATGCAGGGTGACAGAGGTTAAAACCATGGCATGTTTACTCACTTCGGGGCCAAATCTTCTCTTCCTTGGGATAAGACTGGAGAGGGGAAGTCTGCCAGAAGCTGCGGTTCATCCTTACAGACTTCATTCCAGTCAGAACTGGAGATGAGACCACCAATTATTTTTATTCTGGGTGATTTGGGTTTCTCTGTGTTAAGGGAGGGGGGAGGAGTTGGTTGGATTAACTATATATAAATCTGAAGAAGTGTGCATTCTGCCACCTGATTGCATATTTTTCATGACTCAAATAAATCAGTGCATCTGGCTTTTTAGCCTGAGAATTAACTATGCAAGTAATTTATTCCTTAAACACTGAGATGTCTGTCTGGGCAGGGTGTTTTGCTGACTCCAGCTTTGTCCAGGAACAAACCAGGATGTCCCTGGGAGAGGCCAAAACAGCCCAAAGGCAAGGAGGGACAGAGAGAGGAAGGAAGGGAGGGAGGCTGAAAGAGAGGTGTGTTTACTGTTGTTTTTTGTACTCTCAATTTGCTAGTAAACAGGAAAAGGGTCATTCTGTCAAGTCAAAAACTTTCATTATAGCCATGGCCCAGTCCTGTCCGGAAAGGTCCAGGGGATTTCCTGCACCCGGATAGCCAAGTAGCATAAGGAGACAACGGTAGAGGAATGCCAGCTGTCCATCAGCACCAGAGCTGTACAGCTTGGTGCCATGTGGGTCCCCACCTCATGTCACTCCCTGACCCAGGCTTGGTGCTGCAGCCAAGTTTCCAACAAAAACCTTTTGCCTCAATCTGGCACTCAAAGACATTCATTTAACTCATTCATTCTTGAATAAATGCAGTTAAGCAAGCAGGTCAGGCTATATATGCCAGCGTTGACATATAAATGAATGAATTTGAAAAATCTGAAAAAGCTCAGGAGAGTTCTCTTGAGACGTGATGTAAATGACCATGGGCTCATGAATCGTGGCAGTCGATGTATGATGCAATGGCTTAAGTGGCATATTTTTCCATAGCTACTGGAAAGTGACGAGCTGGCTTGGGGCCTGTGGGGCAAATATATATATAACTGGTAAGACTGTAAAGGCCACATTATACTTCTCCGACTGCGTAATGCGTTATCCGTCTGCGTCACCACGTAGACCACTCGAACCTTTATGCTTCTGCGTCGTGGTGACGGCTAGGCGCTGCAATTTCCCGCCCGATCAGTAGGGGTCGCTGCGCAAGGTTGTTGTGCTTTTGGCTACAGTGAGCAATGGCGTCCGAGGGAGAAAGACTGTTGTTGTTGAAACAGCGGCCGTTTGTCACTTTTCTGTGTCCCGGAATGTAGTTTTAAGATAATTTGAGGCGAGAAATTGGCCATTTAGAGTCTAAACATGTGCTGTGTGTGTTAAGATATGACGTATTTATAGTTCGGCAGCGACGAAGTCGGCGGTGATCAGCTCCGCCCTCTGTGGACGCTCGGTGCTCACAGTGAGCCGGCACAGAGCAGCTTCGCTCGGCCTGTCCTGAGGACCAATCGCAGCTCTTGCCGTCTCCGTTGTCCCTTGACGGAGTGACGGACACTTAAAAAATATTCCGTGCACCCGGAGACGACGCAGAGACTCTACAACAGGTTCTGCGTCGACGCAGAGCACTTTCCGCAGGAGTATAAATTGGGCTTAAGATCAGTTTGCAAGTCTTATATTAGGTCCTGTTGCACATATATATGTTAGTTATGGAGGTCTACTTACATATATTAACTTGTTTTTATGGTCAAAAACTAGTTGCTGGTAACGAGCCGATAGTAATCTGTCCTTTTTGAAGCACTTGTCAGCCGCGCTATTTCAGACATAAATCTCGCCTGAGAAGACAGACTGTGTTGTGATTGGCCAGTACCCCGGAAGTGACATTCGGCACAACCGCTCTCAGAAGCGCAGCTCCCCCCTCTGGAACGGTGGATGCACTGATACTCATTATCAGAACATTGTTTTAACAGTGTTTAAAAATAGCTTCTTCACGACTCCTCGCCGCAGTCCCTATTATGACTTTGACCCGGAGTCAGACCCAGAGTCAGAAGACACTGTCGCTCGTGAAACACCTCCACAACGGACGTTATTCTTCTTCTGTGGTTCAATGTACGCAACCGGATGTGCCCGGACTAGTGCCCGGAGCAGGGCAATTGGCTGTTCAGGAGAACCGCTGTTTAAGTAACTATAACGTGATTTTCAGAGATCTCACTGAGCCCGAGGTTACAATAAAACACAGCGTTCTCAGCAGTGGCTGAACTGTTTGTTTTAAACTTCAGGGTTTCATAAACAAGGTAATGACGCAGATACACACTAAAAAACAGCGTTAATAGGGACTTCCGGTCTAGTTCCGCTTTAAAGTATGGAACAGACTGAGGCGGCCTTCAAATGTTCTCGATAAAATCAAAACGGAAGAGAAAAATAAACTTTGCATGAGTTACATGGCACAAAGAAACTATGTACCTCTTTATCTGTTTTAAGGGGCCTCACTTATTGCCACAAGAAAGCTTGGTGTTAAAGCAAAGAAGGATTATACACAGATTAAAACATAACTATCTGGTTAATTTTAGACGTTTGAGTTGCCTGTAGCAAGAAGCTAAAACACAACTCTCACATTTCACAGTCCTTCCAGAAATTTGAGATGTTGCCATCACAAATGGCGCTTTTCTATTATACAGTTCGAGCACTACTTTGCTCTACTTGGCTTTACTCTACTTGGTTTGGTATTAGGCACATCATTTACTATTACTATAGTACCTCGTCAACATGGACAGGGTCTTCATAGCATGGCTGCACAAAACTGCTGTGATGTATGTTTTATACCTGACACAAACACACAAACTGGTGACGAACAAAGCATTTATTTCCGGTGTACTGAATAAGTAGAACACATTTTTCTCATCATTCCACAGTGGTTATGATGTATAAAACAAACGCACAAACAAAAAAAAAGAGTTGACACGCGCACAGCGTTCAGTTTAATTTCTTAGAAATCGCTCACAATTTAATTTAATCGCACTTTAGTGGCCTTTTTACACATTTTGCAACTTTGTCTATCTATAGTGCAACCACATATTTAATTGTGGGCAACTGAGAAAATCTTAATGATTCTTTCATAATGCATAAGATATACCCAGTTAAATATGCATAATGTCACAACGGAGGCAATGTTAACAGTAAGAGGCCAACATTCATCCTGGTGCAGTATAGTGTGTACATGCACATAACCATGTTTGTGAAATTGATGCATGGAGAGAGATCCTTGTGTCTGAAAGTAGCAGTATGTCCTTATCTGGCCTGGGAAAGGAGATAAAGAGAGGTGCAGGGAGGTGTTTCTGAGCCTCTACAGACTGACAGTAGACCCCAGTATCCTGCTTCCACTCGTATCCCCTGTGCCTCCTCCTCCTCTTCCATACTTCATCTCTCCTCTTCTATGCAGCACTTCATTCTCTTTCTTTATCTCGACTACCTTCTACCTCTATCTTCTCAGCCTCTTCACCTCAAGTCTTCTGTCTCCCCGACCCTCATACCGCCTCATATCTTTATCTTTGCTTTTAAGCATCTATCTTTGTGCTTCTCACTGTGCATACTGGAATCCGCTGTGGTCATATTCTGGGCTCAATCATGTAAGCCAAGCTTTGAGATTTATGCATTTGCCTAAATTGTTGTTTTGCTATTGTTTTTGTTTATGACAAGTTATAATCACAGAGACCATTACTGAGACCATTGCATAGAAGTCCCTTCCTTTTCTTTCCTTTTTGTTCACCAGCTCATCATTCACTGTCACCTCTAAATTATCACTTAAGCCCTGGACATGACAGATGGGGCATTATAAGTGGGAACAATACCAAAGCGAGGGTTTACATGAATATGTCATAAGAAGAAAAAAGATCTCTTTGTGGGGAGACCATATCCTGGAAGTCCATTTCAGGAACAAGACTGCCTACTGAAACAGCTGCTGCGGCTTCTGAACCAAAAGAATGATGAAGTTTAAGTAGGAGCAGGAGAGAGAATCCACCAAAAGCATCGCTTCATCCCTACAGAAGAGGGCTACGAGGCCTGACGTCTGCAACAATGCCAAGAGGAGATGATAGGCCGCACTAAAACCAGTCTGAAGTGTCTAATTTAGGAGCCCCGGATGGCTCACAAAATACAGTGAGGGAAAGAGAATAGGTCCCCGGCATGGAAACTGTCTGGGGGGAGTCGGAGCCAGTTAAAACAAACATGAAAATAATTGACATAGCCTTGCTGTTAGATAGATATGATTGGTGTTTTCAGTGCAACTTTGTGAGTGGCAATACAGTAGGTTTGACTGTGATATCTCCCAGTTATGACGCCAGAGTATCTGCTGAGTCTGTGTTATTGGGAGGTCTCTGGCCTTTCCATGTGTTAAAAGCCTTAAACCCATGAAGAGCCAATTAGCTGAGCCCCGCTTGAGGAATGGGAGGATGTCTCACAAACCCTGTGTGACGCTTTCCACTTCCTGTTTGCACTCCCTTGCTTTCCTTCATTCGCCTCACTGGGGGACATCTGGGGAACACATTCAATATAGTCCTGCTGCCACCAAGTAAACCACACAGTAACTACTAACACACACCAGAGGCAGAGGAAGAAGCTCTGTCATTTTGAGCAAATATTGCAAACATAATTCTCTTCTCCTCTCGTCTCGTCACTTCTTAATTAGTGTCCATGCCTATTATCCCAGTGACTCCTGACCTGTGGTCCAGGCTAAGGTCAGGGAGGAGAGTGATAGGAATGGAGACGAGGCAGAAAGTGGCAGGCCAGGTCAGGCCATGGAGAGCTGAGGGAAGAGGGACAGAACTGAACAAGACTGCCAGGGGATGGTGAAGGTGGGGTTACTAACAAGGGCTCACAGCTGACATAGTACAAAAGGCAGGGTCTTCTTGCTGCAAAATCTGTTTTCTAGAAATGGTTTTCACACAATAATTTGTACAACTGAGAGTCTCATTTTGCAAATCTCCAGCATAAGACAAGGACATTAAACAGTCATACAACAATGTCAACTCTGCCTTCTCATATCAAACAAACAGAAATACATTCAGATAGCTGGAACACGGGAGCCACATTCCTCTCCTGTGTTTTTAATATGATAATTGAGAGCCTAATTGCAGCTTGGTGCCAGAGAGCACGGGTCTGGCTCTGTATTTACTTTTAGTGTATCTAATCAGCTTCCTGCAAGCCTGCTCTGTCTGAGGGCTATCGCTGAACAACGGAATGGTTAACCATTGGCTCCATGCACCGCAGTGAGACAGATTAGATTTATACACACTCACTGTGCTGGTGCCAGGACATATTTTGGCTGCAGTATCACACTTGTCGTCTAAGTCTACTTCCTGAATAACAGTCTGAATTTGATGGATAATTCCTAACCATATTTCTCTTACTTTTATCTTTTATTATGGGGCACCACTAAAGTATATGGCATGGTTGGCATGTATGTCAATGGACCTGTTAGGTAACCTCTAATTTAAGCAAAAAAAAAATCCTCCATTAAAGACGCCTTCTTGTGAGCACCATTTGGATGTTCTTCCAGCAAACAAACAATTAGTTACAGCTGAAAGTAACATGTTCTTATTCATTGAAAATTGGATCCCATCTCATGGGTGAACAGCATGACCACCCTCAGCATTACAGGTAAATGGTCAGTATGTGCAGCACTGTCTCATAACATCCACGCCTGGCATGGGTGGCCATTTGGGGTCCCCCCCTCCCACCACCTCGGAATAGTCAGTGCTTGACAATTATTGATACCAATGTGACACTTTAAATTGAAGTAATTGTAGTTGCATTATTTCAACCAAAACAGCGTTATTCTGTTATTAACCTTAGAGGGTAGTCAAACCACAAATGTGTGTGTGTGTGAGAGAGAGAGGGAGAGAAAGCGAGAGAGAGAGAGAGGAGAGAGAGGAGAGAGAGGGAGTGACTACTGCCACATGTCTACACTGTTCATTCTCCTACATTATGTTTAGGATTTAGAATACAGATTTGGTGTTGACTGGTTAGAAGTGACAACCTTCAAAATAGTTTTAAATTAGATAAAGATACACACACACACACACACACACACACACACACACACATACACACACAAACCTCACCCTGCAGCCTCCCACTTCCTCCTACCAGACAGCAGTTCCCTTTGAGGTGAGCTGTGATGGTAGAGGTGATAACATGTTGCTTGGATGAGGAAGATGCTAATGACTACCTTCCATCCACACAGGTTCCAACACGCTCTGTGTGAGAGACCACACTGCAAAAAAACAAAACAAAACAAAAAAAACATGTCTCAACAACCTATTTAGTTTTTCACTCCTGAAGCCTTTTGTACGTGAATAAATACCAGATGTTTTAGATGTTTCACTTCTGTTCAGTGTGAATGTTGCTACTGTGAGATGAAAATGCTGAGTGAGGTTGGAGTTTTCAGTGAAGTTTAAAAGCAAAGGAGTCTGATGATGATTCAAAGCCCCGAGTACCTCTGGGTAATCAGTGTCTTAATTACCCACAAAGAATCTAACAGCTCTGTCTCGGTCTGAAATATACACTGCATCTGCACTACTCCGTGTGCCATTAAAAAAACACACAACCATGACATTTTCAAGAATTTAAAACTGAAGGTTGTGTTTTATTATGGAAAAAATATGCAGTTACATAGATTTGCTTAACAACTGCTTCTTAACAGCCACAACTCAGTTTTGCTTCATCAGTCTCAAAATAGATATCCCTGCTCTTTGCATCCCCCATTGTTGTTTTTCGTTAGCAGTACTGAACTAGTCACAACTACTTAAGAGAGGATATGCTTCCTGTTTAGACTGAAGCCCAATTTTCAAGTGCTCTACGTCGGTTAGGGAGAGCTCTCTACTTTGCCGGAGAGCCTCTCCGTCGTCTCTGGCTGTATGAAACATTTTCTAAGTGTCCTTCACTCCATCAAGGGACAACAGAGTTGGTAACAGCTGCGATTGGTCGCCGCTGTCGCTCTCCCGTCCATATGCCCCGACGTCCACTGTTGTAAACCGATACCTGGCATCACACGTAGCCATAAGCACAATGGAGTGAGCTTCTTTGTAGATGAAGTAGTCACTCCCGACATGGAATTGATATGATCAACATGCAGATAGTGTTTGTATGAAAACACAATTTTTCTAAATAAATGTAGCAGTATGGATGTACAAGTCTTGTGCATCTTGGGTTTTTTTTTTTTTAAACTAGAAGAGACCATATTTGGTGACCTGGAGCTTGAGTATAATATCTGCTGTCAATCACGCTATGGCCACCACCAAAAGTAAACTGAATCAGAAACTGATTTGTATTGTCAATAAGGTCATGATGGCTTGTAATCCCATATAGACAGTCGGAGAAACACTGATCTATTTGATTTTAAATGGGACTATACCATAATGAGGGCCATTTACCCAGGACCTACAATGTGTCCATAGCCCAAAGCAGTAAGAGGCAGAATAATTATGTCAATGGTACACTCGTTTTTCATTCTGAAATGATTATTGTGAAAACTCGAAAACTTCATAGAACACATTAAAATGAAACCTTAATTTGTAAAGTCAGGAGTTACACATTTCACTTTTCACCAAGTAAAAACAAGTTGCCAGAGTCTAATAGCAAATCTGCAGCTGCAAATGAAAGGTTGAACATTTTAGGGTTTAATATCCAGGCTGAATGGCTCGTAACACAGTCATTTTTGTCTCTTTGTCTGTACTTGCCCGCCTGTGTGTTTGTGTGTCACACGAGCGTAAATTGGTGACTCGATTGGAGGCAGCAGTTGCTGCAGATTCTTCTTTCCCCTGGAGCAAACTGTGGCTGTGTGGCAGAGCGGTGAGGTGAAACCACAGACCCCTGTAAGAACAGTGGCTCCTTCTGTGAAGAGACAAGAAGGCAAAAGGGGGCGTCTCCCCGTTCCCACCACCCTCCAACACCCCCTTAACGCTTGCTGTAACTCTACGCCACAGACAACCATCAAACCGTGGGTCTTTGGCCCCCACCCGCCCACTGATCTCTAGGGTCACTGAGGAGGGGGCAACACACTCACATCAACGCAAGCCCGTCCGGAGGCCTCTCATAGCTCTGCTGGAGCTGATAACTAGCTCACACATTTACACCATTTGTTTTAATGCCTACCACGATCATAGCAACTGTGTGTATATGAAGCACTGGTAGGTTCAGCACCATGTGAGAAGACTGCAGCGAAAATCATTTGTGATTTTTATGTCATCACGTCACAACAGGAGGCCAGATTTTCTCCTGATAAACTGTATTAGGCTAATGCAGCATTGTTGGATAAGCAAATATAAAGTGGAGGTGGGCATGGTTTTGGCAGCTTTAGGAGAGAGACTGTGCTAATCAACCTCTTCTTTTGCCGCTCTGGAAATAAGCTAAGAATTTTTAAGTTTGATTTTCAGAATCAGCTTTAAACCATCATATTTTTGTGATGTTGTAACGATCTCCTTCCATGAATTTTACGGCCATTCGACTGTCTCGGTGTTAGCTTAACTCTTTGTGCTGTAACTACTGTGGTATAGATGGGTTCATACCTGTAATTGCAGTATCTGAAGTCTATAAATAAAATAATTTGACAAAATAGTTTAACCATTAAGGCATTCTGTAGCTTTTAAAGATCCCCTCATCAAAAACAATCATTTTACAAGTTGTTTTGAAAGATGAGGAAATTGAGCAACATAGTCTGGTTGGTCAGACAATGTTTCTACAATTGATTATATACAAAACCTTTGAGCCCACGGTTGGTGTAGTGGTTAGCACTCTCGCCTTTGCAAGAAGGCTTGAGTTCCTGGGTTCAACCCCGGCTGGAACAAGAGCCTTGGATGTGCGTGGGTTTTCTCCGGGTTCTCCGGCTTCCGGCCTCCCACAATTCGAAAAAACATGTGATGAATGTATGAATGATGGTGGTGGTCTGAGGCACATTGGCAGCCACGCTTCTCACCACCAGTGAGAATGTGTTAATTAATAATAGCCAATTTGTAATGTAATGAATAATAAAAAAGGTTTAATAATAATAAAAAAAAAAAAAAACCTAGGTTTGCCTTTCTGAGCTGCAGTGGAAATTTAAAAAAAAAAAATCAATAGCAAATGCAGCTGAAGACGCTTATACATTTACAAAATCTGTATCAGGCATCACTAATTAATCTTGAGAAACACCTTATAATGTGAAAATACAAAAAGGTGAGCAAAGGTCTGATGTCCACACACACAGAGGGAGTAACCAGCAGGTTGTTTGACCTAAAACTGTTTTATTTCCCTGCCACAAGTGCAAAAAAATGTCGATAAATAAAGCTGACCCATTACCATGAAGAAGCACCATTAATATTTCCCAATTATCAATAATCTAGTTGGGTGGTGCCTGATATGTGCCCATTTCCTTCATGTCTTCATAAAACTGTAGCCATAGCAACTAATAGCTTCTTGATAAGATAAGTCTTACATTCCTTTCCTCTAAGAACTCCTTGGGACAGCAGGAAAACATGGCTCAATTGTGGATTATGTTGAGGTAAAAATGATTGTCACACACACACACACACACACACACACACACACACACACACACACACACACACACACACACACACACACACACACACACACCTTTCTCTACCCAGACTGAGTGGACAGTGAACCACTCAAAGTGGTATCACGTTTCTGTTTGTGTTGGTTCCACTGTGTTCTACATGAGCTGGACGCTTAATTCCTCAGGAACAATAGTGTTCAGTGAGTTGGCTGAATAAATGCCATGCTGCTATGATTTTCAGAACTTTGTTGAAATCTAAATACACTGACTTGCATTTGTAGCCAGAATTGAAGTTGTAAACAGATTTGGTTGCAAAGCAACAAAAACCACAGTGAAGTGCTGACTCTGGACTGCCAGCTCATCTAATGCAATTATAAGGTTTTCTCTCGGTACAGCCCAGCTCTTGCTACACTTGAAAATCTCCCCTCATAATTGTCACTGTAAACTTGGGGGATTTTCTCACTGAAAACAAATACATGCATTGTTTTTGCTTTGTTTTATTTCAATTTGGTTTGTTGAATGTATGTTTCAAATTCCTATGGTGGTGATATACATGGTTGTTGTATCAAAACTTAAGAACAAAAATCAAGTCCTAACAAATATTACTTGACATTCTGTGGAAGTTAGGATAGACACAAACGAGACGACATTATTTAACAATATACATACTTTAAGCCACTCAACGCTGTAGCTAACACGCAAATCCATGGAGAACCGAAAATATTTCCACACTTTTCATATGCTTTGGTGTCATGACCATCCTTTCAGGGGGAATGGTTTAGTTTACTTGCAGCAAAACTTTCATTTATTTAATTTTTTTAGCTCAAACAGGTTTTTAATGCTTTGCTTTTTGTGTAAGCACCATAAAAATCAGTTTACTCCATTTAATATCATCAGTGTATTAATCAACAGCATTTGCAGTATTGATATCTGTATAAAGAAGGTTTACTGACCAGTTTGGTCTCACAAATACTAATGGTATATCAAAATGAGTAACATCCAGGTTCAATGGAAGGACAGGCACTGAGAACGCACAATTTCTTGGACAATAAGAGCTATAACAGAAACATTAACATTCCAATTAAATTCCAAAATGAAAGATGTTGGGAGCATTTTCTTAAAATGTAAAGTTAATGTCTTTTTTTTTTCCAAACATATGAATCCACATTCAAGTGATTTTTTGGAGCATATTTGGAAAACTAGCTCATGCTTTCAATTCAGATTGGGTAGATGCAATGGGAGGGATAACACCTGGTGCTCAAAGATTTGGGAAAAGGTAGGCAGTGCTGTTTGATACTGGATGGACTATAAGTACTTTGCTAAAGACTGAAATAGCTTTAAACCTCAACCACATTGCTGTGAAAGTTATTATTATACATGGTCCCCAAAATGATGTTTTGTTTTTTTATATAATTTATTTCTTTAAATTTTGTAAAAAAAAAAAAAAGAAAAGGCAACCGCCATGTAAAATAAATAATAACCATATAAATGACAATAGCATTTAATTTACTCTCTCACCAAACAAACGAGTAAAAAAACTGTATATGATTCTCTGCATTTTCGGCTACCAGTCTGCTCTTTAGCATGGTAATTCCCATCTAACGGGCTAAAACAGTAGAAAGCAATTATCATTGACCCATTTATGTACTCCACCTTTTCATAAAATACACTGTAAACAGAAATCCGTATTTTACGTCAAACTTTAGTTTTTCTTTGAAACCACTGTCTGGTGTCCATTGAGAACATGCAGCAGCAGCTTCTCTTAAGAAAATAGACAAGCTTTGGTTAATTGCTGCATGATTCATGCTCATTCTGCATTCCCAGGGCCGTGCATTTAATGTTTCATTTGATGGTGCCAAGTGAACATTAGTTTCCATAAGCCCTCCTCGCCCTGTCACCCCCCCCAGGTGCTGGAGTGTGGGTGTGATGTCTGCTTCTGGCTGCATGCCTGTGTGCTACAAAGAGAGGGTGTGTGCGTTTGTGTGTGCGTGTGTGTACAAAAACTTGTCTAATTATTTTATCCTTTGTTTAAATCTCAGGAACACATTGACTCATTGAAATATTAATTTGGTTTAATTAATAATCAGAAATGGTTTATGCGTAGTCAAAGTGTTTTTTTATTAATTACCCTCCAGATCCCCTCCCTTCGCGTTGACGCTAATCACCATCTTTAATTGGTGAGTCTTCACAAGTTGCGACATGTAGAGTCGCTGCAATTTACAGTTCACACATGGTGAAGAAAAGCAACAGTGTGTACTGTAAGATATCATTATATTACAAACCAAACCATGAACTTAAAAATAGCTTCCCCACTACAGCAGCCTCCCTTAAACTTTGAAGATCCGGCAGACAGAAATAAAAATAGATGCCAGTAAATATAAAGGTTTCTTTTGGCACTGTGAAATAAGACATGCAAAGAAAATGAATTACAGTAAGATACAGTATTTACTGTACATGGGTAACACTGTTGGTGGCATTTTAACTACATATTGGGATGCATAATTTCATTGTATCTGTCTTCTGAAATAAACAATAAAGAGACGAACGAAACTCATCCTGAAATAGAGCTGAGAAACCAGTGACCAGACTCAGACTAAATAAACCTCTTTAACAACTTGATAGCAGGGGGCATGTTATCAAGTTTAAATGATTTAAGTATCAGTTACAAAACACATACTGCATGATATACAGATTAAAGATGCTCATGAAAGGCGCATAAACTCATTATGGGATTCTTATTTTAACTTACATAAAGCAATGCAGCTTTTCTTAACCACAGGGCTGAGCAAAATGCAAAAAGTGTTCAGATTTCAGTTGGAGAGTTGTGGAGCATGAGCATCATTTTTTAAATTATAGCTTCAATGTTATAACTTCTCCAGTTTACACTCATTGGCTGTATCAAGTCTCATAAAGGATTATGCTATTTAGTCATTAGTCTAGTAAACTTAAAGGCGCCATATGTTAGAATGTGGCCAAAAACGGTTACTGCACTCAAATTCAAAATACAGAGGTCTTTTAGGTTTCGTTTTCTCCGCCATTGTAGCTCAGACGTTACTGGCAACCCGTGGTTGCTCGGCAGCTGAGACTCTACTGACTGCAATGATTGGTAAACGGCGGTAGGTGGCGCCACATGCCAAAACATGATTTCAAAACATAAACATGATTTGCAGTTCAGTATGTTATATGAATAGTATGTCTCTGTGACATATTAGGAGGATTATATTGCCAGTTGCTTTACATTTATTATATAACGCACCTTTAATAAATTAATTAAATAAATAATGTTATTATATAAATAAAAATTAATGCGATATTTTAATCAGACATTTTCAGATAAAAAAACAATCTTTGTCCAGACAAGCATTTCATGCGAATTTTAGAAATAATATGCATTCACCTGAAAACACACCTGAAAAACTTTACCATGTGACCATTCGGGTACTCTGGACACACATGTGCCACTGTGAACGGGAAGCAGATTCTCTTCTCTATATGTTTTTCCTAAGTTTTACAACATACTATTAATTAAAAGTGAAATCAGTGGTGTTAAAGTTCCAGTGCAAAACCTTTATCACCCCCTGTAAATACCCACGGTAATGTGATATTGATTTGACCAAATGTGTCTTCCCCTTCTCACATGTAAACGCACACAAATGAAGAGAGAAAGAGAGGGATACAGCATATGAGCCTCTCAATCTTTTTGTACAGTACTTTGCCGAGTTATGTGTTGTTTAGATCCCTTTTACCGTAGCATCACTTGTCCAGACTGCATACAGTTAATTTAGAGCTGTGATGTGCAAAAGTGCAGACACAGGCACATAGACCTTATTTTTGAATGCGGAAGTAACTAAAGGTCTGACTTCCTTTTTATGTGTGGCACTTCCTGTATGTTTTTATTCCATTAAATTATCATGAATTAATAAAAGTCAGCAATTTTTTTTTGGCTATCGTCTCTTCTCCCTGTCTAAGGACCACAGCAAATGATCCTCATATTTGATTTGACAGAGATGCTGGATGCCCTTCCTGACACAACCCTCCCATTTATACAGGCTTGGGACCGGCACAAGTACATGGATGTGGTGCTTCTGGGGCTTGGGATCAGCTTGGAGTGTCCAAATAACAATGAGCAGTGGGGAATGGGCACCTTGCTCAGGGGTACTCTATAGCCCATGATCTAGTGGGGAACTGGCAACCCTTTGGTCACAAGCCAAGTTAAAAGTCAGCAATATATTCCAGTTGTAATTACACAACTGTTCAACTGTAACATGGGACACCAACTCTGAGCCACGATGAACTGGAGGTATTGGTGTTTCATAGTGTCGCCACTTCTCTGTTACTGGAATGTTTTATGAAGGTTTATTTTCAAAGTAAAAGGAACAGACGTAGGGACACTTTGGTTGCTTCTCCAGATGTAAGGCCTTATTCCTGAGAGGTGGAAAAAAAAAGTTTGTATGGCGCTTTCGCATCCACATTCCCATCATGTTTGTGGATGACGATCAAAACTTGACTGCACATGATACCTGTTTAAAGCAATATTATATGTCAAAGCTGGTGTCCTGCCTGCTGTTTAGAGATAACTAATGACTGGAAATGCCAAACCAGAAGTCTCACAAAAAGAAAGAAAGACAGAAGTCTACTTATATGTTTCTTCTGAAATAAGTTAGTTGAAAACTATGGCAATTGTGCTATACTAATTGCACAAGTTCCACCATATTTATGTTGCAGCAAAAGGCAAAAATCTGTTATTTTTGGTATTATTATTAGTAGTATAATTATAGCCCCTCTCATTGCAGTTGCAATACTATGAGGTCAGTTTAATTAATTACTATTTGTAATCTGTCTGTCAATAATGTCAATTCAAGCAGTGGCTTCTGTGAACGTGGTGTTGCTGCTGTTTGATGCTCTCCCTCCACCTTCACTCCTCACTATGCCGCTCTTTAAATGTCACAAACTACAGCTTCAAGTGATTGTTGATAGTCGAGAACATCCATTTTCAAATTCCATTTTCAACCTTAGTGTTAGAGCTCAGAAATGTGATGTGCATGTGGCCTCATACAGTTGCCACTCTAGCATTACAGTATTTAGTTATGCCGTGTCATGCCAGATGATTTAATATACAATACTGTGAAAGGCTCAAAGACTTTAAAACTATTTTTTTAAGATGAAGGTTTCTTTGTGTCGCAGCCACAACTAAACTCAGAAATTCAAAACAAAACATCAACATCCGCCAAACTGGTATTTCAAACATTTGCGTCAGACCAAACACATTGAAATCACTTTTCAATGTGTTGCACTTTTGTTGTGTGTGGCTCATCTCATTCACACTTATTCACACATTGCTGACATTAGCAGTCCAGAAGAACCAGGATCAGATCACCGACCCTCTGGTTAGAGAATTACTCCCTACCTCCTGATCCACAACTGCCTCACCATCAGCAAACATTATCTTGCGACAACATTAAAATAGAAACAACAACAATGGGTGCCAGTGTGTGTGGCATTTACAGTGTTGGCAGAACAGGTAAAACACTCATTTTCTAACTGGGGAACATTCACATATTATTCTTAGGAGGTTACCTTAAGTGCTAGCCTTGTAATAAGACAGAAGAGCGTCTGTAGCAGCTGATACTTTACCCCAGTTAAACAATCACACTCACACGTATGCACACACACTGAGAGCCAGCTGACTCAGGCAGACTGAAGGGCTGGGGCCAGTGGTGGTGTTGGTGCCTGGGGCCCATGACGGGTTTGTTTGTGGTTTGTTTGCAGGGTGGGGGGTGAGGTGGGGGGGATGAGAGGTTTACCCACAGCGCTCTTCCTGGCACCAGTCTGTCCCAGAGGAGAAAAAACCAGCCTCTGTTCCTAGACGGATGCTGTCGCTTGGGGGATGTAGCAGGACAGATATGTGAGAGGAATACATCCAGTGTTAATCGGACGAGACAGTTGGTCAGTTTGAATGCGCAGTGATTAAACATAGACACCACAATCATTTCTAGTATGTGATGCATGTTAGCGCCTTGTTTAACACATACACCATGCTGAGTGATGGGATAACGGATCTCAAATAATATTAGCTCATTTTAATATTTTATGTGCCAAGTGGAAGCAGAATCTATTTCTGGTGAGTTTTCTGCTCAATGACAAAATGACAAATGAACATTTCTGGAGATAAAGTCTAAAAAGGGTGTGGGTTGATTGACAACAAACTGTCATGTGTCATGTAATTGTGCTGCCATGATGGGTAAACTTAATTTAGGGTGTAGCTGTTTTTTTAATGGCTATACTTTTTTTTTAATCACACCTAGTATGTGCTAGAATGTGGACTGTAACCCCAATGAGAATGTTTTACATTTTCCGAAAAGCTAATGTAGTTCTTGTATAGGTGGCATGTACCGTAAGGGGCCACACTTATGTCGGATTTTTAAAATATTGGCTTATATTTACCAAAGGAAACCACAGGGACATGGGAGAAGTGAATGTCTAAACTGGAACTAAATAACAAACAGAGGAATATGTATACTTTTTACCAAACCTTTATTTAGCACATAAGGACACAACGCAGTAACTAAAAATACTCCAAAATAAACAGTAAGCAGACACTTTGAGGGCGTACAGCTGGAAATAGCCTTGTCTTGTTACCTTGATAATATATAGGTGGCGCTGAGCTCACAGAAACACACATTGCATTTCCTGTGACTAGTCGTCTGGAGTATTTCCAGTTACTTTTTTTTCTCCAAAATATTGCATAGACATAATCCCCATTGTGTTACCTCATCATGGGATAGACAGTGACTTAACAGACATATTCAAAATTGCCACTTTAACCAGTAAGAGGAACAATG
Source organism: Microchirus variegatus (assembly GCF_963457635.1). Lineage (NCBI taxonomy): Eukaryota > Metazoa > Chordata > Actinopteri > Pleuronectiformes > Soleidae > Microchirus > Microchirus variegatus. Next base: position 25,210,417 of record NC_139816.1, read on the forward strand.
TGCCAGTTTTCCTAAACCGTAAGTGCATTGCTCGCAGGCCACTACAATTTGTGCATATGAAAAAGTAGCATGTGTGTGTGTGTGTGTGTGCGCACGTGCGTGTGTGTGACTTCAGCTATTATCCACTTGGTCTGTCTCCACTGTGATTTATCGTTATGTTTCGTAACACAACCAGACAGGGCTTCACCAAATGGGCTTTCTTGTAATTGTCTCCTAACGTGGAGTCCTCTTAAAAATATAAATAAGCTATAATAATGGCTTTAAAAACACTGAATTACAAAATCGACTCATCACCGTGACGGGACGATCACATGGACTGCAGCTGAGACAGCAGCAACAGCGAGAGCAGAGAGAACACAGTGAAAACAGGCAACAGTGATAAAGGAACAACACAGGCTTAACATTTATGAAACAAATATGAGAAACAAGTCTGAGAGAGAGAGAGAGAGAGAGAGAGAGAGAGAGAGAGAGAGAGAGAGAGAGAGAGAGAGAGAGAGAGAGAGAGAGCTCCATGTGCGGGAAGACAGAAAAACAGTAAACATCACTTTAAATTTCAGGGAGCCAAGCGTTCGGTCCTCTCCAACTCCAGCCACATCCATAATAAGAGCCACCTTTAATTTTAAATCCGAGTTTTTGGCATTTGTCTGCCAAGTCAGCTTTGCAGTCACAAATCAATCTTCAGATGAGCCTACTGTATATTACACTATAATTCTCTGACAAAGCAAGCTTTCAGTATGTTGAAGAGCTGGAAATATGAGTCATGGGTATTAGCAAGGTCTTAAAAGAGAAATATCACATGTGTGAAAATGAGTCAGAAAAGCAGCTTACCATAACCAATACCATAATTATTATGACATATGACATAAAAAGCTGAGAGCAATGAGAACTGGCTGTTTGCTCAATGCCCAGCAAAATACAAGTCTTATATTTTTAATGATGCTGCAAGTCAACATTTTATTAGAGTCAGTCCATCTCTGGCATCACAGGACACAACATCAGATTGACTTGTATCATATTATCCATATAAAAACCATGAAGGGATACTTGAGTAAAAGTACAAGTATCTTACGAGAAATTACTTTGGTAGAAGTCGAAGTCACCTTTTATTTAGGCATCAAAAGAAATTGAGAGATAAGTGAGAAGTCAGAATTGAGCGGCAGCAGCTCAGTGGAGCGAATCCACAACTGGAAGGTTGTTGGCTAGATTCCCAGCTCCACTAGTCTACATGCTGATGTGTCCTTGGGCAAGAAACTTAACAACCGACCTGCTCTTGACGGCTGTGCTGGCAGTTTGTGAATGGGTACAGAAAATGCACTGCACTCTATGAATGTGTGAATGAATTGGTGTGAATGGCAACACAGCAGTGTAAAGCAGCTATGAGTGGCTGTAGAGTCTAGAAAAGCGCTGTTTAAATACAAACTATGTACAAACACTTCTCCTGATTTTATTTGGTAGTAAAGGTTAACAAAGATAATTATGGTGTCTTGCTCTGTTTGTCCATGTCATTTTAGTGTGAAAGTCCCTCTTATTTTGAAGTTTTCTTGTCCCTGTCTGTGTGCACTTTCCTCTGTGTGATTACACCAACCTGCTTCACCTGTGTCTTCTTCTTCACAGCTGTTCACTGTGTCCTTGATTCCTCAGTGCATTTAAACCCTTTTCCTTGTTGTTGAGAGTTTGTCTGTCTGTAAATTTCCCGCTGTCGCGACGTCTTCAGACACACCGCCCGGAAATCGTAGATCGTAGGCGGCCTCCCGCATCCGCTGTTGCATTTTTACGTAGGCCATCTTGTTCCTGGATGACCAGCTTCTTCTGGATCTCGTCCTCCGACCACATACTGATCAGGCACTTGGTTTCTGAGGTGCTCCACGTACAGCATCCAGCGCCCTCCTTCACCCCTGCACACAAAAAAAAAGTCCTGCGGCATATGCTAATTAGCATGCGTTATATGCTAATCGCCTAAACCCTGACCTCCCGCTGTCGCGAGCCCGACACGTTCTCTTCATACGCACTTTGAAGTTGTCGGGACTCCTGCTGAGTTGTCGGGCGTAGGCCTGGCCTGGTTATTCTCTCACTCAAATGATCCGGGTTATTCGAGTCACTTGAGTCAGTATTGCTAAATCGCCAAGAAAACTCAGTCTTAGTATATTCTAATAATTCATCCTTTGTTGTTGTTTTGTTAACAATAGAAAAGTCTGTCTAGCATTAGCCTATTATTACCATTATTATTATTAGCCTATTATTAGCTCTGCAGGAAGTTCCTATCTCAGACTTAGTTGACTTGTTGAGTTGTGGTTGCCTTTGAAATTGTAAGTTTACAACTTTTGGCAGCTAAGATGGCTAGGACTAGTAGCTAATGTTGCAAGATGTTTGTGTGTGGCGCTGTTTAAATTAAATTGTAGTATGACTCAACTGATCCGGGTTAATGATGCTAGTTACTCGCGAGTCATGGGTTAATTTAAAGACACGGGTTAAAGAGTCGGTTGAATCATGACTCAACCAGCTCTAGTCGGGCGACCACTTCGCAGTTGTCGGGAGAAAATTTGTCGCCAGTCCCACTGTCGCGAAAAGTGTAATGTAAAGTGGGCCTTACTTTTTGAGCTCCTGTCTTGGATTTTTGACAGGTAATGATGGATTTTGTTTGTGTACGTGAGTGCTTCTGAGCTGCTGTTAAAACTCTGCTTTTTTTGTTCCAGTCAAGTGACTCACGCTGATGCCGCGCCTGCGTAGAAACGTGTAATTGAGGATCTTCGTTCCTGTCTGCCTGCCTTGTTTTTTCATGTTTAATAAAGACTGTTATTTACCACCGTCCAGCATCTGGGTCCAATCATTTTACGGCACATATGGGAAATTATAAGTATTGTAGTAAAAGTACACGATTTTGTTTAGGAAATGTGGTGGAGTTAAAGTAAAAGTTGCTAGAAATATAAATAACATAATAAAGTACAGATACATGAATTTTGTACTTGAAGTTTTTGTACTTCGTTACATTACAACACTGGTATATCATATTTATCGACAGAATCGGATGCTACTTCTTTTTAATGACACGTCTGAATTCTGGTGCAACCCAAGGCTTCTTCCCTGCTGTCACGTTGTTTTCTGTATACAAAGTATATTGAAACACACAATAATATTCTATATATATTATATACAGAGGTGGACAAAGTACTAAAATGTTGTACTCAAGTAAAAGTACCAATACTTTGATGAAATATTACTCAAGTAGAAGTAAAAGTAGTCATCTGAAAATGTACTCAAGTAGAAGTAAAAAATAAAATTAAATGTACTTTAAGTAAAAATTACTTAGTTACATTGCGTGGGGTGTGAGGGTAGTAGAAATATGACAAGGGGTCAGAAATCCAAAACTATAATAAAAAACTATAACAAAATAATATTTTGGAGCTCACACGCCCGGCGCAACACAGGATATTTCATCACTTTTGGCGCGTGCCCTCTATGTTCACGCTCCAGTGCTGGTGATAATCACATCATCATTCGTCTGGTTCTGGTGTATATTTTCCCCTGTAGGTCTTCATTGTGCTTTTTATTTTTACTCAGTAACGGATAGGATTTATAAAGTAAGTAAGTACAATACTTAAGTCAATACGTACTCAAGTAAAATACAAAATCTGGATTTTAAATTGTACTTAGAAAATACAACACCAAAAAAGTATTCAATACAGTAACTTGAGTAAATGTATTTGGTTACTTTCCACCTCTGATTATATACAAAATATGATATGCATTAATATTGACAAGTTGTCCCCAAAACCCCTTTCCTCAAAGCATTTATTTGAAGATGTAAATCCAAAGAATTAACTCTGGCATGGGTATGGAATAAAATGAAGTCAACAGATTTATTTATCTGTTCCACACAGCCCTGCATTTTACACCCTTTGGCATGTCCACAGCATAAAGCCAACATATGAAATCACCAAGAAATCCATAAATATTTTGTGGCACTAGTCTTGCTTTATGAGTCTGTGTTTGTTACAACACAAACAAACTGCGTCAGTAAAAAGATACTTTAAAATAATCTTATTGGAACACCTATATTTACATTACTGAAACAAACTATACTGCAAACATCGGCAGTTAATCCTGAAATAATGTTTAATAAGGCACAAGAGGATGTTTTTGTCATGTCAGCCAAATACATTCTATTCTCCATAAAGTATACACATAAGTTAGAAATAATATTGAATTTCCTGTTTTAATCATGTTTTGCTTACCAAATGAGAATGTAGTCCCCCTTACTTTAAGCTGTGCCATGGGTCGGCACTGTGCCATCTTGTGTAAGCAGGGAAATCTTTTAATTCAGGTCTACACACTCAGTAATTACCCAGTATATGGATGATTAGGCTTATGCTCAGGCAAGCCAACCCTCCCACCCCCGTTTGGACCAGTCAATAAAGCTAAAGTTGTGTTTATATGAGAGTGTCTGGGCACTAGCTCAAGTCCAAATCCAGAGGTCATAATCAGTGAAAGCCCCCGAAACACACACACCCTCAAACTTGTTTTTATGTTCATGTTTGCTGTTAATTTAATTCAAATGGCATTTCTGTCACCGATGGTTTTAAAATAGTTTTCCATGTCATTGGGTGTTCCTGTCCTGGGAGAGGTGAAGTGGATTCATGTTTTCCTTTTTGTTTTCCTGCTTGTCCAGAAAATTTTCCATCAAGGAAAAAAAAAAAAAAAAAAACTAAGCAGGGGAAAAAAAAGTAAAGAAACAGAATGAGAGAGAAGGAAGCCAGGAGAGAGATGATAAATGAGTCATGAGGAGAGACACGGGCAGGAAAAGCTGCTTCCTTCTTCCCTCCATCACGATCACCCAGGGGCTGCGGTTCCAAGGGCAGCATCAGTATTTTTAGCTCTAATCAGAGAGGAAACATCACCTCTGGGTTCGCAGGGGTCAGTGAAGGCAGCAGTCCAGCATGTTTGACCCATCCAGACACACACCAACAGGGATGACCCCTGGACCCTGCAGAACAACACAGCTAAGGTCAGAGAGCACAAGTTGAGTATGTGTGTGTGTGTGTATGCGTTCAAGGTATTTCTTTATTCTTTATCAGGACATTAAAGAGGTTTTCAACATAAATCATTACATTCCGAGGCTTAGATGAGGCTTGAGTTTGGGATAGGCAATAAGTAGCTATAATTTAGGTTAGGGTGTACTGGGAATTAATGGAATTGAAAGTAATATCTTGTGTAAAGTTATGGACAGTTGTTAGAGTGTACACCAATTATCAGAAATAAAAAAACAATACAAAATTAGAAATTGTCAAGTTTCACCTCTGACTAAGGGGTTGTTTAAAATATAGGTGCCATTATTTAAATTAGAATAAACTGAAAATAGAACAATTATATATATACATATATATACGAGATAAGTTTTTGCTTCTCCCGCTTTCCCTTTCGGCCATGTGTATGAATTAAACTAAGATGTTGTGTGAATATGATTGATCTAACTGACATGCCCGAAATAAACAAAAATATAGGACCAATCTATGTCACCTTTAAATCAGCAACAGCTAATATGAACACAGAAGTTGCAGGTTATGACAGCAAAATGCTGAACTGAGAGACACTGATGTCTCATGTTAATTTCCACTGCTGTTGACTGTGAATTGGCACCAAATATTCAAGCAGTGTCACAGAAACATGCTCATTAATCACCATGTGAAAGTGATGCTCTACTGATGACTGCAGTTACGTCACGGCTTGGTTTTTATCTAGCTATTTATTTTTCTATGCATCAACATTTCTTCCAGATCTCAACTCAGTGAGGGTATCATTCAGTGGTTCCATAGCAGTTGCTGCCTTACTGTAATGTCATTATTTTTATTGAAGGGTGGAACAGAAAACATTTGTGTTCCCTCTTCCCTTTGGATACAGAATAGCGCATTTCCTTTTGTAGAGTAAATGGAGTAATTTTTCCATTAAAAACTGCCTTGGTGGCCAAGAAAATAACATGGCGAAAGAAGACTTTATACCAATATAAACATCCATGGAGTTGTTTTTTTATCACCATTACAGAGTGAAAACATCATCAATGACAAGTTAAAGCCAAACATTTTTGTCTATTTCAGCTTTAGGATATTTTTTCATGTCAGAACTAAAAACCCTGGACTTCAAAGTGACAAGAACTCCCTTCTATGTTCCTTTTTTTCCCCTTTCAGGATATGGATACACACAAATTACACAGCTCTTTAATCTATTGCAGTGCAAACTGTTAGAGGAGAAGCTAATCTTTAATCCAGATATTGTAAATTAGAGGCAGACTTCTTTTCTGGCTGCATCTCTCCCTCTCTCTTGCTCTCTGTTTTCCTCCCCATCTTCAAATGGAGAATCCCTCTCCCAGATCCGCTGGTTAGGAAAATGTTTAGCGGTCGGGCCTTGCTTCCTGTAATTACTCCATTATTCACATCCCACTGGTGGAGAGAGACAGTAGGGCAGAGGGCGCCTGGGTTTCACCCGGAGTATGAAAGGAGATTCAGCTCAGAATGTCAGACAGGCAAACTGTGCATTCCTGTTCATGCTGTGCTGCGACACACAATGCACACATGCATAACTCAGTCAATGCTGTCGCAAAGGTCACTGTCATTTGTGCTTGTTTTATGCAACATTCAAATAATTAAGACAGAATGAGAATAAATGAGAGAAGAATATCCTCATACGCACACATAACGGACATGTCAGTCTGCAAACATTCGCTTGTGGCCCAAACCAGTGACCGATCATAACCTAATTGGATTAAAGTAACTCGCTTTCCAGCCCATTCAATCTAATTTGCCTGGAGCCAGCGACATAGAAATAACTGTCAATATGATCCGTTCATATTTGCTCTGTCCCTCTCCCTCTCTTTGAGTGGATTTCCCAAGGAAGGGGGGGGTGGGGTTGCAGAGCTGTGCAGGAATGTCCAGGCCGCAGGAGGATGGGCAGATGCTGGGTAGTAGCATGCTGCTATGTGATAAAAAAAAAAATTGTATGGTTCCTTTTGGTATATTACGGTACAATTCAGAATGATAAAGCCCGTTTTGACTCAGAACAGTACCTGTACTTGGTAGGTGGGGCGGTCCGTGTCAGGGAGATATGTAGCGTGATGTACTGGTGTGATGACAATGAAAGACGTAACAGACAACAATGGAAGACATCCAGGAGACCTTTTTTTTCCTGATCAGTTCGGTTTGAGGCTTTTTGTCTCAAGAAGACGTCAAGCTTTACATTGACTTCCATAGGATATTTACACCAATCGCAAGGGAGTGACATTTTTCTGTTTCCCGATCAGCTGACTGTTGTGGGTGGAGCCAGTCTAGCTCCACCCTGACCATACTGGACTATTTTGCTCTGGTACCACAAGGGTAAGGTGCCAAAAAATCGAACGCTAGGGGCTGGTAATTTTGGAAACACAAAATATGTGCTGCACTGTATCAAGCCAGAATGCTCCACTCGATGGAAACATGGCTAAAGATAGAGAGCTCACGTTGAAGTTGACCATTTTATAACCTTGAGCCACACCTGCAGGTGCGGAAAGGCAATTTGGACGGCCCACTTCTGCTGGCACCCCCAGAAAAGCAGTCAAAACAGCGGAACAAGGATGTCACAGTAAATACAACAAATTATTAGAGTGAAGTAATGCATTCAGAATAATGTTGCATTTGCTCCAAGCATGCAAAACTAAATGTCGTTAAAGATTATGTAGCTTCCACTGACAGCTTTATTGTGAGTGGGAGCACCTTTGTTTGCCATAGTTCAGCCTTATCTTTATCTGTGGGAAAAACTTAATGTTTAGCACCAGTTTGATTCTGAAAAAAATGTCGTTTCAAACGGAGAACACAGTAAGATTATTATATTATATTATATTATATATTTACTTTGTGTTTCAGAATGAACATAAGAGAGATTAAAACGAAAGTCTGAGAGTGTTTTGACATGAAAACAGACAAAAAAAAGCCATTCAACACATAAACAGTCCAAAACATCCACAGACTCTGTCCTCAGTCCAAATCCACTCCGTATCCACAGTCAAAGAGAGCACAAGCCTAACATAATCACAGAGCGTGTGTATAAATTAGTAAGCACTCTTCCAAACTGTTAAACTCTGTTGACATCTGTGAGTGTCGTGAAATGCTTTGCATGTAGACAGAGGGGATTTTCTCTCTTTATGTGTGTTTATTCAGGGTGGTGGCACATATATGTCTGTGTAAACACAAAAGACGACGACAGTGTACTTTAAAGCAGGTCAAGGGTTTACAGTGAAATTCACTTGTCAACAGTGAAAGACATGTTTTTTTTTCCTTAAGTGTAAAATGGTGGATAGAAAAAGCAGACAAAAGAAACTGATCTGCGAACACTCGAGTAATGAAGTATCTCTCACCGTGGCTTTTGTGCAGACTCGCACAATGGTCCATGTGATATGGATCCCTCTTAGACGGGCAAAACGGCCACCTATTGTAAGAGACGAGCATACGGGATCTGAGGCGAGCTTCTCTCCTCAATGCAGCCACAGTAATTATGATATAATTTTTCTTCAGGATTTCAACAAGTCTTCTCACTTTACTCAAAGAGCCTGGAATTGGGCTGGAGTTAGGTGCTGAAAGCATCAATGCTGGAGGGTGTCAGGATTTCACTGCAACACTCTTAAACTCTGGGTATTTCTTTGCAGTTCTGTCCTTGTGTATTTTTGGTAGTTTTTGTACCAATATATTTCCATCTTTCTTAATCAATAAAATCATTGTTTCAATATTTAAACCATAATTATAGTGTATAAAACATTTTTTGTTGTATTATTTGCATTAGTACTGTAGTAATAGAATTATTGACACAATAATAGATAATGAATACTACTTGCAGAACTATTTTGCATTACATGTCAACTGCACCCACAAATTTATCTTATACCTAGTATTTGTGTTCTCAATCTTTAATTCTCTAAATCTAAACGTTTTAACTCCTTTTCTAATTATTATTCGTTATCGCTATTTAATCATTTTGATGCCAAGTATGAAAAAACTGAAATTGTCTAGTTCTTACTGACCTTTATTTATTTTTCCTAGATCCATCCCTTAATCCACATTTACACCTAAATCTAACAGATTCTCCCCATGGCCCGATCCCATCCCTCCAACCATAAATCAGGTGGGTTGCCTGGGCGAGGGGGTCTGAAGTTGAAAGACCTGAAACCCTCTCTGACCCCAGGTGCTATCACTGATGACGTATCTGAGTGCATCAGAAGATATGTGTTACAAAGGTGAAGTACTGTTTGCATATTCTTGTTAATAAACCACCAGACTTGGTGAGAAAGTAAATATTTTTTTTTTTACTCTGTCACTGTATCACTACTGAACAAAAGTCAATGTCAATAAGAATGCCTTAAAATAAGCCAATAATACATGTTAGTATGTTGACAGTTTTTCAAATGTTACTGACAAGACTCCATGTTTTCTTTTGTCAGTGAGTGATTTGAGCTCATTCGTTTTCCTGTTTTTTGGGTTTTCTTTACAGTTATTTGAGCTGTGACAAAGACACTCAATGAATTATTTGATCCAAAATAAAGTCAGTGGTTCATTCATGATCTGAATTTTCTGCTTGGAACTGGGTCTCTCATTCAGGGACAGGTGTAGAAACCTACAGTTGACTTTAAAGATGGAGAGCTACTGGATCATTTGGGCACTTAATTTGTTTGCAAGCTCCCAAATTGAGGCAACATTTTGTCCTACAAGATCTCTGTCTGGTAAACATCTTTGTGAACATTTCAACCTACAGGTTTCTTGTAGATCATAAAGGACACGGACCATGTAGTGAATATCTTGCATCAGCAAAACATTTTAGGAGCTAAATTATCTCAAATTCATTCCTCCCATGTGTAGTTTTTTTTTCTAATTCAGGAGGAGGCAAATCAAGAGATTATCTGTTATCATAATTAGGTGCAGCTGCGTTCCACACCACTGATTTACCTCTTCATTGGCTCAACCTGCTAAACACTTGATTTGCCACCCAGTTGTGATTAAATAAATAAACAACACAAGTGTTTCCCGAAGGTTACAACAACCAAAAATACAGACGGCACTTTCCATCTTGTCCTTCAAGTGTTCTTATCACAGGCTCTAGCGTGCAAACAGCATCCAAACACTTCCCTACAGAAAGAACCTGTGATATCATCACACCGAGTTCCACAACTTGTTGACACCCATATGAGCTGCCACCTGGAGCCAACAGGTCGTTCCTGCTGTTTACACAATAGGTCACGTCTGAGATGGATTGATAGCTGGGACTCAGTGTCCTCCTGTCTTCCTTGTCCCTGCCACAGTAGCAGACATAATGACATTTCTATGCATTATGATCAAGTCACGCCTGGGAAAATATAAAGAAGAGGACACAACATGGTCCAAGCAGCCTCCTTGTCCAATAGGGAGCTGGCTGATGGTGAGGGGGGCAGACAGAGAGCTGGCCTATGTTTACCGAAAGCAGGTGGACTACAGTGCATATACAATAGCAGCTCTTTGAGGTTTTTCGTCAACAAGGAAAGCACGAGTGTATTGATCCCATCCACAGGGAGAGATAAGCTGTCGCCACTGATGAAGTCACTCTATGCTACACGCAGCTAGTCAGTGGAGAGAGAGCCTGTGGGCTGTGCATACAATGAGCTATTATGTTGACACTAACACAAGATCTTGTTGTGAATGGTAGCAGGTAGTCTACGATGACAGTTTTCACTGTGTTGACAGTGTTTTCCCCTCTGCTCATCAATCACACTTCTGTAGCCGTTCCTCGACTTTGTGGTTTGACATTTGCCATTCTTGGCCATTTTAGCATGTAATCTAAGAACATTTCTGCAGTAAGGATGTTAAGATTGGCTTTTAACTGGACATTATTTCCTGTAAAGGCTGTCCAAACATGTTCCACAAGTTAAACTGGACAAACTAAACATGAAAGACTCACTATAAACAGACATGAAGGAACTTGCAATCCAGCTAACAAACAACCCATGATGTACTCCATCCATTCAAAGAGCCACCAGCTGTCGTGAGTGAGGTCCCTTAATAAAAATATATATTTTCTGTTTATTTTTTGTTTAAATCCTGTGTGCTGATTTTCATTGTGGTTTTCATATGTTCGTATGTATGTATTTATGAATGTGCATCCATGTCCAGTGTGTTTACGAGGAAAAGGAAGGAAAAATACCAAAACAAAAACTAACCAAAAATTGTACTCAAATCATTTTAAATGTCAAGTGTGAAACCTGACTGTCACAGAAAACAAAAATGTATTATTTAAACTAAATAAAACCATTTGTTGCAATAAGAACCTCAGTTTTTAAAAGAATATATTTCAAAAACAGCAAGCAAACAAACACATTGAATATGTTTTTATTAAGAAAAACGGCACTGGTTAACTCTTGGTTGAGTAACATTTGTTTAACGCTACATTGACGAAATGACTGAGCCTCCAAAGGACTTTGAAGGAATTAATTACAATTATTGTCTTTTGTTTAACCATGAGAAAATAGGACCAATTCCCCAGCCTTTTAAAATCTCCAAATGCAGATTTGACCAAGGTAATGTTTTGCTTTTTGCATTAACCTATTAATAACAAAATGTTCCTGAATTTAAAATAATAAACTGGAAAATTTGGCCAAAGCATTATTCAAAAGTAGTTTCAGTGGATGTTAGTTTTGGTTCAGACCATAGGTTTCAGTTTTCCCCATAGGGCTTTCTGAAATTCAACAGAGGCCGAGGTTATGTGAGAGGGATGAAGTGGAGTTTTGCATCTGATGACAAACTTTCCTTACCTTGTTCCCATCACTCATCATGCTCATTAGAGTCGGTTTCCGCTGCTGTGCTTGTGGACCTCAAGAAAAAAATCACTCTGGATCAGATGTGATTTAAAATGTGAAAAATTAAGGTAAGGCCCAATGCACACAGAAACAGAATGTCAAGTAAATTTTTCCTTTATCGCTTTGAAAAAGTTCTCCATAAACACCGCATCCACATTCCCAGAAATACTCTAAATGCTGCAGTACATATGCCAGGCCTGTACACGGCACTATAGCACTGCTGCACCAAAAACAGAGAAGGCGTTGAGCATGCACGCTGTGTGCAAACTTTATTCTAAAATAAAGCTGTATTCGAACAAGTATATATTACAGTGTACACAATCATAGAAACAGAGCTAGAATGAACCAAGCCAGGAGAAAGGAAGGAAATAAAGGAAAGGAAATAAAGGTCATTGTAAAGCGTAGGATGATGGCAAGGACGACGAAGATAGGACAGTGAGGTGGGACTGACATCATTGCTTTCCCAAAGTATTGAATGGCTACATGAAAAGACAAGGACCGCCTTTTGAGATTTTCCCAGTCTGGGAACGATTTCCAAAAAAATCACCTCCCAAAATGCCATTTCTGTGTGGATAGGAAAATGTAATGGATTCCCTTAGACTTATTTTTGTGTGGACAGTTCCTAAAAATAAAAAGCAGATTTGTTTATTTGTCTTTGTTTGTTCTGCTCCTTTTTTCCCCCTTTTAATCAACATACTTTTGCCGCACACAAGTCAGACTTCCTGTATCATCAGTCTGCAATAGATAAAGTTGTCTGCCCGTCTCTTGTTGAGTCAGTTTTTTTTCCCACTGGTTTCTCAGCACACAAAGGAGAATGACTGACAGTGGCGACCACAGAGAGTCAAAAATCCATCTATGGATTTGAGAGTCCTGTTGCTCGGCCCTCCCTGTCCCCACTTCCACTCTCTTCCCCTGCCAAATCGATTCAGTGCAGGGACTTTATTGACTCAGGTAAAGGGGTTGTGATCCAGCAGTCAATGTCTGCGTCTGCACAGCGGAGGGAGGGATGGAGACACACAGTGAGTGGGCAGCATTAATGCACCCCTCTTACTGGGGTCAGGGGACCAATGTGTTTGTGTTTGAATGTCCCTTCTCTATGCATACCTAAGTGCACGTGCACATGGATGCACACTTTATGCCTGGGATGGTGCTCATGTGTGTATCAGGCGTCTTAATATGAGCTGAAGAGAAAGGCCTGGCCTCGGGGTGCTGAGGGGCAGACATTGATTATCAGGCTCTGTGGAGCCACTGGTCTGTCTCCGTTGTTGGGAGGAAGGCTGGGCTGGTTTGCTCTGTTAGCTTCAATAGCTGGGGGCTGCAGGAGAGACAGGCCGGGGGGGTGTGGGGGTTAAATGGTAATGGTGGGGTGATAGGTGGAGGTCAGTTTGGGAGGGGGCCTTCCTGCTTCTTTAATGATTAAAGGAGGATGTGACACCCTCCCCGAAGTCACAAGAAGCCAAGAATCCACCCTGAGGTGCTTTACTGCCACTGCCCTTGTTACACCCACTGTTGTCACTCTGCTGATGTGCTGTTAGACTTTGATGAAAGTCTTAATCACACCTGGAGAGACATTTGACTAAAGGCCACATTATACTTCTCCGACTGCGTATGCGTTATCCGTCTGCGTCACCACGGAGACGCCTCGAGCATTTATACTTCTGCGTCGTGGTGACGGACACTCGCTGCAATTTCCCGCCCGATCAGTAGGGGTCGCTGCGCAAGGTTGTTGTGCTTCTGGCTACAGTGAGCAATGGCGTCCACGAAAGAAAGAGAGAGAAAGACTGTTGTTGAAAAAGTGGCCGTTTCTCACTTTTCTGTGTCACGGAACGCAGTTTTAAGATAATTTGAGGCGAGAAATTGGCCATTTAGAGTCTAAACATGTGCTGTGTGTGTTAAGATATGACGTATTTATAGTTCGGCAGCGGCGTTATCGGAGGGGATCAGCTCCGCCTCTGTCAGGACGCCCGGAGCGCACTGAGAGCCGGCACAGAGCAGCTTAGCTCGGCCTGTCCTGAGGACCAATCGCAGCTCTTGCCGTCTCCGTAGTCCCTTGACGGAGTGACGGACACTTAAAAAATATTCCGTGCACCCGGAGACGACGCAGAGGCTCTTCGACAGGTTCTGCGTCGACGCAGAGGACTCTGCGTAGCTACGCAGAGCACTTTACGCAGGAGTATAAATTGGGCTTAAGGCTACATCCATGCTCCTCAGTTTGCATAAATGCTGCTGTCTGCCGCACATACTTTCCCACTGTCACTGGATGATGAAAAAAAATAAAAAAAATAAACTCTGTGGGTTTGGATCATTGTGAACAAAACTTAACCATATTTTGTTCCTGATTGGTTCTTGTCACCTTCTGACTATTGCTAAAACTGCACAGCTCCAGTATTCTGCAGTGCCACTGAGCCTCATCCAAAGCCGTATTATTTGTGCTTCTCAGTCTGAGCCTCTGCACTGGGTCACGCTGGCCCAGTCGTGGTGCCAGCCTACCTCCACCAGCCGTTTGATCAATAATGGCCTGGCTGCCTTGTCTCCGATCCCCCATTCACTGCTCTTCACTTCAGAATGCTCTCTAACCCCTCCATGACTAGAGCCTCATTAAAAATACATCTAATCCAAATTACATTGATCTTCATTTTACTCTTTTCATTTACTTTCACTGAATCCCTGTTCCAGCTCTCCTTTGTTCTCATATTCTGCTGTGTCATGAAGTAATATATCAGTGCGTTTCCTCTTTATGCATGTCTGGTCCTTGTTCTGCACCTTTCCTCTGTCTTCTTTTTTTGGATGTATTGATTTATTTTTGCTTGTAACAAAACAACAGCTGTTCAGTGAGTCATGGGGATTTTCACTGCTTTTGTATTATACCTATACTTATTTAGACGTCCTCTGAATTCTCGTTCAAATTGAAGTTTTGCTATCTGATTTTAGGTGGCATTCCTCTGGGAGATAATAATGAGTGTAGGTGAGGGCCGCCGGCTCACCTGGGGACTGCAGGGCGAGTCTGTGCAGGTTCCTCCTCTCCATTACAACAGACAGCAGGCCAAACAACCACACTGTGTGATGTGCCAATATCCAGCCTGCTACAAACATGCAGTAATGGAGGCGTAATTTATTACAGTCACACCTCTCCATTATTCTATCAGTATTTAACACCAATACATTGAATGGCAAAATCATTTTATTCAAATAGCACCTGGAAAGATACTATTGTAGACTCACATACCCTGAAACACGTAACTGAAATTGTGTTGTGTGACTGGGCATTTGAGAGGGAGAAGATACACAGCTAAAATAGGCACATCTGTATTATAATAATAATAATAATAATAATACAGACTGTGAGACATAATCCAATTAAAAATATATATATATATCTACCTTGCAATGTAACAGATTGTGTGTTTTCTATCATTTCAGCTTGCAAAATATTGTGTTGTGTTGTGTCTTAATAACAGTCACTATAGTAAAGGTGTAAGGCAGAATAAAGTGGTGGGAAATAGAATAGGGGATTGTTGGAAATACAATTTGTGTCATTAATCACCATTGTTGATGTACTGAACTATTCATTTTATGCACTTGCTATTATTATTTTTGCTCATTTGTACACAGCAATTGCAGATCAATACTGAGCCTTCTCTTATCATATGTTCTCATGTTCGTTAGTTTTTATGCACCAAATGTTTGCAATAAAACTGATTCTGATTGAGATGATGGTCTTAAATGGATGCTGACATACACTCCAGTATGTGTATTGTGTACTTTACTACTGTCTGAATGTTTACAACACATACTGGCACATTATCCCAGATGAATATAAAGAATAAAATAATAAAACGGGAATAACCAACCTGAGCTCTGCTCTGATCCCACTTTTATACTCTGTGCTGTAGGTTAGCCTGACCCAGAGGTTATCTCTCAGTCAAAAAATGAAGAGATTCCTCTTTTGTTTTTTCAGTTGTCCTTTTTCTGGATTCTGCACTGAATGCTCATTAAGAATCTAAAGTGGATGTCATAGTAAAATAGTGGTGCTTGGTTTGTGTTGCTAACACTGAGGTAATTTTGTCCACGTACTGTGTATTTGAATCTATACAGAACATGTTGGATATTTAACTATGTGATTCTGTGACTTTTACAGAAAAACTGACGAGAGGCAAGGGGGAGGGGAGGGGAGAAGTGGAGAATACAGGGAGCTATGGACATCAGATCAGCAGAGGGAGCTCTTTCTTCCTTCTCTCTGTGTGTGCGCTGCCTTTTTTAGGACATTCTGGTATAAACTCAAACCTTGTAAGGACCAGTAGTCCTTATGGGGACCAAAACTTAGTCCTATTGAGGCAACACATCATTTCTGAGGAGCTGGTTATGTTTAGGGCTAAGATTTGTGTGTTTATACTGTCCAAATGAATGGAAATCAATGTGTGTGTGTGTGTGTGTGTGTGTGTGTGTGTGTGTGTGTGTGTGTGTGTGTGTGTGTGTAGGTGTGTGTGTGTGTGTGTCTTTCTATTCACGTTTGTCATTTTTATACATTCATTTAAAATTGAAGCTATAAATGCCTCCTGCAGGGACCCAGACATGCTGGGAAAAAGTACAAATGACAGATTTCAGTTATGAGTCACGACTGCATGGTTCTCATTTCAAAAACCTTGACCACATCCATGCCTGAGGAAGAAAAAGGAAAATATCTCTCCTAGACACAGACACAGTTATGTTATGATTGTTTGTGTTTTACATATTATGTAAAACACAAACAATCATAACATAGTCTTTGACGTGTCCATGATTAATCAAAAATAAAGGACTTTCCGTGTTTTCTGACACATTGACGATAGCCTTTCTGCCCTCTTAAAGATCACCGAGATCTTTTTTTTCCTCCTCTCTTCCAATTGTATATCTGTCTGGGGTTGATCCAGAGTCAAGAAACCTGATCCACACTCTTGCTTCTCTGCATTCACCATGAAACGACCTGTTCCCATGGGTTCAGAGAGGAAAAGGTCTTGGAACGTCACACTTAATATCATGTGCTCCTGCTCACACACATACACACGGGTGGCTGCTGACCACAAACTCTTGGTCATTATGTTGCCCAGTAATTCTTGTCATCAGAACATTTAGCCCACACACACAGTTCCCATCTCCTCCAAACTACCATGAACAATTCCACTCATCTGCACACTGTGGGAGGGGTCACCTGGAGGTGATGAGGGGAGTGAGTTTCTATAGCAACAGTAATGAGCGAATGAGGTCGAGTGTAAGGACCCGAGGCTGTGATGCGCTTTATGCCTTTCTTTGTCTCTTTAACAGTGGAAATTAAGGGATGCAGGAACAACAGGATTGAGTACACATGACCTAATGAGGGTCCAGTACTGGTCAGGGCTCCGCTTTGGTGGTGTGGAGGAGGGAGTTGGGGTTGGAGAATCAGAGGTGGGTTGAGGTTAGGAAGAGGTGCATTCTTGAAGGGGTGTTTAAAGGTGAGATGTCACTTCATGTTGTTTGTTTTTTTACTTCTTTTATAGTAAGTTGTGAATACAACTACAAACAGCTTGTATCTTTCCATATGTACACCTCCTCTCTCGCTCTTGATGTAATAGTTAAAGCAAAAACAATACAACACTGGATTTTCTATTCGAATCCTTTCCATGGTGTATATTCCTGCTATGCTATGGTCTTAACACTTATTGTGTTTACCAATACAAGTAAAAGTTTTACAGGATGCTGTAGAGATGCTGTTTTTCATCCCAGGTGCATACATGTACAAAACACCATCACAAACGCCCGGTGACTTTTACCCGAGATAATAAATACACCCAATAAAAAGTACTAGTCATCAAAATATATCAAAACATGACAATACATGACAAATTTGAGTGTTCTTTTATTTTAAACTGGGTCATGTCTAACAAAATGAAAGAAAGGCCTCATGAGGGGACCATATAAAAATGCTCCAAAATTACTGGAAAATTAGGAATTTGGGAACAAAAAATTTCAACAACAAAAAAAATAATGAAGATGAAAATTTGGTTTTCATGAAAATCACATACATGCATTTGCTCGGGTGAAAACCACCCGGCAATGGTGTTCTAGGGTTCAACTCTGTTAAACAAGAGACACTGTTTTGAACATTGTATTAAGCCTAAGAAGGAACATTTATTTCAATGTGCCCCAAAGGTGGAATGTCATTTTTCCTGCGTTTACTACAGTATCCCAAGTCCTGGCAGCAATTGTTAAACGTTTTTTTTTAAAAAGGTCCCAACATGAATCATTTGGTCACACAGGTTTTTCTTGTCAGAAATATAAAAATAGAAACTAAAATAAGTTTTAACCCTGTAAATACCCACTAGGTCACTGGCATTTGGGAGACCCTAAGCAGCTGGAAATGACATTCACATTTAAGATGCATTCATGGCTCCAGTCTACTACTTCTTGAGAATTAGAGGACCATCTTTCATCATCATATGTCACAGTGATAGAGAGCAGACATGACTGAGAGCGAGATAGCTATAAATGGCTGTAAGGGATACTGCTTACGTGAGAGAACTTGTGTGACACGTCCCATTGCATGTGCCTACGTGGATTATTTCACTATAAGTGACTATATTTACTCATTATGAGAGGTTTCCACAGTCTGGCCTGGTCATTATGTTCACTTTGCCTGGACTTGACAGTGAAATTGTTAAGTAGTGAGGTTGTCATCTTTAATCAGGGTTGTCTGTTTTCCTGCCAGGCTGCCTGTCTGCCTACCCGTCTGTCTGCCTGTCTGCCTACCCATCTTGTCTGCCTGTCTGTCTGTAAGCCCGTATGTGGATAGGCAAGTTCCAGCTGCCATGTTATTGCACTTGGCTGCCTCTGACAACTTAATGAGATGTTTGATTTCCATGTCAGACTTCCTGCGCCGCCAATGCTTGACTTTCAGCCCTTTGATATTTTGCCTTCCCCTCCTCACTCCACAAAACTAAAAACACACACACGCATGCATGTCCACAAACATATAACCACACAAACACAACTGACCTCATATCACCTGCAAACGCTCAATAATTTAATTTACCCAAGCACGAGCACAGAGGTCAGAGCCAAAACATACACAGTGGTTGTTTGTTTTTACTTTTCAGCAAATTATTTCAATAGTTTAAAGTAAGCAAAATACCTCTGAGCGACCAAAGGCCTGAGATTCTTTTCATGTTTCACTTCATAACATTTAGACCTCTAGTTTGTCATCACTTGCAGGCCATGAGGATGACCTACCCAAGAGACACAATACTCTCAACTCAGCAGTATCACTTACATGTACTGATGGCTATCTAGTCGTCAGCCATGTCTGCTCTCCTTGTCTGTGACATACGATGATAAAAGATGTCTTCTAATTCTCATGAAGAGATGACTCCAGGTTGCAGGCCAGCATGACCTTTTTCGGCATATCCAGTCTGTTTGACTGTTTTGTGTAAAGGATGACATTGTTTCCACAAAAACGGCCCCTATTTATACCTTTACTTCTGAACGAATGACCCTGTATTTCTTTTCAAAAAG
Source organism: Microchirus variegatus (assembly GCF_963457635.1). NCBI lineage: Eukaryota > Metazoa > Chordata > Actinopteri > Pleuronectiformes > Soleidae > Microchirus > Microchirus variegatus. The sequence continues at coordinate 25,229,777 of NC_139816.1, forward strand.
GTTGCAATAGTTAGTATAAATAATGGCAGCAGAAACATAAAAACAATGCACAGATGAGTGGTGAAGTCATTTGGCCTTTTTCATGACAATGTGGGGAAACTTTGTATTGTTATTAAAACATTATTCTGAATTTTTTTTTGAATTTCATTTTTTTCTGAATGACAGCTTAATTCTTTAATGAATGAAAAAATGAAAAAAATGCATCTGCATTTGATAAAAATCAATGCAGAGCCTTGCATTGCCACTCCAAGAACTTCCAGTTTAAAAGTTTTAAAACAAGCACTGGTGCCATCACTGTGGCCAGATAACCAATATGTTGGGCGAGGGGACTTGTCACTATGGTACCCATGCAGTTTATTCATGTCTGTCTATCCTGAGATGTATGAAGTGTCAGATGTATCACTGCAAAGACCGGATCTGATATTGTTTATTGATACCGATACTGACCTCTTATTGATACAATGCTTTGTTATATCCTATACTTTTACATGTTTACTTCATTGTATTTCTGCTTAACTAAGCAATGTCACCATGGATGTCATATTGACACGTATGGTACTAACCAATGAGGAGCCGTACCAATTTAGTACGATTTTGGTAGCACAGTAATGGTGGGTCAGCAGCAACACTGACAGGATCATAAGTTGTAGATGATGGAGCTGATCATTAGTCTACATGCCGATGTGTCCTTGGGCAAGACACTTAATCCCATGGTGCGCCTGATGACTGTGCCGGCAGCATGTGAATGGGTTTGAAAGATGAGTGATAGGAAAATGTGCTGCACATAGATGAGCTGTATGAGTTATGGGTAAATGGCAAAACGACTAGTGTAAAGCAGCTTTGAGTGGTCATCGAGACTAGAAAAGCACTATATAAATACAGACCATTCAATACAACATACAATTTTGAACTGTGAATGTAAAAGTAACATCGCTCCACAGACAAAAAAAAAGACTTGTTTGTGAACAACGCCCTCTTTGTTCTTTATGATGGGTTTTCAGGTCAGATTTAAAATATATACATAAAGTTTAGTGTCCACTATTACTATATAAAAAGTTAAATAAATTGTATTTATTTTTTTATAAGCACTGACCTTTGGGAATTTGGGAACACTTGTAGATGTCATTGGGAATGTTTCTTTTGAATGCCCAAGTCTCAGTATGTGCATGTTAAAATAAAATCACAAAGTCAACATCATTTTTGTGTTAAAACATGTGTCCTGACAAACGGTTAGAGAAGAACCAACTTGGTCAATCTGGTCGCAACTGTGAGCACTCTCTGAAACCTTCAGGCTATGTGTGTGTGTGTGTGTGTGTGTGTGTGTGTGTGTGTGTGTGTGTGTGTGTGTGTGTGATCATGAGGTCATGCAGGAGATTATGTACATGTAAGTAAGGACGCAAAGGATTAGGAATTTAAAAAGGAGACAAACATTCTCTGACAGTGTAAGTATTTGAGTAAACACAGAGCAAGTGTCAAAAAAAGTTCAAGCTTTGTACGTGTGCGTGTGTGTGTGTGTGTGTGTGTGTGTGTGTGTGTGTGTGTGTGTGTGTGTGTAAGAGAGAGAGAGAGAAAAGACAGTAAAAAGGGGGGGCGTCACACAGAGAGAGAGGGAGAAGTCCTGCTGGTCTGGCTCTCTGGACACACTCCCTCTCCCCTCATTAGATGGTTAACCAATGTCCAGTCAGGCACATAAAAAAATCAGGCCCCTCCAACTGACCATCCATCTCATTTCCAGAGACAGTAAACAGCATCAATGCAACGCTCCATGAGAACACTCTCTGCTGCTCCAAAAAATCCAAAAAGACAACTCACAGGAATGAAAACGGAGATTATACAATCGATTTGCTACATATAATCACATATAACATTCATGGTGGTAGCTGCTTGCTAATTACTGGCCAAAATCTACACTAGGAGGCTGTTGTGTCACCAGATCCCAGGAACAATCACCTGATTGTTGTGTGAGAAGATTGGTCCGACAAGGGCCGCCGACTTTCCCCCCAATTATCCCCATTTAGTGGTTCTGCTTCAAGCTGCCTGGACAGGGATGAGGGGAAAAAGGGAGGAAGCAAAGGAAAAATGAGGGATGTCAAAAAAAAATACAGAGGAAAGAAACCCGTCAAACAGTGGCAGAAACATTTTGCTCACCAAACTGTGGAAACTTGACTAAGTTCACCGCAATTATGTTTTTTATTTTGCAGCACCAGTTATTTTAAGAGTGAGCAATGGTTCTTGGCTTCATGAGCTCGGCTACCTCCCCCCACTTACCCAACCAACCAGTGGGGGCAACAGGGGGGAGCAAAAAGGAACGATTATGAATTGAGTTAATGAGCTTGGCTTCGGGTGGGGGTAGATAGGTCAGTGGCACTCTGAGAATTCACCCTTTCCCCTCCCTCTGGCTGCTGTTTCCTTCCTCAACCCTCTTCTCTTCGTTACTGAGTTTTTTTTAAAAAAAAAATCTCCAGCAGGTGTTTTGAAAATGTGCTAATTCCTATTGATGGATTCCTGTTGTTTGAAGCAAAATGTGTCAGATTGCTCAGACGTGACTGTAAAGTGATGTCCTCGTCACTTCTCTCAGATCTCTGACAGCTTTGTGGCTACTTACTGATCTCTGGGCTCTATGCGGGAAATGGTTTGACTATTAGAAGATTTCAAATTAATCTCACAGCAGCTCCTTTTTGGTGATTTTGACCAAAATTGGAGAAGCCAAAGCACCTAAGATGTACATTAACATGCATATTCCCTGAAGGAGGAGACATCTATTTAGCCTCAATGGCCTGGCTTGGAAACACAATTGGCAGTTGATTCAGTGCTGTGTCCTTCTCTCTCTCTCTTTCAGTTGTGATCACAGCAACTGACCAGACTTGTCTAAACTCACAGCAGTGAGCTATCATAACACTGATTCAAACGGCAACAAATGTAATGTATCGAGTCATAGATTACAGTAAATAACACATGCTGCTGTAGCTACATTGTGTGTATGTGCAGTAGTGTTACTGCCTCTCTGCTATGTGAACAAGCCATCTCTACTTGCCAAGCCAATGCATGATGGGAGCAGTAACAGCTGCCTTGAAGGAAGGTCTGTCAATGTTTATTGTGACATTATAGGTTGATGACAAATGTTTTGATTCATGGCATTTTTACAATGTTATATATTGTCTTTTATTATTTAATGTCTTTTAAAAATGTCCATCCCCCTCAGCTCTTCATTTCACTTATGGATACTGTATATTAATAATCAAAGCTCAATTATCTCATGACAAACAGCCTCCACGGATATCAATTGTGAAGTGACCGCAGGTGTCAGTGCATCAAAAAGTCCACACCCTCATCAGCCCTGTGGTTTGCCTCCTCCAAAGCCTCTGACACAGCAGCTAGATAATACATTTATAATATTGAAAAGAAATGAAAATGAATGAATAACTAACTAATACTTGCTTTGACGTAATATTTTTGAATTCCTCATCGCCTTAATTCATTCACATTTCCCATGATGGTTTCAGAGTGTATGCTTCCCTGGCAAGAATCACCGTTCTCAAGACGTCCCATCACCGCACTCTGGTGTGTTCATGCTCAGGACTTTTTATGGCCTCGTGGAGGGTTTTACAAATTGAAACTGCATGAATTTAAACAAATGGAATATAAAGATCTAAAAATACCTATGTACATGTCTTGGTATGTCCTGGGAACAGTTTGACATGTGTGTCTGTTTACTATTGTGGTCAATTTGAAAATGTACTTTTTTTGTGTTGCAGTACTATAAGTGACTACTGGAAAATAACACATCTATGGAGTGGAGTGGTGAGACTGTGGATATAGTGAACTTCATGGGTGAGTGGAGCCTGGCTGGATGGTGGTCAGTGGAAAAGGGGAGGCGGTTAGAAGGAGTGACAGCAGGGGGGGTGTTTATGTTTGGCCTGGCCTACTTAGACTGATTTCCCGGTAGCAAACTGATTGAGCTCCTGCACTTCGCCCACTGACCTCGCCTCAACACTCCGTCTTGATCGCTCAACCATGTGACTCAGGCCCGGAGCCACAAGGACTATAGTCAGACAGACAGGAGGGTAGAGCGAGAGAAGACAGACAGAGAGAGGCTTGATTCCATGAGTGGTAACATCGCTCACATTTATCAATTTAATTTTCTATCTAATAGAGCCAAGTTTGGTGGCTGGAGATTTGTATCAAACCACTTATCTGTACAATTTATCAAGTATCCTCAAAGGCCCGGCTTATTAGCCAAGCCCATGGGGATGACACAAGGTCAGTATGATGGACAAAAAACGTCTTTCTGTATCTGCCCTCTTTAAACCAGGCTGAACTTTTCCATCGCAGATAATAGCAGACTGCTGATCCTGCAGCTTCATATCAAAAGATGGCTGTTTCCCACACTGAGGACTGTCTCTTTCCCACAGACAACTCCAAATGCACAGAGCGGATAGCCCCGCTCTGTCTCCATTTGTTCAATATCAACCATGCCAAGCTTATCATCAGCACATTCTGACACAACTACTCATAGCTCCCCCACATTCATTCCCTGTTTTCATTCTCCTTCACCCCAAAAATGCAAATTCTTTGCTGAAACAAGAGTTAAAAAAAAAGAGAAGTCAAACAAAAGAGCTTTCTGTGTCTTATTCAGGCACTGACTTCAGTAAGCAAAGTGAAATAATAAAAGATCTCAGTTACAAGGCTTTTTATTGACTGGTCCCGTTTGCTGAGTCACTCGTTTTCACACAGCCTCGCAATGCAGAGGCGTTTCATAAACAGAAGCATTGTCAAAGACATGTTTATCTCTGTCTATAGTATTTTTGATGATTTAAGGCACCTCAGCAGCCAGACTGTAGCTGATTGTTGAGAGAGACAGATGGGCTGGACAGAGCAGGAGTGGCCTGCTGACATTTCACTGGCGACAGCAGCAACAGCCTGTGACCTTTCAGATCTGTGTCCTGCACTGAGGGGACACACGCTGCTCTGATATGAGTGATAGGGATCTGTGTGTGTGTGTGTGTGTGTGTGTGTGTGTGTGTGTGTGTGTGTGTGTGTGTGTGTGTGTGTGTGTGTGTGTGTGTGTGTGTGTGTGTGTGTGTTTATGCAAGACACAGAAGAGTAGACAGTGATGTCTCCCTGTCTGTCTGTCTGTCTGTCTCATGGATGCAGTGATCCATAACCAGTCGGCAGTGCTTCTCTAGTTCTAGATTTAATCATTTGTTAAATTTTCTGTTTACCCCCATCCTGGTATGACCATTCCTGTCATTGTGGTCATCTTGTCCTGGTTAGGAGTCATGGCTCAGGAGGTTCTTATCAACGACTGAATCCACAGATGCCTCCTCCTCAAAAAATATTGAAAATATAAATTCCCGATCAAATAAACTTCCATATTGGGTCTAATACAATAAAGCATTAAACAAGCATTAAAGCATTTACAACACAAATAAAGTAAAATATGAAATACTTCAATATACATGCATTTATTTTTTTAAATACCATTTTGAGTACCAATTTCCCCAATATTCCTCAAGCTAATAGTCTTCAAGAACATTCTGATGAAACAATGTCATAAATAAGTGTTGTACTTAATGCATTTAATGTTTAAAGTACAACATAATTCTACAATACTGACTTTCTATGAGCAGTCTACTTACAAATCCTCTTTACAGGCTCCTGAAAATGGAGAATTGGTAAAGCCTAGAACTGAGCACATTACTGATTTCTTTCATCCTTTCTCTTTCAAGACTATATTTAATAATGACTGTTTCTTCCATTCTGTAAACATGGACCATGGTGGCACCAGCAGCATTATCAAGGGTTTGGGGGATGTCCACTTGACTGGCAGTGTGATGGTTGTACAGTAAAACATGATGGGTGACACAATGACATCATTAATCTACCAAACACTAATAGGCGGTTGCATAGGGAACACCATGTGAAAGAGTTCTTCAAGATATGCAATGTGATGCAACAACAGAGTAATGTAGCCTGTATTTGCTGTTGTCACTGATGTATGACTCATGGTCAGAACATTATCAACAAAACTGCATTTTGACAACAATGGAGCATTAACTACCACTAATACCTGGATTGTGTCTATAATTGGAGATTTATCAACAATTACTCCCATGTCTAATAAGTGTAAACTATGCAGGTTTGTATCTGCTCTGGCTCAGATTGAGTCATGCAAATTGGTTTAGTTATTTTGATTAGCACTTAACTAACATTTCTATTCTAGAGCTCCAGCACTGCCTGACATGAGCGTTCAAGCTTTGTGTCTCTCTTTCTCAATATTGGTCTTGATATTGAGTTATTGATTAGCATTGTGTTTTATCTATGAGGTAAAAGTTCAGTGGGGGATTTGTACATTAGTCTGACCAAAGTTCATGGCCACACCACTGTCTAACAGACCAAAGCTTCAATAATCTCTGCAGATGACAAATCTATTAGATTTTAAACAAGAAAGTGCAGGGATGGTATTGTTTTAATCCTTATGCCATAGTGTGTGGATTAGCTTCGATCAGTCAGTTAAAATGTAACTGACTGATCGAAGCTAATGTGTTATGATCTCTTTCCCTCTTTCTCGTTCACTTGCTTTCACAAACTTTGCTGTGGCAGTGTCACCCTTTGGTCCCTAAAGCAAAAAGGTCAGTAAATTACTTCCAATGTTTATTTTAAAGGATGATTCATACAACATTTATATATTTTGTATTGCATTTATGTTTCCCATGATGTCATGATATCATGGGATTTAAAATGCACTTATTAAGAAGTCAAAGCAACAATCAGATTTAGAGGCTTTATACCAGGGGTCACCAACGTGGTGCCCGCGGGCACCACGTTGGTGACCCGCGGGCAGCCAATACGGTGCCCGCGGGCTCACTTCACTTCACCTCACTTGCATGTATCCGTATGATCGCTCAGTAAAATATCTTTGATATTGTTTATAAAAACTGGTAATCGTTAGGAGTAAGCACTGGAATGAATGTGTATGCAGTTGAATGCATAATATTAATCATTTAAATGGTAAACAAACAAAAAAATATTATATGGTAGCCCTCCATATTATTCTTTACCCTTAAGGTAGCTCTCTGTCTCAAAAAGGTTGGTGACCCCTGCTTTATACAAACCATACCATCTTTAGCCATCGTTAGCCATTTGGTCTTAATAGAAAATGGATGCAAATCATCCAAAAGTGAAATATGGAAAACGTGTTACTGCACAAACTACTGCACACTTTCAACACATAACTGTCCTGCAGTCTGTTTTCTTTAATTTTTAGCATGTCAGCAACAGTTGGAGATTGAAAGTGTATCTGGTTTAGAGCAGCAGTGAAGAATTATCACATAATAAAAGGAGATGACGGAAGGAACCAATATCACTTAAACATTTCAATTTGTTGAATATCCACCAGAATGAGAGAGTAAGCTAACCTTGCTCGAAGGTTTGCTTACCTGTCTGGGAGAAGTATCAACCCCAGCATGTGTCTCACAGTACATCATCAGCCTCTTTGCTTTCAGCTGTGTATGTTTTTACCCATTTAGGCCTGAAACGCCTGGAAAAATTGTCTGTAAAACCTATGGGTGATTTCAGAAAGGACCTCTAAAAGCTGAGGTTCAAATTCAGCAATTGTGTCAATGCCTACTAAATGATAGATTTCTTAGCCTCTGTAGCAGATGGGAACAGAATTTTAAAAAAGTATTTGAGCTCTTACATCTGTGGCTTTCCTGGGAAATTGAGCTTATTTATATACACCTTCACAAAAAAAAAAGTAAAGTGACAGGAACAGCACTATTTTCAATTAAAACACAGTAACAACTGGTGTCAGTGCCTTGATTTAGTCCTGATGGACTGGGAAGAACAAGACCAGCGTGTCATGACTGTAACAGTCTGCGTCACATGTGACAACGATAGTGTTTGCAGCAGTGTGGCATCTGTAGGTAAATCCACTTTCACCCCTGGTGTGCAGTTGAAAACACTCCTTCGATTACGGTGGTAATTCTCCGTCTTCCAGTCACTTTCAAAACCTTCAAACTCATCGTCGTTATCATTGACCTCGTCGTCTTCAAACATATGTCTAAACCATAAATCCCGGTCGATTGGTTCAGCGTGTTCGAAGTCATCAAAGTCCTTAGCAATAATGTCATCGAAGCCAAGAAACTCCTCATGTAGATGATAATAGTAGAAATGCGGCAATGCGTTCCCGGCCTAAATGGGTTAACCCATCTCCCCTGCAGACCATTGTTTTTATTCCCCTCTGTTTGAGACTTTATTGAGAGGGGTAATGAGACTTCCATCCATCCATCCATTATCTACCGCTTTATCCTCCACCAGAGGGTCTCGGGGGGTGCTGTGCCTATCTCAGCTGACATTGGGTGATAGGCGGGGTACACCCTGGACAGTTCGCCAGTCCATCGCAGGGCCACACATAGAGACAAACAACCATTCACTCACACTCTCACACCTACGGTCAATTTAGAGTGTCCAATTCACCTAATCCCCATATCGCATGTTTTTGGACTGTGGGAGGAAGCCGGAGAACCCGGAGAAAACCCACGCACACACGGGGAGAACATGCAAACTTGCAGAAAGGCCCTTGTTCCGAAGTTGTCCCAAATGGGCCTCGAACCCGTACTTATGTTATGTCTGATATGTGTCAAATGCAGTGATTTCTTTTGTGTAAGAAATAAATTGTGTGTGACTGAAGAAACATTTTTATTTACACCCCACTTTTTAAGCCAGGGCCGGAACGGCAGCCATCATGCGGATGCGCGTTTCATTAGCAGCCTGGATGCTCTCATCCCTGCTCTGACTGCAGGCTGGGACTGCTGCAGAGGCGATTGTGACACTGACCGCCCGTGAGTGCTTTGGGAGGGGGAGGCGGTCCATGCAGCACCCGCTGCTTGTTGAGCACAGTAACTGAGTCGCCAAACACCAACAAATAACAACAAGTAAAAGTCCCTAGATTTGTCGTTGGTCGATTTTGACAAAAAAAAAAGTCACTAGGAGGTTTTGGAAAGTCGCCAGATTTAGCGTCGCTAAGTTGGCAAGTTATCAATGAAGCCACCATTTTCATTTTAATATGTTTCTCAAGCTCTGATGATACATCATGATCATTTTATGTCTCAATACTAAATGTCTTATGTATAGAACCTTGAACAACCGTCATCACAGTTGGGCAGACTTAAGTTTAGTGATGTCACCATGGTCCTGGTTGTCAACCACTGCTTGGCTGAGGGAACTGATAATTTAGAGAAATTATGGAAAAGTATGACTCAAGTTGTAATAAACAGGCATTTGAACGTCATATACTGTATGTCATTATTGGATAATAGTGAGTTACATTGAATGACCACAACATTCCAATAAAACTCTCATGGAATAAAAACAAGCACCAGATCAATAATGATGACCTGGCTCATTCCTCTTTAAGAGATCAGCCCTTCATGACCCATTATGACCTCTGGTGACTACAGCTCTCTTTAAAAAAGTCTGAATGTTCCATCAAATCCTTGGTAGATAAAAAAGCTGAAATTAAATTGACTAATTGCTTTTAAATAAACTTTCCGAAGCACCTCTCTCACTATCATCTGTATCAAGTGGAGTATAAAGCAGATGCCTACAAAAGACACACTTTGAACAGAGATGATACATAAATGACTAAGAATAGAGCCTTGTGAGTCCTTGCTTTATTCTAAAAGAACACCAGGCTTGTCTGTGTCTTACTTGAAATCAGTGGAGATGTCTTCACTTCATTAGTTCCCACAGCAAACACAGGTCAATCTGTTGTTGAGCTAAAACAGCACTTACTGCAACGACGATCAATTCAATTTTTTTTTCTTAACCACAGAATATCTCTTTGACTTGAGGGAGGAGAGGAAGGAAACTGCTGCTGTGCCAAAACCGACAAATTAATTAGCTGCTGGTTTCAGGGTTTTTTGTTTTAACCTACATAGCCACAAAAACAAGCTGCCACACAAAATGAAAGGGATAGAGCATTGGAGTGCTTAAGAGCCATGCAAAATCTCCTCATTCAGGCTATCATCATTAAATCCAGGGCTCCAACCGATCAAGTATTTTCCTACGCCTTGCAATTGTTTATTTAGATTTAGGGTTATGCAGACCTATCAGCCCTCAATTGCATGCATGTACTCGGGAGAAAATTATGGAAAAAAGTGAAAAATTTCCTGCCCTAACAGTGGTGTTGATATGTGCTGGACAGGCTTCCACAAAACGGCTATTGTGTGGCTTAATTGCGCTCAGTGTATTGTGACTGCGGTGGGGAGTGGGGTAAGGGTGCTGCCTGGATCACAGGCTGAGCCGAGCCTTATCCTTATGTCGCAATGGTTCCACAGCTGTCATCACTTTATTGTCCCACCAATTATCCATAATTACTCTTGGCAGCATCAATGCCATTCAGTGGCACTAACAAAAGATGCTACCTTCATGCAAGTTTGATTGGGAAAGCTGAGAATGTTACAGTGGTGTACGGAAACTCACATAGGAAGAAGAGCTTCAGGTCAATGCTTTAAGAGAAACACCTTTAAGAGAAAATGATTTGCATATCCAGTCCATAGTGGTCCCAGAGGCTATCATGTCCATAAGGGATCAGGGGTGAGACGCTCCACCTTCTTTAAAAAAAGAAGCTGGATATATTTCTTTCCTTTAGTTTCATTTGAAAATGGCACCAAAACAGCAAGCGGTTGTTTTCAATTCCTGTTTTATTAACTTTGTTATGAAGATAAATGTGACAACATCGCACCACATGGATTTGTTATCTTTTGAACCATCTCCTGTTCTGTAATGTTATGTTAGTGCATTGAAGCAAAGTAGGTAAGTGGATCATCATAACTCATAACTACAGGCTACATGTGGTAAATCATCCACTGTGAAGCTTACTGTGATACAGTTTACTGCAGATGTTTCTGCTCTTGGAGATATCAAGACTTTATGTGTCTGTCTGCTACTAGTTATCAAAACCATTACAGAG